>NW_025333543.1:9487500-9870000 GCF_019186645.2 Phyllostomus hastatus
TAAGCCCATGTCTTTATGGTCAATTACTGTATGACAAAGGAGGCAAGAGCATAGAATGGAATAAAGACAGTCTCTTCAATAAATGATGTTGGGAAAACTGGACTGGTACATAAGAAAAAATTAAACTAGACCACCACCTTACATCATACACCAGAATAAACTCAAAATTGTTAAAAGATTTAAATATCAGTTGTGATACCATAAAAATCCTTGAGGAAAACAGGCAGTAAAATTTCAGACATCCCGCATACAAATTTTTGCCAGCATATCTCCCAGTGCAAGGGAAATAAAGGAAAAAAAAATAAAAAACAAGACTCCATAACATTAAAAAGATGCTGCACAGCTGAAGAAACCATTATCAAAATGAAAAGAGAACTGACTGCATGGGAGAATATATTTGCCAATGATACATTTGACAATATTTTAATGTCCAAAATATATAAAGAGCTATATGACTCAACAACAGGAAGACAAGTATTCCAGTTAGAAAATGAGTAAAGGATCTGCATATACACTTCTCCAAGGAGGACATACAGATGGCCCATAGACATATAAAAAAATGCTCAATATCACTAGCCATCAGAGAGATGCAAGTTAAAACCACAATGAAACAATCACTGCACACTTGTCAAAATGGCTATAATTAATAAATATAAACAAGTGCTGGCAAGGATGTGGAGAAAAGGGAACCCTAGTACACTGTTGGGGGGAATGCAGATTGGTATAACCACTTTCAAAATACCTCAAAAACCTAAAAAATGGAACTGCCTTTTGACCCTGTGATTCCACTGCTGGGACTATATCTGAAGAATCCCAAAACACCAATTCAAAAGTATTTATGTGCACTCATGTTCATAGCAGTGGTATTTACAATAGCTAAGTTTTGGAAACAGCCTAAGTACCCATCAGTAGCTGAGTGGATAAAAAAACTGTACACCTACAAAATGGTATATTAGACAGCAGAAAGGAAAAAGGAATTCCTACCTGGATACAACAGCATGCATGGAACTTGATACTATTATGCTAAGTTAAATAAACCAGTTAGTGTAAGACAGATACTGTATGATCTCACTTATAAGAGGAATTTAATTAATAAAATAAACTAATATGGAAAATAGAACTAGAAGCATAGAATTATGGTTCAGACTGAACAGGGACTGTCCAAAAGAAAGTGAAGGGATTAGTCAAACATATAATAGGAAGGACCCATACACATGAACATGGTGTGGGGATTGCCTGTGGAAATGGGATGCAGGCTGGGTGGAGGGGTCAAAGGAGAAAATTGGGACAACCAAAATAGCATAAGCAATAAAATGTTTTTTAAAATTTATGTGAATCTCAATTTTTAAATATGTGTTTTTACATGCTTTGAAGATATATTTATTTTTTGTATGCTGAAAAATGTTGCTATCAAAATGTTAGTGAATAGTCATTTGACAGATTGCTTGGTGAAAACAATTTCTTACTTGACAGAGATCTCAGCCAGAAAAAAAAAATTTGAAGAAACATCACATAAAGGCAATTTTTCCAACTTATACATATTAGCTAGGTTGGCTTTCACAGACATTCAAATGAATAAAAGTTAGAATTAAGTTTAAAAATTGTGAGAACTAGAACTCAATAAAATGATCACAATTAGTGTTATTAATTATAACTGAACTACATAGCTGAGGGATAGCACAGTTTGCTTTATCAAGTAACACTTTACTATATTCCATGTGCTTATAAAGTTTCTAATTTTTCTTGAATTTCATTCTAAGGTCAGCATAGAATTCATCCTACATTTACAAGGCAACCTCAGCTTTTTCAGAAATTTTAATTGCCACACCTAAACAAGTTAAGTAGAACTATATGTCTGAAAAATGATAATAGAAACCAGTGTTATTTTGTGTTTTGTAAAAGTCTTAATAACTATTCTCTTTTGAGACATACATTTATCATACTTTGAAACCCTAAATCAGAATACAGAGTCTTTAAATGTGATTATCAGCTTTTTTCTATAGAAAAAACTATTAGGTTGCATGCTAAAAATAAAATTTCTAGATAGATTATTATCCCTAATCATTTTGTTATATTCTCCCAGAGAATGGATACATGATACATGTCAGGCCTCAAGGTCATTAATTATTGTAACATCAAATTCATTTGCTTATAATGTCGAATTATTAGAAAAATAGTATATAAGTTATTAGATTTGATACTAATATTTTCCCACAATTGATACTTAATATTTTCAGGAATTTTTCAAAAAATTGTAGATAGTTCTCAGAGTGTTTTTCTACCTACTCTTTTTTTAGAACATCATTTGATTTCTTAATTATAATTGGATCAGATTTACCCTATATTTATAGAGTAGAATAAGTACAGTTTGAAAAGTAGAATAAAAAAGGAATTTTTAATAGTCATTAAGTTGTCCAAAGTATTCCAGTAAAACATGTCTAAAAATGAGAAAAAATGGAAAGCTTAAAAGATTAGAGATTATTTTACCATTTGCTTCTCTTCAGGACTAAGGCCAATATTATAAGTAAAGCTATTCACATCCAAACTGAACTGCTTTGTGTAAATGAAATACATTGTTTTGTGTTTGTATTAAAAGTTTGTGTCAAGTTTTATTATTATTACCAATTATTTATTGTCCATTTTTCTGAATTACTATATATCCCTACTATTTCCATGAAATAGTGGTTTTCTATCAGAGGAATATACACCCTATCCGATTGTTATTTGATTTGGCCATATGACTTGTTTTGGCCAATGAGGTGAACAGAAGTAATGGATGTCACACCCAAGCAAAGATTTAGGAGACATTGTGTATTAAAATTCTTGTTCTCATTTCCCTCTGTCAACAGTACAGCATGTCCCAGAGAAAAGTTGCTCTTTCAGTCTAGATCCTTGAATGAAGATGGTGCGTGATACAAGAGCAGAATTGCTACCACCCCACGCATGCAAAACTCTAGTTATTTTAGAATGATTCATTAGTACCAGCATAAAAATTCTTAAATATCTATATCTATATGAATTTTTTTTTATTTTAAGTATCATGGGAACCAGTCTCCAAGATAGCCCCTGTTAATAACAATTATTGTCTCCTCGTGTTCATTCCCTGTGCAACCCTTTCTATATTTAATAGGACTAATCTATATAACCTGTAGTATATTGCGGAACAGAAAAATGTAACTTCCAAGAATCAGTCATAAAAGACTTTTATTTTGCTCATTCTTGGGTCACTTGTTATGGAGGAAGCTAGCTCCAAGATCATGAAGACATTCAAGCATACCTATGTGAAAATGGATGGAGACCTTTTGAAAATAGTCAGCACCCACTTGCTAATCTTGGAGAGGAGTGGTCTTGAAATCTCATAATGCAGTCCAAGACAACATCATCATGGCAAGTTCATGAGAGACCTTGAGCCAGACCCATCCAGCAATTACTGATGCACACAAACTATGAGATAATCAATGCTTGTAGTTTTTGAAGTCACTTAAGTTTTAATGTAATTTGTTACATGACAGTAAATAACTAATAAAAATTATCTCTAAGACTTCCACTTCTGGGTACATAAGTAGTGTTTTCCAGCGGACCAGTGCTTTAGCCAAGAAAAAGCCTAATATAGTATAAAAGTAATCTGTTTAGAAGCATCAGAGAGCTGGTAAGGCAACCAGAATGAGAAATGAAAAGATTACAGAGAGGAGGGACAAGTGAATTAATAATATTCAGCCATTTTTTTTCCTGGAGAATTTGCTTATTCTGAGAATAGAGCAAATGCCTGAGGATTTAGTTTTCTTTAGGCAGAAGAGATTAAGGTGGTTTTACACAACTGAAGAGACTTGAGAGGCCAAAATGCTAGTCAGCAGGGAAGACAGAATTTAGCCTGACACAAAACAATTATCTCTCAAGACATTTGTCAAACTCTGAAGTTTGTATGAGGCTGGAGGCTAAGTGGCTGAGCAGAAATTTTCTGCAAAGCAGGTTGGAGCTTCTGTCACTGTGATATGGAAGAGATGAAGATTAAGTGTCAGTACTTATAAGTGAAAAAGCGCTGGTTAGACCACTAGGCTTTCAGTTGGAATTTCTGGAGTTGAAGCAAACTGGAAAAAGAGGGAACATTGCCAGAATTTCAACACAAACTCAACTCAGTTCATCTCTTAAATGGATTAAGGTGATAAAGCCTCTATTCTATCTTCCTAGCTAAGAAAGGCAAGACCATCTGGAGCCATTTTTTATGAAAGTGGTATTTTAAAAATTACTATGCATATTAATAAGTCAAGAGAAAAATCACACAACAAAAGTAGAACCCATGTGATCCAAATATTTGAGATGAACAAGGGAGAGGCAGTGGGAGATAGCTAAGGGATAGGACCTGGCCTAAAGACTAAGAGAGTTTTCTTTTCTCCTAATTTGTAAAACTCTTCTGTTGCAACGGTACATAATGTGTCTCCCCTCCTCCAGGCAAATTATCATGCTACTCAGTTTTTTTTTTTCCAGAGCACTAAGCTATTTCAAATACTCACATTTATATTTTTACTTGTTTTTTGTTTATGTACCCAAATAATATGTAGATACCATGAAATAAAAAAAAGAAATTGCTTACCTTTTTTCAAGCACGTATAAATCAAGAATAATACATATAAAACAAGAGTAAAAACAATTCATTAGAAATAAGATAATCCAGTACTACTTTCTAATTCACCAATTCTCTAACAAAAGTCTAAAGCTTATCCTACTGAGGAATTTAAAAATATTATTATTTTAAAAATTATAATTTTATCTTTATGATTTATGATTGTTGTTTTAGCTTTATATCTATCTGCTCTCATAGCATTTACATTTTATTTAGGGAAACAAGTAACAATTAAATAAACAAACATATAAGTGTGAATTTATTATTTCAGAAGATAGTGCTTTGGAGAAAATCTAGCTGGGAAGGGTGATGATTTACCTGGAAAAGAAGATAAACTTTTTGTAGGGAAACAACATAAGAGTTTTACAAACCTGGGGAAGAAAGTACACTCTTCCCAGAGGCCTTAGATCAGAATCTCCCCCAAAGCTCTCTTTGGCTGTCTCTTCTCAGATTTATTGTTCTTATAAGTGTCAGCTTGCTTATCTGCAATGGGAGTATACTGCAGCAAGCTTATCTTTTACATAATTCAAGCCATTATTCTTCCCAGAGATATCTAGAAAGGGATAAACTAACCATTTTTATATGAGGAAACAATTTCCAGAAAGTCTTCCCACCACATCAACTACTGTTTATGCAGAGGTGTTCGTCGCCTGACAGAAAGGATAGTCTCCATGGCATGATAGGAAATACTTGTATTAAAAAAAGTTCCATTAAAAAAAGTATGACCATCTCCTGCCCCCGACACACACAGAATGTGAACTGAAGCCTAAACCATGAGGGCAGCATTTTCAGTATTTTCCACATACCTAAGGATGAAGATAGAGTAATAGTCAAAAATACAGATTCCTTGTCCTCAGGCCAGACCTAATAGATCTATTGGGTGGAAACTAGGAATCTATATTTTGACAGTCATCCCAAATAAAACTGATCCAAATATAAGTTTATTACTCATTATCAAATGTTGACTTTACTTATTTCAAGGCTACATTGTATTTTTCAAATTAATATAACCACACAGGAACTTCGTTTCCTTTATATCACTTTTTTCTTTAATTCAAGCCAGTTTCATCCAGTCCAATAGCATCATGACTCACTTGCTTTCATTCAACCATATCCTTCCACCTTTGCACATACTGCATGTTCACTCCCTTAATCATTAAGCCCTTAGACTGTCAGGCTCTGGTTAGTGTCAAACCGTCTTAATAGTAAAGCCCCAGGCCTGCTGATCAAGAGAACACCTTTGTTCAAACTAAATACAACATCTTGACCCCACTTGTGTTTCAACCCCAGACCCATAAAAGTTGAATGACCCTATGGACCACACCTTCATGAAACCAGACAGAACAATGGCATGGCTGACATCAAGACCTGACACAATGATCAACTTTTCCTTACCCATAACCCCAACCAATCAGTAGAACCCACGACCCCAACTCCCTGGGTTGCCATGACTAATGATTCTCCTATATATAGTATATCCCAAGAAAGCATCAAAGAACCAGGTCTTAGACCACCATTTCCTTAAATAAACCTTTATGTTTTTTGCTACAAATTTCTGTTTTTGTTTTATTGTGCTTTGATATGTGTTCGCAAATGAACTCCTTTAGTTTGGTAACATTAATTGTTGGGAACTGCCCTGCCTGGTATCAGAAACTGTAACCCGCACCACAGCTAAGGATGAGGGAGTGGCTTTGGACTGTAAGCCAGCAAGGACACAAAAGCTTATCTCCCTGGCAGGAGTGCTGCTTCTGCTGCTTCATTCATAACTGAACCCCAATGCTTGGTCGGTTAGCCAATGATAGGTAAGATTCCCCAAAAGGGGGAATGATCTAAGACAGGCACAATCACATGGGAGGCCCCCAAGGAAGGACTTTGGGGACTACAGCAAAAGGGGGTGATGGATCCTCGCTCCTCAGCTGTGATGTAACCTGAGTCCTCATCCTCTGGGAGAAAATCTCCTTATCTCTTGGTTGCCTTAGTTCCCTTGCTCCACCTAAGCCTGAAACAATGACAACGTGGTACAGCTCTGTGCTGAAAAGTGCAGGTTCCCAGGGTGATCAGGCCTCATAAAGAACATGTAAAACCCTGTGAAACCTGCTTTGTTTAGAATGCTCTCGGTTGAATTATAAGGGTCCAAGGAAAAAGTAAGTTTGTTCTTTGAAGTTTTACAGCTCTTTGATCCTGACTCAGAATAGGCCCTCAGACTTCCTTGCTATCTATTGTTTGATCCTTAGTTCCTGGCAATGTTTAATGAGCTTTTACCTGAATTCTTATTTCAAATGAAACCAATAAAAAGCCTCTCCGGAGGGGTAACGGGGCACTCTCCCCACCAGGGAGGGTGGCCACGCGGCGCTCTCCCCACCAGAGAGAGAGTGGCCATGGCGCCCTCCAGGAGAGAGAGGGTGGCCAAGGTGCTCCCCACATGAGGAGTGGCCCTGCTGTTCCTATTCCCCCCCAAGGACCTGGTTGTCTCTGTGTATGCTTTTAGCATGTTTCGACGAACATCCCCAGCCGAGATGGATACTGCAGGCCAGTATCCTCCACAATGAATGTTCCACAATCTAGATTTTACGTGGGCTCAATTAAAAAATAATTAAGTAATAAAATGATTAAGGTAAATTAACAGAAAAATTTTAAAGTCTAAATTGAGATGAATTATAAAATAGTGGGCCATTCAACTTTCTTACTAGATTTTTAAAATGCTATAAATTAGATAGGGAGAGGAAGAGTAATAAAAAATAGTGATATTATTTATGTACTACCACTATATTTTGATGAACGCAGGATACTAATTTCCTTATAGGATATTTTCATAACATATTCAAGTTTCATTTTGAGATGACAGATAGAAGGGTGTTAGAAATATATGCTGGTAGATCTAATTTTCAAATAAGTCATCCATAACATAAAACAGAAGACTCTGATGTTTTATCACTTTATGGTGAAATTTAAAATTTTTGTGCTAAATTTAATTTTCTGAGAAATTACTATGTGCTAAGTACTAGGTAAAATTCAGCGAATAAAGCAGGCTCATAACTGCTTACAAAGAGTTTGCATTCTAATGGAGAAACACAATAATCATAAAAGTACAAATAAATCTACAGTTATGAATTGACTTTATCTAGAGTAAATTCTAAAATGTTTATGAACTTCATCTGACAAAAGTATATTCAGAATAATCAGGGCCTTCCCTTACAACAGAAATTACTACAGGGATATTCAGCTCCATATTTTTTTCTGACTTAGTTTAACATTTATCTCTTAAAAGTGTCATGTTTTTTCTCTATCACTTAGTTATCTGTAAAATATCTGTGTTGTGTGTGTGTAATGTCTATGAAAATATTAATTTGACAAAAGCTTTGGAAATAGCTAAAACAGCCCAAGACTATTAAGACCTGATAACCCAGTGATTTTGCTATAAATGGTCATATGTATTTCTCAGAGGTCTCATAAGTTAAGGATGTTATCTCATTGGATAGTGAAGCAGTAATCTTATTTTTATTCCAGATATTTCCAAGATTCTATTAGCTTTACTAAATGGGCAATTCTCCCAGTCAATTTAAACCAGGTCTTCTGAAAACAAGGCAACAGGATTCTTTTTTGGTTGAAACATTATTCTTATCCAAACAACTGAAAAACATAGATAAGGAAAAGTTTACAACCCTCTGTGAACTTCAGGAACTATATGGAATTTCAGCTTTTGCAGAGGTGTTAACTTATTTAAATTTTGTAGAAACAACGATTGTATTTTTAAAAACTGTTTTCATTTCTTTATCAAATGTAAAAATTCATTTTCTTCCATAACAACAAACCTATCAAGCCAGAGGAAGGGTATGCATCATAACTTATTAAGAATGCATAAGCATGCTGGATTCTTGAAGATGGCAATGAGGTGGGTGGGAGTGGAGCCCAGTTCTTCCTGTGCCCAGCTGGAACATCTAGCTGATCTTCTGAGGAACAGAGTGAACAGCTAATGGAATCCCAATTTGTATGAAGTCTGGAGGCAAATATTTTCAGAGGACATTGAAAAACAGATGGTGAGGAGATGGCACTGGGATGGTAAGGCCTCTGGAATCTGCATGGTGACCAAGGCTGCTGCAGCCCCTGGCCCCACATGGTGCCTGCTACAGGGTATGGAGAGGAGAGTTAGATCACCAGCTCCCTTCCCTACCAGAACTGGGAGGGAAGCCCAGCACTAGGAGGGACTTGGATGCTGGAAGTTGCTGGGGGAAATAGACAAAGTGGGAGACACACAGAGGCGGTATATATCTGCTGGGACTGTGGACACAAGCATAAGAGAAATTGAGGTGCCCAGTGACACCTGGAGAAGGGAAGAGTTGGGCCGTGTTGGACCCTGACTCAGGTAATCTCTGGACTGGTTGGAAAGATGGGCTGTGTGAAAAGCCATGCACTTGTTAAGAACTGAGGGCAGCTGCTTTGTAAGGAACTCTCCAGCAGTGGCTGGCTTGCCCCAAGGGTTATTTCAGCTGGATGTGCCCAGAAACTGAGTAGCTGAGCAGAACTGCATGCCCAGCTTGTCTCAAGATGTCTGCCCCAGACTGACTCATGCTGTGAGCACCTGAGTGGCTGGTTTGAGCCTGGCAGCTCAAAGAGGACTTGGGCTGGAAGCAGGGAAACTGTGAATATTGTGACCCACAGCTGGTCCCCATCCTCGCAAAACCATAGAATGGGAGAAAAGCAAAGCCCAGCCCCAGACTTCCCATGAGATCTAGGGAGAACGGCAGAACTCACTGAACGGGTTTAAAGTCAGCGGGAGGCTTATTTTATTTTATTTTATTTTTTTGGATCCTCTCCTTTTTTCTTCCCCCAAGTGACACAATAGACATGGAGTTACAAAGGGTCAAGAGACAGATTGAAAGGGGGAGAACAAGGCTAATCCCCAAAACTGAGAAACTGAGACAAATGTCACTTTGCTATCCCACAAATCTGGCATTTTATTGTTTATGTGTATTATTGTTATCTTTTCATTATTTTTACCACTTTTATTTTATTAGTATTTTTCTCTTCATTATGTTTAGCATTCCTCATTTTATTTTTGTTTAATTGCTTTGTTTGATTGATTTTCCTCATTCTCTCTTTATTGCATTTTAATTTTCCTTCTTTCACTTCAAATGTGTTCCAATAACATACAACTCCTGATCAAGTACCTTCTATTTTGGCTATCCAAATCACATATTTCTTGCTATATTATTGTTGTTCCAGTACTATTGTAAATAATTGTTGTTCCATACAACTGTACATACTACACAGCAACCCACAATGATTTTAGTCCACTTCACTTTAATCTTGAGCATTATTATTGTTGTGGTTAACTCTGTTCTCTCTCATACTATGCCTATTTTTTATCCTTTAATCATAATATATCTCATCGTCTAGCCTTGCACAAGCACTCTTTTCTGGATTCAGCTCACAATCACCTTCCCCTCTAACAAGAGTCTTATCTCTCTTTCACTTTTTATAAAAAATGGCTAGTTGGGTGAAATATCACAGTTAACTTTATACTTATCCAAAGAATCTCCTATCTCTTCTTTACTTGCTGGTACTTTAAATCCCATATAATACTCTCCTGCTGTCTTAATACATTTTGTGTTCCCCCTGTCACCAGTCATATACAAGATTAGGTGGGAGCTGTGAACATCAGTATACCTGCTTAAGGAGAGAAACCAAAAACAAAGGAACCACCAAAAGGTAAAAACCCAAGGACAAGAGGGCCCACAGACACAGAAAAAAAGGGCAAACCTAGAGCTTCCAGACAAGGAGATCAAAAACACTATAACACAGAACCTTATAGAATTCCTAACATAAAAGTTCATCCTACAAAGACAGCTAGCAAAGCAAAACACCAGGAAGTGCAGAAACAAACAAAAAGAGTCACCTAAATTGGGGAGACAAAAAAGTACATACAATCAAAAGGAATGGAAGACTCCCCACTAAAAGAGCTAAATGAAATGGAGGTAACCAAACTATCTGATACAGAATTCAAAATAACGGTTATGAGGATGCTCAAGGAACTCACACAAAACTACAAAGAACTGAGTGAGAACTACATCAGCATGAAAAAGGAAATAGAAACTATAAACAAAAAATGAGGAAGAAATGAACAATAAAATGTCAGAAATAAAAAAAAAACAGAAGGAATTACAAGCAGGCTGGATGAAGCAGAGGTTTGAATCAGGGAGTGGGAGGAGAAGGTAGAAAAAAACATCCAGATAGAGCAAGAAAAGAAAAACAGACTCAGAAAAAACAAACATGTTGTAAGGGAGCTGCAAGAAAATATGAAGTGTAATAATATCCATATAATAGGGACACCAGAACGAGAAGAAGAAGAGCAAGGGATATGAAAACTACTTCAAAAAGTAATGATAGAAAACTCCCCTAATTTGATGACAAAAAAAGTCACCAAATCCAAGAAACACAGAGTCCAAATCAACACACACCCAAAGAGGCCCACTTCAAGACACATCAAAATTAAGATGACAAAAATTCTAAGACAAAGAAAGACTCTTAAAGGACGCAAGAGGGAAACAGAAAGTAACACACAAGAGAACCCCAATAAGATTAAGAGCTGACTTCTCAATAGAAATGCTCCAAGCCAGAAAAAAAATGTCAACCAACATTACAAGTAATGAAAACCAGACACATGCAATCAATGCTATTTTATCCAGAAAGGCTCTCAATTAAAATGGAAGGCCAAATTAGGAGCTTGCCATGCAAAATAAGTCTAAAAGAATACACCTCTACCAAACAAGCTCTGCGAGAGGTTAAATTGACTGCTTTAAGAAAAGGAAGGAAAAGAGTGAGAGAGAGAGGAACACAAGTATGAAAAAATGGCAATGAATAAGTACGTATCAATGATAACCTTAAATGTAAATGGATTAAATGCCCCAATCAAAAGACATAGAATAGCTGAATGGATATCAAAACATGATCCTCACATATGCTGCCTACAAGAGACCTACCTCAGAACAAAAGATCTACACAGACTGAAAGTGAAAGGATGAAAACAAATAGTCCAAGAAAATTGACAGGAAAAAAAAAAGCCAGGGTAGCAGTACTCATATCAGACAAAATAGACTTCAAACAAAGTCCATAAAAAGAGACCCAGAAGGTCACTTCATAATACTCAAGGGAAGAATCCATCAAGACATAAGAATCCAAGAAGACATAAACATTGTAAATATATATGCATCCCAACACAGGAGCACCCAAATACATAAAGAAAATCTTGGAGGACTTGAAGAAAGATATTGACAGCAACACAGTTATAGTAGGGGATTTCAATACCTCACTGTCAAAAATGGACAGATCTTACAAACAAAATATCAACAAAGATATTGTGGCATTGAACAATGCCCTAGAGGAAATGGACTTAATTGCTCTATGTAGAGCCTTTCATCCCAAAGAAGCAAAATACACATTCTTTTCCAATGCACAGGGAAAATTTACAAAGATAGACCACATGATAGGACACAAAACAAGCCTCAACAAATTCAAGAAAACTGAAATCATATCAGGCATTTTCTTTGACCACAAACTAGACTGAACTGACTGGACTGAAACTAGAAACCAGCCTCAAGGAAAACACTCAAAAACGCTAAAACTCATGGAGATTGAATAGCATGCTTTAAATAATGAATGGGTCAAGAATGAAGTTAGGAAAGAAATCAGAAAGTTTCTAGAAGCAAATGAAAATGAACTCACAACAACCCAAAACTTATGGGACACACAAAGGCAGTCCTGAGAGGGAAGTTCATAGCAATACAGGCCTACCTAAAAAAAGATAGAAATATTTCAAATAAACAACCTAACCCTATGACTGCAAGAACTCGAGGAACAACAACAAAGGCAACCCAGAGCAAGTAGAAGGAAGGACATAACCAAGATCAGAGCACATTTAAATAACACAGAGACTAAAAGCATAATTCTAAGGATCGATGAATCCAGGAGCTGGTTCTTTGAAAATATAAGCAAAATTTAGAAGCCATTAAGCAGGCTAATGAAGAAAAAAGAGGGAGGACCCAAATAAACACAATCAGAAATGAAAGAGGAGAGATTACGACCAATACCACAGAAATAGAAAAGATTGTAAGAAATTACTACAAAGAACTATATGGCAAGAAATTTGAAAACCTAGGTGAAATGGGCAGATTTCTAGAAAAAGATAATCTTCCAAAACCCAGTGAAGAAGAAGCAGATAGCCTGAACAGACCAATAACAGCTGACAAAGTTAAAGCAGTAATCAAAAAACTTCCAACACACAAAAGCCCTGGACTAGATGTTTTCACAGGAGAATTCTACAAATAATTTAAGGAAGAGCTAACCCCTGTCTTTCACAGACTATTCCAAAAAATCCAAGAAGATCAAAGACTCCCAAACTGTTTATGAAGCCAGCATCATCCTAATCCCAAAACTAGATAAAGACATAACAAAGAAAGAAAAATTTTGGCCAATATCACTGATGAATACAGAGGCTAAAATCCTCAACAAATTACTGGCAAACTGCTTCTAGCAATACGTTAAAAAATATCGTACACCATGATCAAGTGGGATTCATCCCAGGGATGCAAGGATGGTACAATATTTGCAAATCAATAAATGTAATACACCACATAAACAAAACCAAATACAAAAATCACACGATCATATCAATAGATGTGTAAAAAACACTTGGCAAGGTACAGCACCCATTTATGATAAAAACACTCAGCAAAGTGGGAGTAGAGGGAGCATTCCTCAACATAATAAAGGCCATATGAGAGACCTACAGCCAACATCATATTCAATGGACAAAAACTCAGAGCTTTCCTACTAAGATCAGGAAAAAAGGCAAGGATGCCCACTTTTACCACTTTTATTCAACATAGTATTGGATGTTCTTGCCACAGCAATCAGACAAGAAAAACAAGTAAAAGACATTCCCATTGAAAAGGAGTAAGTAAAACTGTCATTGTTTGCAATGACATGATAGTGTACATAGAAAATCCTATAGACTCCCCCAAAAACTGCTTGACCTAATAAGTGAATTAGGCAAAACAGTGGGAAACAAAGTCAGTATTCAGAAATCAAAGGCATTTTTGTATACCAACAATGAAACATCAGAGGAAGAAATCAGGGGGAAAATCTCATTTTCCATAGCAACAAGAAAAATAAAATACCTAGGAATAAACCAAAACCAAGGAGGTACAAGACCTGTACTCAGAAAACTACACAACACTGAAGAAAGAAATCAAGGAAGATGTAAACAAATGTAAATATATACAATGTTCATAGATTGGTAGAATTAACATCATCAAAATGTCCATACTACCCAAAGCAACTTATAGATTCAATGCAATACCTATTAAAGTGCCAAAGACATATTTGACAGATATAGAACAAATGCTTCAAAAATTTATATGGAACTATAAAGGACCTTGAATAGCTGCAGGAATTTTGAGAAAGAAGAGCAAAGTAAGAGGGATCACAATACCTGATATCAAAATGTATTACAAGTCCACTGTAATCAAAACAACCTGGTACTGGTTTAAGAACAGATGCATGGACCAGTGGAACAGAATAGAGAGCCCATTAATAAACTCAAGTCTCTACTGTTTAATATTAATTAATATTAACTAATAAAATACTAAGTAATATTTGACAAAGGGGGCAGCATAAAATGGAGTAAAAATAGCCTCTTCAACAAATGGTGTTGGCAATCTGGACAGCTACATGCAAAAAAATGAAACTCAAGCACCAACTTACACCATACACAAAGATAAATTCAAGGTGGAGAAAAGACTTACATATAAGTTGTGACACCATTAAAGTCCTAGAGGAGAACATAGGCAGGAAAATCTCAGACATTCCGTGCAGCAACATCTTCATGTATATGTTTACTAAAGGAAGAGACATAAAGGAAAGAATAAACAAATGGGATGTCATCAAAATAAAAAGTATGGCTAGAGAAAACAACATTAAAATGAAAAGAGAACCAACCATATGGGAAAACTTATATGCCAATGGCAACTCAGACAAGGGTTTGTTCTCCAAAATATATAAAGAACTCACATGATTCCACTCTAAGAAGACAAGCAACCCAATTAAAAAATGAGCAAAGGATTTGAACAGACAATTCTCCAAGGAGGACATACAGAGTTTCCAGGGACACATAAAAAAATGTTCAATATTGCTAGCTATCAGAGAGATGCAAATTAAAACCACAATGAAATACCACTTCACACTGCTGAGAATGGCTATCATAAAGAAGGCAACAAACAACAAGTGCTGGAGAGGTTGTGGAGAAAAGGGAACCCTAGTGTACTGTTGGTGGGATTGCAGACTGGTGAAATCACTATAGAAAACATTATGGAATTTCTTCAAAAAGTAAAAATGGAACTGCCTCTTGACCCAGCAATTCCACTGCTGGGGTTATATCCTAAGAACCCTGAAACACCAATCCAAAAGAACCGATGTACCCCAATGTTCATAGCAGCACAATTTACAACAGCCAAGTGCTTGAAACAACTTAAGTGCCCATCAGTAAATGAATGGATCAAGAAACTGTGGTAAATTTACGTAATGGGATACTATATAGCAGAAAGAAAGAAGGAGCTCTTAATCTTTCTTTCTTTTTTTTTAAAGATTTTATTTATTTATTTTTTAGAGAGGGAAGGGAGAGACAAAAAGAGAGAGAGAAGCATTATTGTGCGGTTGCTGGGGGTCATGGCCTGCAACCCAAGCATGTACCCTGACTGGGCATCAAACCTGCGACACTTTTGTTCGCAGCCTGCGCTCAAACCACTGAGCTACACCAGCCGGGGAGTTCTTAATCTTTCTGACAGCATGGATGGAACTGGAGAGCATTATGTTAAGTGAAATAAGTCAGGCAGAGAAAGACAAATACCATATGATCTCACCTTTAAGAGGAAATAGTCAACAAAATGAATAAGCAAGATACATGTAACCAAAGACTTTGAAATTAAGAACAGGCTGACAGTGACCAGACAGAGGGCAGAGGGGAGGGGGTACTGGGGGGAAAAGGTGAAGGGTTTACAGGAACAATTATAAAGGACACATGGGTAATAACAAGGGGAGGTGTAAACAGGGGAAGTAGGTGGGCTGGGGTGCTAGGAATGGGTGGGGGGGGTAAGGCAGAAAACTGTACTTGAACAGTAATAAACAAATGTTAAAAAAAGAAATAAAAGAATTCATAAGCATGCTATGGTAATGATCCATCTCTGAATCAATCACTTTATGGCCATCTTGACTCCACTTCACATCTACCCACACTATTTATACCAAAAAAACATGCTCCTCACTTACCCTGCTGCCCACACATCCTAAATGTTAAGTTATGGATATTCAGGAAAAGCGCTAGGAAAGGTATGTGGTATTTGTGTGTCAGCTAAGACAAAATAATTTGACGTGTCTTGTCAGATGGCATTGACTCAGGTGATCTCGGCTGCCTTAAATAATGGGATGTGAAGGCAACAGTAAAAGCTCGGTGGGGGAAAGAACTATAGTTTTATAAATCCACAATTAGAAAAGAATTTAAACCTGTCAAAACACCTTTCAAACTTTCTCATATCCTCCTTTCTAAGTTATGATCATAAAGGAAAATAGCTGTAAAAAAATGTTCTGCTGTTCGTGTTTGTAGTGGGGTGCAGGTTATTGGGGCCTGGCAATAGATATTTCTCTATGTTATGTACAGTGCAGCAATTGTATAATTTATTTCTTCATACGTGTTTCATTATTATTAATCATCATATGTAAGTTACATCTTTTAATGTCCTAAGGGTTGAAGAAATAGACTGTGTCAGTGTGTGACAGTGCTGCACAGTCATCATTGGAGGGATTTATTATTTTAGAAAAAAACAAGTTAAAAGGTTCAGCTCAGTAGTCAAAAGTACAATTTAGCATTTATTTTGAAAAAACTTAAAGGGGAAATAATTCTTCTGAAACTGTTTAACATACATGTAATTCAAACAACCTTCTCTACAGATCTTCAGTGCATTCATGCTAGGAGAGCAAAGTTCTCTGCCCAAGTTAGTACTTTCAAGCTTCATAGTTTAAGCACAACTTGAATAACTTGGCCATAGGAATTCACTGAAGCATCAAACACTGAATTCAGTATCTCTCCTTCAAATAGTAGGATTCGGGGAAGCCTCCTTTTACTCCCTTCAGAGACAATTAATGATTTTGAATATACCTGGAGACTATTAATTCTTGGAGCAACCTCCATGCTTCAGGTCACATTTCACTTTGGTCTGGTAAAAAAAAAAAGAGGGATTTTAAAGTGTAGGCAATTTTAATTTTAATATTTTTGCCTGCAAAATGTTCTAGTGTCCTTTGGCAAAGAAATAAAAATTTCCAGTCTAGGGAGCTTAAATGTATCATATGAATATTACATTTTTACCTCAATTTAACTGTTTCAAACAGTAAAAAAGACAGAGAGCTCAAAGAAGAACCCATGCCAGGCAGGGTGGCTTGGTTCTCCGGAGCTTACCTGAAGAGATGACCCCTGTGGAAAGAGGGCCAGTGTGCATCAAGAAATGCATTCTTTTCAAGGCTGCTGTAAGATCACTGGCTCCATCCCACAAACTCAGCATGGCATCAGGTAATTTTGATTTCTGGTTTGGGTCACAATTGAAGAATGGACAGAATATATCATCAGTTTTGTAAGGTGACTTCAAACTCTTAAAAAAAATGACCCTTTCACTTAAAATTTAAATATTTCTTACTAGACTGTATAATAGGGTTTAGTCTAAGCCAGTGCTCTCAGTACTGGCTGCACATTAGAATCCCTTAGGAAATTTTTCCAACAGTAGCAATGTCCAGTCCCACCCAGTATCTGATTTTAATTAATATGACGTGAGGATCAGAATTTTTAAAAAGTTTTCTGGATGATTCTAATGTGCCAGCTAGGTTGAGAATAACTGCTCTAAATACTTAGAATAAGTATGGAAATTATCTTGGTTATTTTTCTAGGTATATTTCACATTTTAGTTTATGAGACTGAGGAAGGGCATTTACTGCTATTATTATATTGCAACATGCTGATTCTTTTTTTTTATTTTAAACTTTTTTTAAAGATTTTATGTATTTATTTTTAGAGAGGGAAGGGAGGGAGAGGGAGGGAGAGAGAGAGAGAGAGAGAAACATCAATGTGTGGTTGCTGGGGGCTGGTGGCCTGCAACACAGGCATGTGCCCTAACTGGGAATTGAACCTGTGATGCTTTGGTTTGCAGCCTGCGCTCAATCCACTGAGCTATGCCAGACAGGTGCAACATGTTGATTCTTACTGTAGAAAGTTTTGAGAGAATGGTTTGTGTTCTTTTCTTATTCTTTCTCATTTTTAGTATTTTATATTCTTTTTCCCTGTCTCTTCAATACACACATAAGCAAACAAATACACAGGCATATACAAACATTTCTGGTGTCATAATTGTACTTAAAAAAACCTAGGAATACATTATTTATGAAAGTGACTGTTACTTCTTTTGCAATAACCTAAAATTTTATTCTTTCTTTTACTCTTTTTTCTTCCTTTACCAAGCAAACATTTTTACAGCATCATTTAATTAATTAATCAAGATATTAAAAAGTTTTCCCATCACATGACAAGAGTAAGTAGAATTAGAAACTTTAAAAAACAGTACTGTACACAATATTGATATCCTGACATAGAATGAAAAAAGATATTGAGGTAAATATCACAAAAAAATTTACTCACCTAAATCAGGGGTGTCAAACTCTTTCACCAGGGGCCACATCAACCTCAAGATTGCCTTCAAAGGGCTGAATGTAATTTTAAGACTGTACGAATGTAATTACTCCTTAACTAGGGGCAAGGAGCTTGGCCCTAGCTGCCGCAGGGTAGAAACAAGGTGCTGGGCCCAGATAAAACAAGGTGGAGGGCCAGATTTGGCCCATGGGCCTTGTGTTTGACACCTCTGACCTAAATAATGCTGCTAATTATAATGAACTTGGGTACTACTTTTACTTGAATTATTTTAGTAATGTATTTTAAACAAATTAAATGATCAGAAGTAATTTTAATAGCTAAATTAAAATAGTGAGATGATGTGTGGTTTATATTGGAGGGAAAATTAATTTTCTAGATTTGTAGAGAAGGAAAGTTTCTTGGAAGTCATGAAGTTTATTTGCCTTCATTTTAGAAAATAGAAAACTGAGGCAAAGAGAATTAACAGTTTTTTTTTCTAGTTATTCCTTTGCTTATATTAAAAGCAAAAGCAATTGGTTTTTCTAACAGACAAAAGTGAAGTTTATAAGTTAGACGACTTCACATTTAAGTGATTTATTTTATTATAAGTCCAAATTATCCAAATAGACTATCTCTAAATATTATACATATGATGGATTTTATACTGAATAAGAAAAAAGAGAAAAAAGATATTTGAAGATGTAAGTATCAACAAAAGTTAAAGTTTTTGAAAATGTCTTACAACCTATGCTGTATGAATGTTTTATCATGTAATTATTTGGAGATTTGCACCTTGTAATAAAGAGAAGGTAAGTGCCTGTGAATAGGCCCCATTATACATATTGAACCTATTACAACACATCTCATCTTGAGATGAATTTACAGTAATAAGCACTATTATAAAAAATGTTTACTAAAAGTTGCCCTGATCAGTGTGGCTGAGTTAGTTGGGCATTCTCCCACAAAGGAAAAAGTCGCTGGTTCTATTTCCAGTCAGGGCACATTCCTGGGTTGCAGGTTTGGTCCTGAGGCAGGGCTCTTGCAGTGAGAGCACATATGAGAGGCAACCAATTGATGTTTCCACTCTCACTGATTTTTTTCTCCCTCTTTTTCTCTCTCCCTCACCCTCTACCTAAAAGTAGATAAGTAAAAATCTAAAAAAAGTATACTAAAAGTAAATATTTGATTTAAAATCTATAATGATAAAATGCATTTAATTGCAAACACATTAAATTCTATCCTCTAACAAATACTAAAATAAAACAAAAGATGTTTGATACATGATTATATGCTGAGTTTTCCCTTTCATTAATACTAAATGCTCAAGAGGATAGTACTATATTTCATTCTCTAATTGAACATTTTCATTTTCAAATGACAGAAACTTTAAATATATTGTTACCATAATTAGCATTATTTAAAATATTTTAAACACTATGCATATCCAGGCAGAAGCTTTTCTTCAGCACTGTGAATAAAAGATTACTCGTATTTGCCAGTGAGATTTGGGGAAAGAAGATTAAAACGGCTAAAAGACATTGTTTCTTGGATATATAGCTCTAGAATACAGCTAGAAATACTTAAAATACTCTAATAAAATGGTCTTCATCTTGGACAGCTAAATAAGATGTCTAAATAAGGTTAAAATTTTCCCCAGACTCTGAGACACAAATACTGAAATACTTTGGGAAATTCTAGATTTGACTGGTGACTGGCACCTACTCAGTCATGAATTACTTATCTGGGTGTACAAACAGAACTAGCATCTTTTGAATTTTTTTTCAAATTTAGGTAGAAATGGTTCACTATTCTTGGTTCATTTTGGTTTGAAGTAGACCCATGGGCCCACTCTGGAATACTCCTAGGAGCCCGAAGAATGAGACTATCTTCTGGAGGAACTGCAGCAATGTCATCAAAAAGTGGCCTCTAGGATCCTACAGATATGAATATCTTAGTTTGAACACTAATTTATTTATTAATAAGCTTTATAAGATTGGCTAAATTATTAAACCTAAGTTTTAGTTTTCCTGTCTGTTAAGCAGTAACAGTAACATCTGTTTTAAAAGGTTTTTTGAAGGTAAAATATAATTACCTATGGAAAGGGCCTCACACAGTGCCAGTCACATAGTAAATACATGATTTTACTATTTTAACAAGAGCTTCTACAGATAAGTAGGGTAGGCTACATAATTTGTACATGAAAAGTGGAAATGTGGGCTTCTTTTTTCAAAAAGCAGGAAGAAGTGCCATTAAAGGTATGAAAACATAAAGATTTTTCTTCAGTGATCTCTTTTCTGATGCATTATGACTCTTGTTTTTGCAAATTTTTGTTCTAAGTAAGAAAAATTAAAATTTAAAATTATCAGTGTGAATTTTACTGTTCATTTTTATATTGTACAATGCCAATTTTAGACGAAAATATAAGAACATGTATTTTGTATCTGGATTCACCAAAATTACAGAATTTGCATATCACAGCATGTTCATGCATAAACAGGGTGGGGCAAAAGTGGGTTTACAGTTGTGAATACATGATACACAGTTTATTCTTGCATTAGTATTTATTTACTACTGTATGATTTTCCATATGGACAACTATAAACTTATTTTTGCCCCACTCTCTATGTATTTTTTATTTCCTGCAGCACAGTAGAAATACTGCACAAACTAACTCAACTTTTTATTTCACCTCTTAATTTGTGCACATTCTACCAATACTCTATTTTTTGTCCTGAGTAAGGAAAGACCAAATAGAAAAAAAAAGAAAATACATGGGTTGCCCTATCCCCTGTTTCTTTGTATGTCATTTTCTATGTAAGTAATGGGCTAGGGAAATAACATAAGGAAGAAAGAACATAACAGGGTTTCTTGGTCATTCATGTTTCTTAGAACACCATTGTTCTTTGTGACACTATTATATCCTCACCCAAGGGCATTTTTTTTTTACATCAATGCAAGAGAGAAGCCTCAGTTGGTTTCTGCCCCTATGTGCCTGAACTTGGGATCATACACAACCAGACTGGGGATCATAAGCGACTGGTCAGGGGTCTTTGATAACTACACCCATGCCTGGATTGGGGATTGAACCCACAACTCTTTGGTTATAATACTATGCTCAAACCAACTGAACCACACTGGCCAAGGTGTGCTTTGGGTTTTTGAAGCAAGTTCTGGATTGAATAGGAAGCATGGCATCTTGGGGCTGTCAGCACCATGCTTATTTAGTCATGGATATAACACACTTACCTTGTAATGAATCATTTTGAGTCTGGTTGGGTACATGGGACATCACAAATACAACACAAGTGTTTCCTCTGCTCATATGCATGCTCCATTGACTTATTGCCCTCCACTTACAAAACACTACTTCAAAGATAAAATTATAGATTTCTAGATGGTGACAGTAGAATAGTAAAGCAAGCAGAAGGCCAAGTACAATTGCACAAATTGTGTATCCATAAAACCAGCCCTATGAATCAGGCATTGTTTTTTTTTTTTTTATAAATTTTTTAAGATTTTATTTATTTATTTTTAGAGAGGGAAGGGAGGGAGACAAAGAAAGAGAGAGAGAGAGAAACATCAATGTGTGGTTGCTGGGGGTTATGGCCTGCAACCCAGGCATGTACCCTGGCTGGGAATTGAACCTGGGACACTTTGGTTCCCAGCCCATGCTCAACCCACTGAGCTATGTCAGCCAGGGCAACTCTAACATAGGCATTGTTTTATATGCTGAGATATTGTGATGAATAATATAGGCCATGCCATTGTTTCATGGAGCTTACAAGGAGACAACTAGGTAAGTAAACAAAATTTAGAGTGTGACAAGTGTAATTAAGAAAATAAAATAATAGAATATTATGCAGCAGAAAGAAAGAAGGAGCTCTTACCATTCTCAACAGCACGGATGGGACTGGAGAGCATTATGCTAAGTGAAATAAGCCAGGCGGTGAAAGAGAAATACCATATGATCTCACCTATAAGTGGAACCTAATAAACAAAGCAAACAAGAAGCAAAATATAACCAAAGGCATTGAAATTAATAACAAACTAACAATAACCAGAGGGCAGAGGGCAGGAGATAATGGGGAAAAGGGGAAGGGTGATTGTGGAACATGAATGAAGGATACATGGACATAGTCAAAGGAGGAGTAGGATCAAGGGTGGGGCCAAGGGGAGTTGTGGAGAGTAAATGGAGACAACTGTACTTGAACAACAATAAAAATAATTAATTAAAAAAGAAAGAAAGAAAATAAGAAAATGTGTTGATAAAGAGTTATAGATTAGTGATTGTATAAGCATATTCAATAGGATCATTAAGAAGAACTTTTCTGGAGAGCTCACATTTGAGCTGAGGCCTATTTGACAAAAGCTGCTAGACAAACAAGGATCTGAGGAAAGCAAGTTTCTGGCAGAAGTAACATGAAAAATATTTCCAAGGAGAGAACAAGGTTGGTGAATTGCATTGTTAATCATAGTGATAGAGGGTAGCCTGCCAGTTTTTGGAATGAGCACAAGTCCTCTGACACTCAAAGTATGGTCCTAGGATCAGAACCATCAACATTATATGAGAACTTATTAAAAATGCAAGCATTTTGTCCCATTCCCCAGACCTACTACATGAAAACCTGCCTTTTTAGCAAGACACCCCCATAGTGATTTGCATGTTCATTGAAATTTGAGAGGAACTGAGTTAGAAGATCAGAATGGCTAACAGTTGGTGAATCAGAAGTTGCAGCTAGATGTTATAGGTTTTATCAACCAGAGAAAGGAGTTCAGTTTTTCTTCTAAGTGTGAAGGAAACTGTGGAAAAAATTTAAAGGAGAGTACAGATGGGGACAATGAGGGTTTTCAAAGTTGGAGAAAGGATAGAGAGATGCTAAAGGACATGGAGGAACAATTTATCACTTTCCATATTACTCTGAGGTGTCTCACTGGTGACAATGTCACAGAACAGCCATATAACTTACCAGAGGGTCCTAGTCCTACTCATAGACCTCCAATGAAGCACATAACATGCGGTGTCATTTTATTGTTTTGCATTTATATTTCTTCCTTTTCTACTAGCCAAACATTTTTCCATTGTATAAACCACAGTTTGACCATCTTTGTACTCTAAGTTCTTTGGGAGTTCAATAAATGTTTGTGATTTGTATGGATTGAGAAAATATGAGTTAAATAAACAGCAGATTTGGACCTAGGATGAAAGCTTATCTTCAATTCTCCTTCATTTTCTCCTGTTTTGAGCCCATCAATTTAAATTATGCAGTAGTAGGAGAAAATGTTAAAATGTTTGAATGTATGACTCATTAGCTGAACAACAATGTTTTAAATATGTTAATATTTTAAAAGAAACTTGTTATAATTCATTGATACAATTTTAGAATCAAACATTTATTTTCTGAGCTGTGTTATAAGAGTCCAGGAGGGCAGTGTTGCAGAATAGCTCAAACAAGCTATGCAAATAGAAGACACTGGTCTTCCCTGTTATCCCCCTGTACTTGAATTTGTTGTCAGAACACTTTGCCATCTCCTTGGGCTCTTGACTCTTGAACTCAGAATTCATTCTTATTTAGAAAAATTTGGGAGGCTTTATTACTGCTACTCCCACCTTTTCTCATGGAATTTAACTGCCCTCTGCCCAGGAGAAGCAGAGTCTCATCTGCTATTTTCAGTTTCTGCCAATGGTTAAAAGATGACTTACAGCTGATTAAAAGATGGCTTACAGCTGAAATTGCAATACAGTTTACACCACTGTTATAGAACAGACAAGGGGGGGGTGCTGGGACGATATACTATTATTGAAAGAAGGCCCCGGGTCTGTTATGTCCGCCGCCCTAAGAAAGACGTCTCTCAATGCCAGAGATTCGTGAAAAGGAAAGGAAATGTTTATTTAATGCTATACTAACTTAAAGTAGTGACCTAATGTCTTTATCAAAAATCCTCAAGTCCCTAAAAACACACACAAACATACACAGTCCTTCCTTCCTTCCACTTTTGCCCAGTCCAGAGTACCGTATCTCAGGAAAGGAAATAGAAGTCCATGGCTCAGGTAGTCCTCTGGTTCTTAGTTAGTACTCCATCTCGACTGGGAGACCTCCCTGGGTTCCTGGCACCCTCGGCTGAGTCACCAGGATCTCTGCTAAAACCAGGTGGTAGTTCCCCCTTCTAAAGCTGCGGGGGTCCCCACTCTGGCGCAGGCACGTGGTCCTCTCTCCCAGGGCCATGGGATTCCCCACTCTGTCAAGGCCACGTGGTTCTCCCCCTCAGGGCTGCGGGAAGGGAGAGTCCCCACTCTGTTCAAAGCCGCGTGGTTCCCCCTTAATGGCTGCCGTGTCTGGGTTTAAATCCCCGCACCAATCTTCTTCTGCAGCCCCATTTCTGACTCCTCCTACACTCGGGCACACTTGCCCTCAATCTGCTGTCTTCTCCAGCTTTTCTGGTCGCCATCATGGGTCTGGGCAGGTGTCACCCCATGTCCTGGAGCCAATCTTCTCCCAGCTCCCACGCAGGCACTGTAACTTAGGGGACCTGCCCCCCAGTCATATCTTGGTGGGGAGAGCCCTTTCCATCCCCCTGGCCTTGAGCATGGCCATAGCTATTTAGCATATCTAAGTGACCAGCCAAAGGCTATAGGTATGCTAAATGACCATGCCATGGATTTAGCTGCAAAGCTGCCCTGCATGTTCTTCCTCTGTGTGCCCCTTCCCCCTACTCACACCTGTGGGGGAAGGGGTGAAGACACCTTAAAATCTCCCGGACACCTTAAGTTCTGGACCCCATTTCAAATGCCTATTTTGGGGTCCCCCCTCTTGGCTGCACCCTGTAACACCACCACAGAAAATATTTAAGAATTAATCACTTTTTTTTTCTTTAGAAAATATGACAACCCTTATATTTCTCATTTTTGATTCATGTACCAAACCTTGCTGGCATCTCTGTTCACTTTAACTGAAATAGGATTACATTTTTTAAAATTAGTAAATGGTTCAATTAGATAGTCTGTATCATATTGTATTATAAGCTTTTATGTATTATTTGATTTCAAGACTGCCATGATAAAAATAATTTAAAAAATTGGCTATCAATTTATTTATTGAGTGCTGAAACTTCCCTTGCTTTTATTGATATAAACTATAACAAGTATAAAGGTAAATAAAGATTTGAATCACTCTTTTTAAAAAGTCTCCCTGGATGCCCCTGCAGAGAACTTTAGGGCTCAAGGAATCAGAAATCCCCAGAGATGCTTGACTTGGTGGTGGGGCTGAACAGGCCTGAGGGGCGGGCACTGAGAGTTTCTTGGATCTCGGATGGCAAAGAGTGAGAAAGGGGTGTATGCATTGCCCCTAATTGGTGAACCTCGGGGACAGTGCAACTGGTGGACTGAAGGCCTAGGCCGGGCAGAGGTGGGCACTGGGGGCCCAGCAGCAAAATGGGGAACTGGGCTGGAGGCTGGCTGAGTGCTGCTCAGGAACAGAAGTAATCCAAACCAATTCTTCCTCAGCCTGCTGCAGCCAGGAAGACCAGCAAAACTGGCTTGGCCAGTTTGAAGCCAGCAGGAGTCTTTTTTTTATTTTTAAGTAATATTTTTTTTCTCTTTTAACTCCTTCTTCTTCTCTTTCCTTCTTTTATCCCTTCTTTTCTTCCCCTTTTTATCTCTTCTTCCTTCCTTCTTTTTTTTAATACCCACAAGTGAGAAAATAAAACCTGGAACTGTGAAAAGTCCAAAGTAGGACCCAAAGAGGGATCACCCCAGTGAGCTGAGGCAGTGAGACAAATTTCACTTTGCTACTCCAGAGAGCTTGCAAGTTATTGTATATTTGTATTAGTTTTTCATTATTCTTACAACTTTCATTTTATTAGTATTTTTCTATTTCTCTTCTTTCAGTTTAGTCTTCTTTGCTTGGCTGGTTAAATTGCACTGTTTGACTGGTTTCCCTTGTTCTCTCTTTCATAGTGCATTTTTAATTTACTGTCTTTCAATTCACTTGTGTTCCATTAGCACACTTTAGGTCCTTGTTATCCAGATCATATAGATGATGTCATATGATTGTTGCTCCATTATTATTGTAAATAAGTGCTGTAGCATAAAATTGTATATACTACACAGCACCCCTCCCAGATCTTAGCCCACTTCACAGTTTCCTGAACTCTTTTACTGTTGTGGTTAACTCTATTTTCTCACACACTATACCTATTTTCTATCCTTTACTCTCACTTTACCTCATAATATGACCTCAAACAAGCTCACTGCTTACTAGATCCACCACACAGTCCTTCTCCCAACAAGAGTCTTATCTTCTTTCCACCCTTTTTAACAAGTGGCTAGTTAGGTGAAATATCATGGTTAACACTATACATATCTACAGGATCTCCTATCTCTTCTCTACAGGTCGGTATTTTAAATATCATGCAATACACTCCTGCTGCCTTAAACCATTTCATCTTGCCACTCCAATGGATCACAACAAAGAGTAGGTGGAAGCTGCGAACACCAGGATACTTGCTGGAAACCCACCAGCAAAGGAACCAGCAACAGATAACAACAGGAGAAGGTGAAGGAGAGAGTGGAAGCCGCACTAAATCAACCCAGGACCTATCTGGAAACACAACTAAATGGTGGAGAAATTACTCAGCACAAAGAACTGAACAAGAGTAAGAGAAAATTATTGAAATCTTGTACACATGGAAGAACCAGCTTCAACACAACCTGTCTACATCTCCACCACAGAACACAAGAGGCGGTGGACAGAGTGATTTTCAGTTAAACAACTGGAGGGAAGGACCCACCAAAGAAAGACCCAACAACAATCAAAACCCAAAGACACACACAGAGCCAACATAAACAACAGCCCTAGACAAGCACGCTTGAGAGATAAAGAAGACTGGATCACTGAATCTCACAGGTATTCTACCATACAAGTTCACACCATAAACCTAGGGAGTCAGAACAGATCAGTTTAAGGAGTAGAAGCTAACAAGAACAGTCTCAAAAACAATGGGAAGACAAAGAAACAACCCCCAAATGAAAGAAAAGGAGGAAGCCACAAAAAGAATGCTAAGTGAAATAGAGGCAAGTCAGCTATGAGATAATGAGTTCAAAGCAATGTTTATAAGGAAGTTCAATGAGATCATAGAGAATTACCAAAAACTGCAGGGAAACTACAATGAACTCACTGCCAACTATATCAACATGAAAAGGAAATAGAAACTATCAAGAAGGACCAAAGAAAATGAAGAATAAAATTTCTGAACTGAAAGACACAGTAGAAGCAATGGAAAGAAGGCTCGATGAAACAGAAAATTGGGGCAGCAAGGTGGAAAGACAAGGTAGAAGAAAAACAAAAACATCCAGAATGGGAAAGACAAGGAAAAGAGGCCCAGGAAGAATCAAGAGGATGGAAGACTCCCAAAATCTTTTTATGAGGCCAGGATCATCCTAATGTCAAAACCAGACAAAGACACAACAAAGAAAGAAAACTTCAGGCCAATATCGCTCATGAATATAGATGCTAAAATCCTCAAAAAATACTGGCAAACTGCACCCAAAAATACATTAAAAAGATCATACACCATGACCAAGAGGGATTCATCCCAGGGGTGCAAGGATGGTACAATATTCAGAAATTAGTAAATGTAATATATCACATAAATAAAAGCAAAGACAAAAATCACATGATCATATCAATAGATGAAGATAAAGCATTTGAAAAGGTACAGAACCCATTTATGATAAAAACACTCAGCAAAGAGGGAATAGAGGAAGCATTCCTCAACCTAATAAAGGCCATATATGAGAGACCTACAGCCAACATCAAAATCAATGGGCAAAAACTAAAAACTTTTCCACTAAGATCAAGAACAAGAAAAGGCTGTCCACTTTCACTACTTCTATTCAATATAGGATTGAAAGTTTTAGCCACAGTGATAAGACAAGAAAAGGAAATACAAGGCATTCAAATCAGAAAGGAGGAAACAAAACTGTCACTGTTTGCAGATGACATGATAGTGTACATAGAAAATCCTATAAACTCCACCAAAAAACTGCTTGACCAAATAAATGAATTTGGAAAATCAGTGGGACACAAAGTCAATATTCAGAAATCAAAGACATTTCTGTACACCATCAATGAAACAGCAGAAGCAGAAATCAAGTAAAAAAAATCCCATTTGATGTAGCAACAAGAAAAATAAAATACCTGAGAATAAAGCTAACCAAAGAGGTAAAAGACCTGTATTCAGAAAACTACAAAACACTGAGGAAAGAAATCAAGGAAGACACAAACAAATGGAAACATATACCCTATTCATGGATTGAAAGAATTAAAATCATCAAAATGTTCATACTACGCAAAGCTATTTACACATTCAATGCAGTATCTATTAAAGTATCAATGGCATATTTCACAGACATAGAAAAAACACTTCAAAAATTTATATGGAACCATAAAGGACCCCAAATAGCTGCTGCAACTTTGAGAAAGAAGAGTAAAGTAGGAGGGATCACAATACCTAATACTAAACAATATTACAAGGCCACTGTAATCAAAACAACCTGGTACTGGCATAAAAACAGTCACATGGACCAATGGAACAGAACAGAGAGCCCAGAGATAAACCATAAGTCTCTATGGTCAATTAATATTTGACAAAGGGGGCAGCACCATAAAATGGAGTAAAAATAGCATCTTCAACAAATGGTATTGGGAGAACTGGACAGCCATGTGCAAAAAAATTGAAACTTGAGCACCAACTTACACCTTACACAAAAATAAATTCAAGGTGGATAAAAGACTTAAATATAAAACGTGACACCATTACAGTCCTAGAAGAGAACGTAGGTAGGAAAATCTCAGATATTTCACGCAGAAACTTTTTTACTGACATGTCTCCTAGAGCAAGGGACATAAAGGAAAGAATAAACAAATGGGACCTCATCAAAATTAAAAGCTTCTGCACAGCTAAAGAAAACAGTATCAAAATAGAGAACCAACTATATGGGAAAACATATTTGCCAATGATACCTCAGACAAGGGTTTAATCTCCAGAATACATAAAGAACTTACATGACTCCACTCTAAGAAGACAAGCAACCCAATTAAAAAATATGCAAAGAACTTGAACAGACACTTCTCCAAGGAGGACATACAGAGTATCCAGAGACACATAAAAAATGTTCAATATTGCTAGCTATCAGAGAGATGAAAATTAAAACGACAGTGAGATACCACTTCACACCAGTCAGAATGGCTATTATAAAGAAAGCAACAAACAAAAAGTGTTAGGGAGGTTGTGGAGAAAAGAAGACCCTAGTGCACTGTTGGTGGGATTGCAGACTGGTACAACCAGTATGAAAAACAGTATGAAACTTCCTCAGAAAACTAAAAATGGATCTGCCTTTTGACCCAGTAATTCCACTGCTGGGATTATATCCTAAAAACCCTGAAACACCAATCCAAAAGAACCTATGCACCCCAATGTTCATAGAAGCACAATTTACAATAGCCAAGTGCTGGAAGCAACCTACGTGCCCATCAGTAAATGAATGGATCAAAAAACTATGGTACATTTACACAATGAAACCCCATGCAGCATAAAGAAAGAAGGAGCTCCTATCCTTTGCAACAGCATGGATGGGGCTGGAAAGCATCATTCTAAGTGAAATAAGACAGGCAGTAAGGGAAAAATACCATATGATCTCACCTTTAACAGGAATCTAAACAACAAAACAAACAAACAAGCAAAATATAGCCAAAGACACTGAAATAGAGAACAGGCTGACCGTGACCAGAGGGGAGAGGGGAGAGAATTTCAGGTGAGAATGGTAATGGTTTACAGGAACCAATATAAAGAACACATGGACAAAATCTAGGGAGGGTGGAAATGGGTGGGAGGTGTGAACGGATGTGTGGGTGGGCTTTACAAGAAAAAAATAAAAAAAATAAAATTAAGAGGGGTTAAGGGACAAACAGGACACCATGAAACATAATAATATCCTTAAGATAGTGATACCAGAATGAGAAGAAGAAGAGCAAGGGATAGAAAAGCTGTTTAAACAGTAATGACAGAAAACATCCCTAATTTGATGAGAGAAAAAGTCACAAAGATCCAAGAAACACAAAGAGTCCCAGTCAAGACGAACCCAAAGAGGCCAACTTGAAGGCACATCATATCGCAAAATTCCAAGATAAGGAGAGAATCTTAAAGGAAGCAAGGGAAAAACAGGAAGTAACATACAATGGAGCCCTGATAAAACTGGCAGCTGACTTTTCAATGAAAAGGCCCCAAGCAAGAAGGGTATAGAAAGAAATATTCCAAGTAATGAAAACCAGAGGCCTGCAACCAAGACTACTGTATCCAGCAAGGCTCTTAATTAAAATGGAAGGCCAAATTAGGAGCTTCCAAACAAAAGAAGTATCAACAAATGTACTTTCTCCAAACCAGCTCTGCAGGAGATGCTAAAGGGTTTGCTTTAAGAACAGGAAGAAAAACAGTGAAAGAGAGAGGAACACAAGTATGAAAAAATGGCAATGAATAAGTACGTATCAATAATAACCTTAAATGTAAATGGATTAAATGCCCCAATCAAAAGACATAGAATAGCTGAATGGATATCAAAACATGATCCTCACATATGCTGCCTACAAGAGACCTACCTCAGAACAAAAGATCTACACAGACTGAAAGTGAAAGGATGAAAACAAATAGTCCAAGAAAATTGACAGGAAAAAAAAAGCCAGGGTAGCAGTACTCATATCAGACAAAATAGACTTCAAACAAAGTCCATAAAAAGAGACCCAGAAGGTCACTTCATAATACTCAAGGGAAGAATCCATCAAGACATAAGAATCCAAGAAGACATAAACATTGTAAATATATATGCACCCAACACAGGAGCACCCAAATACATAAAGAAAATCTTGGAGGACTTGAAGAAAGATATTGACAGCAACACAGTTATAGTAGGGGATTTCAATACCTCACTGTCAAAAATGGACAGATCTTACAAACAAAATATCAACAAAGATATTGTGGCATTGAACAATGCCCTAGAGGAAATGGACTTAATTGCTCTATGTAGAGCCTTTCATCCCAAAGAAGCAAAATACACATTCTTTTCCAATGCACAGGGAAAATTTACAAAGATAGACCACATGATAGGACACAAAACAAGCCTCAACAAATTCAAGAAAACTGAAATCATATCAGGCATTTTCTTTGACCACAAACTAGACTGAACTGACTGGACTGAAACTAGAAACCAGCCTCAAGGAAAACACTCAAAAACGCTAAAACTCATGGAGATTGAATAGCATGCTTTAAATAATGAATGGGTCAAGAATGAAGTTAGGAAAGAAATCAGAAAGTTTCTAGAAGCAAATGAAAATGAACTCACAACAACCCAAAACTTATGGGACACACAAAGGCAGTCCTGAGAGGGAAGTTCATAGCAATACAGGCCTACCTAAAAAAGATAGAAATATTTCAAATAAACAACCTAACCCTATGACTGCAAGAACTCGAGGAACAACAACAAAGGCAACCCAGAGCAAGTAGAAGGAAGGACATAACCAAGATCAGAGCACATTTAAATAACACAGAGACTAAAAGCATAATTCTAAGGATCGATGAATCCAGGAGCTGGTTCTTTGAAAATATAAGCAAAATTTAGAAGCCATTAAGCAGGCTAATGAAGAAAAAAGAGGGAGGACCCAAATAAACACAATCAGAAATGAAAGAGGAGAGATTACGACCAATACCACAGAAATAGAAAAGATTGTAAGAAATTACTACAAAGAACTATATGGCAAGAAATTTGAAAACCTAGGTGAAATGGGCAGATTTCTAGAAAAAGATAATCTTCCAAAACCCAGTGAAGAAGAAGCAGATAGCCTGAACAGACCAATAACAGCTGACAAAGTTAAAGCAGTAATCAAAAAACTTCCAACACACAAAAGCCCTGGACTGGATGTTTTCACAGGAGAATTCTACAAATAATTTAAGGAAGAGCTAACCCCTGTCTTTCACAGACTATTCCAAAAAATCCAAGAAGATCAAAGACTCCCAAACTGTTTATGAAGCCAGCATCATCCTAATCCCAAAACTAGATAAAGACATAACAAAGAAAGAAAAATTTTGGCCAATATCACTGATGAATACAGAGGCTAAAATCCTCAACAAATTACTGGCAAACTGCTTCTAGCAATACGTTAAAAAAATATCGTACACCATGATCAAGTGGGATTCATCCCAGGGATGCAAGGATGGTACAATATTTGCAAATCAATAAATGTAATACACCACATAAACAAAACCAAATACAAAAAATCACACGACCATATCAATAGATGTGTAAAAAACACTTGGCAAGGTACAGCACCCATTTATGATAAAAACACTCAGCAAAGTGGGAGTAGAGGGAGCATTCCTCAACATAATAAAGGCCATATGAGAGACCTACAGCCAACATCATATTCAATGGACAAAAACTCAGAGCTTTCCTACTAAGATCAGGAAAAAGGCAAGGATGCCCACTTTTACCACTTTTATTCAACATAGTATTGGATGTTCTTGCCACAGCAATCAGACAAGAAAAACAAGTAAAAGACATTCCCATTGAAAAGGAGTAAGTAAAACTGTCATTGTTTGCAATGGCATGATAGTGTACATAGAAAATCCTATAGACTCCACTAAAGAACTACTTGACCTAATAAATGAATTAGGCAAAACAGACAGATACAAAGTCAATACTCAGAAATCAAAGGCATTTTTGTATACCAACAATGAAACATCAGATATAGAAATCAGAAAAAAAAATCCCATTTGATATAGCAAAAAGAAAAATACCTAGGAATAAATCTAACCAAGGAGGTAAAAGACCTGCACTCAGAAAACTATACAACACTGAAGAAAGTGATTAAGGAAGACACAAACAAATGGAAGCATGTTCCATGCTCATGAATTGGAAGAATTAACATTATCAGAATGTCCATACTACCTTCGGGAATTTATAGATTGCTTTGGCAATTTATGGATTTAATGCAATGCCTATTAAAGTGCTAATGGCATATTTCACTGATACAGAAGAAAATTTTTATGGAACCATAAATTACCCTAAATGGCTGCAGCAATTTTGAGAAAGAAAAAGAAAGTAGGAGGGATCACAATACCTGATATCAAAGTGTATTATAAGGTCACTGTAATCAAAACAGCCTAGTACTGGCATAAAAACAGGCACATAGATGAATGGAACAGAACAGAGCACCCGGAAATAAACCCAAGTCTACTTTCAATTATTATTTTACAAAGGGGGGAGTTACTCCATTTTACTCCATTATTTCACAATGGAGTAAAAATAGACTTCAGCAAATGGTGTTGGCATATCTGGGCAACTACATGCAAAAATATGAAACTCAAGCATCAACTTACACCATACGCAAAAATAAATTCAGGTGGATAAAAGACTTAAATATAAATCATAACATCCCAATGTTCATAGTAGCACAATTTACAATAGCCAAGTGCTGGAAGTGACCTAAGTGCCCATCAGCAAATGAGTGGATCAGAAAACTATGGTACATTTACACAATGGAATTCTGTGCAGCAGAGATAAAGAAGGGGCTTCTACCCTTTGTGACAGCATGGATGGAACTGGAAAGCATTATGGTAAGTGAAATAAGCCAGGCAGTGAGGGAAAAATACCATATGATCTCACCTGTTACTGGAACATAATCAACAAAATAAGAAAGTGAACAAAATATAACTAGAGACATTGAAATTAAGAACAATCTAACAATAGCCGGAGGGCAGGGGGGAGGGGAGAGTGGGGAGAAGGGTTTTCTGGAACTACTATAAAGTATACATGGACAAAACCAAGGGGGAGGATGGAACCAAGGGAGGGAGGTGGGCTTGGCTGGGGTGGGGTGGAGGGGTGGGGGGAAAATGCAGACAACTCTAATTGAACAACACCTCCATATCTTGGCCATAAAGTAATATGAGAAAAAGCTCCATGTCAATGCAAAAAAAGAAAAGTCTCCCTAAGTGACAAATTAAGATGTCTTATCCCAGCCATCTGAGTTGTTACTTTTGCTATTTGATGCTAATTTGGCTTCTCAAGGTTTTATACACCAAGTTTTTAAAATTAGAGAAATACAAGTTTAATCTATGAGTAGTAAACTACTAAAAAACTTGGCATCAGAAAATTTACCAATCTCCCCTTGCTATATTTACCATCTGGGTAATATCCCAAATGAATGAAAGCCATTGTATCCTATTTACATATACAACAACCATTCCTAGTGCTTTCAATTTTGTCTATATATCTTGTGTGGCTTTTAAGCTACAGGGCTTCTACCCTTTATGGAGAAATTTTAATGCTGAGGCCATCGTGTTAGGTTCTGGAACATGTGTTTTTCTATGGAGGAAAAAGAGAAGGTGATTTGAGATGTAACTGTAGTGAAGTTTGCTTAGATCTTCTGAGTAGTAGCTTAGAATTCTGTTTTCATGTCCAAATCCCTGCAGTTACTGGAATTGCCTTTCCCTGTACCCGACTATCTCTATTGAGGCATCCCTATACCCATTGCCAGGTAAAGCCAATCCAAGTTCATCCACCTGCCCCACCCTCTAGCAAAGGGTACCACTTCTCCTTGAGTGTTCATGAGCTCATGTAGACTTGAGATGATCTGAGGCTTAGACTTTGCTCCATCATAGCTAACAGTACTCATATCCTGCCTGTCTCTTGCATTTCTAGGCTTATCTTTAAAGCTCCTATTTCCTCACAATAAAAATAATACCCCTTGGCCATTCCCCCTTGATTAGTCCACCAGTCCCTATCAAACTATGTGGATATTATGGGATTTATTTTTCAGATAAGTTTTCTTATTATAAGTTTTCTTTATTATATTTTTTCCATACCATTGAATCCTCTTATACTCCCACCCGCCTGCAATCACCACACTATTGTCCATGTCCATGAGTAATTTTTCCTTTTTGCTTATCTCTTTCCCCTCAACTCCAAACCCCAGCTGTCATCCTGCTTTCTAAGCATGAGTCTGTCTCTATTTTTCCTGTTAGTTCAGTTTGTTCATTAAGTTACACATATGAGTGAAATCTTATGGTATTTGTCTTTTTCTGACTGGCTTGTGTCACTTAGCATGAATATTCTCCAGCTCCATCTATACTGTTGCAAAGAGTAAAATTTTCTTAGTTTTTAAGGCTGAGTAATATTTCAATGTATAAATGGCCCATAGTTGTTTTATCCATTCATCTACTGATGGATACTTAGGTCACCTGCATACCTTGGCAATTGTAAATAATGTTGCAATGAACATAGTGGAATTTATGTACTTTCCAATTATTGTTTTGGGTTCCTTTGGATATATTCCCAGAAGTGAGATTGCTGGATCAGATGGAAGATCCATTTTAATTATTTGAGGTAACTCCATATTGCTTTCCACAGTGGCTGCACCACTCCACATTCCCACCAACACTGCAAAAGGGTTCCCCTTTCTCCACATCCTCACCAGCACTTGTTTGTTAATTTATTGATGATAGCCATTCTGACAGGTTTGAGATGGTATCTCATTGTGGTTTTAATTTGTGTTTTATGATGATTAGTGATGTTGAACATATTTTCATTTGTCTGTAGGTTATCTGTATGTCCTCTTTGATGAAGTGCCTATTTGGGTCCTTTGCTGATCTTTTAATTGGGCTGTTTGTTTTTTTGTGGTGTTGAGTTTTATATATTCTTTATAAATTTTGGATATTAACCCCTTATCAGATGTATAGGTGAATATGTTCTCCCATTCTATGGGTTCTTTTTATTTCATTAATGTTTTCCTTTGCTGTGCAAAAACTTTTTAATTTGATGTAGTACCATTAGTTTATTTATTTCATTTCTTTTCTTGCCTGGAAAGATATATGTGATCAAATATTTTTTTATGAGCAATATTTGAGATGTTACAGCCTATGTTTTCTTTTTCAGTTTCCATGGTTTCAGGTATAACATTTAAGTCTTTAAGCTGTTTTGAATTTATTAATTTGTAATGTGAGAACATAGTCTAGTTTCATCTTTCTTCACATATCTGTCCAATTTCCCCAATAGCATTTACTGAATAAACTATCTTTAGCACATTTCATGTGCTTGCTTCTTCTGTAGAATATTAATTGACTATAAAGTGTGGGTTTATTTCTGGGCTCTCTGTTCTGTTCCACAGATCTGTTCTGTGTCTGTTTTTATTGTAGTACTATGCTGTTTTGATTACTATAGCTTTATAGTATGGTTTGATATTAGGTAGTGTGATTCCTCCTACTTTGTTCTTCTTTCTAAGGAATGCTATTGTTCTGTGGAACATTTTCTGGTTCCATATAAATTTTTGAAATTTTTGCTCTAGTTCTGTGAAATACAACATTGGAATTTTGATAGGAATTATGTTGAATCTATAGATTGCTTTGGGCAATATGGACATTTTAATGATGTTAATTCTTCCTATCCATGAGCATGGTATGTTCTCCACCTATTTGCATATTCTTCAATTTCTTTCTTTAGTGTCATATAATTTTCAGAATAAAGGTATTTTACATCCTTGGTTAGGTTTTTTCCCGGGTATTTTATTCTTCTTTGAAGTAATTTAGAATGGGATTGTTTTCATAATTTATCTTTCTGTCAGTTCATTGTTGGCATATAAAAATGCATCTAATTTCTGAATATTAATTTTGTATCCTGCTACTTTTCTGAATTTATTTATCAGTTGTAGTGGAATCTTTGAGGTTCTCTATGTACAGTATCATGTGTTATTCAAATAAAGACAACTTTACTACTTTCTTTCCAGTTTGGGTTCCTTTATTTCTTCTTGTCTGATTGCTGTGGCTAGGATTTCCAGTACTATGTGAAATAAGAGAGGTTAAAGTGGATATAACTATCTTATTTCTGATCTTAAGGGGAATACTTTTAGTCTTTCCTCATTAAGTATGATGGTGGACATGGACGTGTCCTATATGGCCTTTATTATATTTAGGTATATTCCTTCTATTCCCACTTTGCTGAGATTTTTATCATAAATGCTTGCTGGATTTTATTGAATGCTTTTTCAACATCTATTGATATTATCATATGGTTTTTATCCTTTATTGTGTTTATGTGGTAAATCACATTTATTAATTTGCCAATGTTGTACCAATCTTGCACCACCAAAATAAAACCCATTGGATCATGGTTAAGATCTTTTCGATCTATTGCTGTATTTGGTTTGATAGTGTTTTGTTGATGACTTTAGCATCTATGTTCATCAGGGATATTGGCCTGTATTTTTCTTTTTTTGTGTGTCTTTCTCTGAGTTTGGAATTAGGATAATACTGGCCCTGTAAAATGAGTTTGGGAGCCTTCCTTCCTCTTCAATTTTTTTTAATAGTTTGAGAAAGAGATGTGTTTGTTCTTCTCAGAATCAAACATTCTGAGAAGAACATGTAATATTCACATGTGAAGCCATCAGGTCCAGTGTTTTTGTTTGGAGTTTTTCAATTACTGCCGCAATTTCACTAGGTGCAATCTGTCTATTCATATTATCTGATTCTTCCTGATTTAGTTTTGGAAGAGTGTTTTTTTCTAGGAATTTACTAATTTTGTCCAGGTTGTCCAGTGTGTTGGCATGTACTCATTTATAATACTTTCTTATAATTCTTTGTATTTTTTGGTGCCACTTGTTATTTTTCCTCTTTCATTTCTGATTTTATTTATTTGGGTTCTCTATCTTTTGAGCTTGATAAGTTTGGTTAAAAGTTTTTCAATCTTGTTTATCTTTCAAATAACCAGCTCTTGGATTTATTGATATATATAGTTTTTTAGACTCCAGTTTGTTTATTTCTATTTTGAAATTTATTATTTCCTTCCTTCTGCTCACTTTGGGCATTGTTTTCTACTCACTTTGGACATTATTTTCTTTTTCAAGTCCCTTTAAATGTAAAGTAAGATTATTTTTTCTTATTTTCTTATTTTATTTTAATTTTATTTTGAGATTCATTTGTAATGCTATGTATTTCCCTATTAAGGGTGCTTTCCCTGTGTCTTACAGATTTTGTATTGTTGTGTTCTCATTTCATTTGTTTCAAGCCAATGTTGGACTTCTTCCTTAATCTTGTTGTTGACCCATTCATTGTTCAATAACATGTTATTTAGCTTCCATGTCTTTGTGTGTTTTTCAGTGTTCTTGTGATTGATTTCTAGTTTCATAGCACTGTGGTCAGAGAAGATGCTTAATATGGTTTCACTCTTCTTAAATGTATTGAGACTTGTTGTGTTTCCTAACATGTTGTCTCTCCTAAAATATATTCCATGTGGTCTTGAAACCTATGTATATTCTTCTGCTTTGGGATTAAATGCTTGAAGATATCAATTAAATTCATTTAAGCTGGTGTGTCATTTAAGGGTGCTCTGTCTTTATTGATTTTCTGTCTGGAAGATCTGTCCATTGACATTGTTGGGGTGTGAAAATACCCCAACTATGACTATATTTCTGTATATGTCTCCCTTTATGTCCATCAAGAGTTGATTTACATATTTAGGTGCTCCTATGTTGGGTGCATAAATGTTTAGAAGGTATATATCTTCTTGTTGTATTGTTCCCTATATCATTATGCAGTGTCTTTCTTTTTTTCTTGCTGTAATCTTGATTTCAAAGTCTATTTTGTTGGATATAAGTATTGCTACACCAGCCTTTTTTTTTTCCATTTTCATATGCATTAAATATCTTTTTCCATCTCTTTACTTTTAGTCTATGTGTATCTTTTGATCTGAGGTGGGTCTCTTGGAGGCAAAATATATAGGGATCTTGTTTTCTTGTTTTCAGCTACCATCTGTCCTTTGGTTAGAGCCTTAAGCCATTCACGTTTAAGGTGATTATTTATAGATATATATTTCATGCCACTTTAATGTGATGCTATTTTCCCCATCGGATTTTTATGCATTTCTCTTGTCCTCCTCCATCTTCTCTTCCTCCTCCTTCTTCTTCATTGTCATCATCATCATCATCAAGTCTTTTCACATTTGTTACAGTAATGGTTTGGTGTTAACAAACTCCTTTAGCTTTTTATTATATGGGAAGCTCCTTATTTCTCCTTCAATTTTAAATGATAGCCTTGATGGGTAAAGTAGCCTTCATTGTAGGTCCTTGTTTTTCATCATTTTCGATATTTCACATCACTCTTTCCTGGCCTGAAATATGTCTGTTGAGAAATCAGATGACAGTCTATTGGTACTCCTTTGTCTGCAACTACCTGCTTTGTCTCTTGTGGCTTTTAGGATTCTCTCTTTGTCTTTAAGCACTGCCATTTTTATCAAGATGTTTCTTAGTGTAAGAATCTGAGTTAAATTTATTGGGGACTCTCTGAGCTTTCTGGATTTGTGTGTATTTTTCCTTCACCAGATTTGGAAAACTTTCAATCATTATCTCTTCTAATGACTCTTTGCTAATTCTTTTTTCCTTCTGGTATTCCCATTATGCAATTGTGATTATGCTTCATGTTGTCCCAGAGGTTTCTTAAGCTTCCATCATATTTTTCTTTTTTTTTTCTTTTTGCGACTGTGCTTGGATATTTTTTTCTTTCCTGCCTTCCAAATCACTGGTTCAATCCTCTGCTTCATCTAACGTACTCTTTATTCCTTCCAGTGTATTATTTATTTCATATATTGCATTCTTCATTTCTGACTAGTTATTTTTATGGTTTCTATGTCTCTTTTCATGCTGTTGAGTGAAACAACCATTACTCTAAACTTACAACCATTACTCTAAACTTTCTGTCTGACAAATTGGTTGCCTCCATTTCATCTAGTTTTTCTTCTGGAGAATTTTCTTGTTCTTTTGTTTGGGGTCTATTTCTTTTTCTTCCCATTTGGCTACTTCTTTGTATGTGTTTTATGTATTAGGTAGACCTATAAAGACTGAGGTACAGACCTATATAAAACACCACATGTGACTCCCCCTTGGCACCCTACTTGAGCAATGAGTGATCCACCATTTGTAGCTTCCTCGGGTGGGCCTGGGTATGTGCAGAAAGAGCAAGGCTATACACTAAGGCTGACTTTTACCAGCACTAGGCCCAGAGGAGGATTAGCCAAAGTCTCAGAGTCATAGAGAGGTATCTCTGACTGCAGGCTTTCTGTTATGCTTAAAGTGTTATACTTTCTAGCAGCAGGGCTTAAGCACCTCAGGGTGGGGCAAGAGTGATTCATTGGGTGGGGTTATTGCTTCCTCTCATTTACTGTGCTGCCATTTGAGTCCCCCTATAATTGGATTTTTGGTGTTTAAGCTGTATTTTGGTACATCCCATTGCTTTCTATGCTTTAATTAAGATAAAGTAAAGCATTTTTAAGAACTCAAGTTGTCGATTATACTATAATCCTTGACAAAAGTTATTAATCTTTAAAGATTTTGTTTTTTTCTGATATTATATAGCAGTATGTAAATTATTATGTAGAATATGCAGTAAAGTTGATAGATATAAAATATAAATAATAATTTCTATTTTAGATACTTGCTATGTACCAGATATTTTGTTAAGAACTTTGTAACCATTGTTTTTTTAATTTAATTTTATTCATTGTTCAATTACAGTTTTCTCCTTTTTACTCCCAATCCAGCCCCCCCCCCACCCCTCCCCACTTCCCTCCCATTACCACCCTCCCCTTAGTTTATGACCATGTGTCCTTTAAGTGTGTTCCTGTGAACCCTTCCCACTGTCCCCTGAAATTCCCTCTACTCTCTTCTGTGGGCACTGTCAGCCTGACCTCTATTTCAATGTCTGGTTATATTTTGCTTGTTTCTTTGTTTTGTTGTTTAGGATCCTGTTAAAGGTGATATCATATGGTATTTTTCTTTCACTGCCTGGCTTGTTTCGCTTAGCATAATGTTTTCCAGCTCCATCCAAGCTGTTGCAAAGGGTAGGAGCTCCTTCTTTCTTTCTGCTGCATAGAATTCCATTGTGTAAATGTACCATTGTTTAATTACATAATGTCTTCAGGCTCAGTAGAATCCTATGAGATGAATGCTATTTTTCACATTGTACAGGTGACCCCAGAGAGATCAAAACACTCACTAAAACCACAATCGGTAAGTACAGGAAATATTTGATCCTCAGTGTGTTTAAGTTCAAAGTGTGATGTCTTAGCTACTAAGTTAACTGTGTGTTTAAATATAGTATGTATTTCAGGTTTATAACGGTTTATATTGTCATCTCCTCCAATTAGGTTATATTAATTGAATTTTACTGTAGACTCTGTACTTTGAAAAATAAAACCAAATGTTTGGTGATGAATAACAAAGTGGGTTAAAATATTAATAATTCTATCTAGTCATCTCTTTCCTCTATTATATCCATATTACTGGAAATAAGGTCTATATCAAAAAAGGAATACTAGGACTATTTTTATAGTTCAAACACCAGTACTTTTGCTAAATATCAGAAACAAAAATAACTGGAGAGGATAAACATGTTCTTTAAAACCATTTGTTTTCTGTATATATATAAAAATATCCAGAGAATTTATGGTATTAAAACAACAATAAACACAGTAGAAATAAAGACAACAAGAAATAGAGGTTAATGACAAAAATCAAGTTCCATAGCTAGTACTATAAGCCAAGAGAGAAGGAAAGTCTATAACATCATATAATTTTTATTGTCTCAAAATGGCATGCAAATTAGACCAAAAGTTTTCTGGTTTTAAGAAGTCATCATGAAGGATCAAGTGGATTTATTTTATATTGATTGAAGGAAAGGGGCAATACGTTAAATCTCAAAGAGAGAAAACATGGCTTACCTTTTGTGAGTACCTTATTTGTGCATAACTTTTTGTGAAGTACTTTTGTGTTGTTTTAAAAAATCCTCCCAAATAATCTTTGTAGCATACCACTATGCTACCATTTATTAAAATTACACTTTTTGTTCCTCTATCCTCTGCTAGACTATACCTCCTTGAATTCAGAGATTTCTTGATCATCTTTTATTATCATTTACATTTCTGTCAAATGTCCTCCTCCTAGAGGAAAATCTTTCCTGAGCACAGTTTCTAAAGCATTTCTGTTTCCACAAAGTCACCTTCTTATGCGGCTTCACAGTATTTTCTTTATAGTTCTTATGACCTAAATTTATATTTAATTAGGTTTTTTTTGTTTCCTTGTTTATTTTCTGAATGTATTACTAAAATACAAGCTATGAGAATAGGGAATTTGTCAGCCTCATTTAATAATTTATCTTTAGCCCTTAAGACAATGGCTAACATATGACATAAGCTCAAAACACATATTGGATAGATAAACTTACAAAATGTTTTTATACCTAACTTCAGCACAGAAGATGGTACCTAACAGATATCCTAAATATGTTTGTTGGACTGAACTGAATTTCTAAAATTATCTTATTGGTGTAGAAATGGGCTCAAGGAGCATGAGTAATTTTCTCAAGGTCACATATTTAAAAGTTCAGAATCTAGAACAGGAACCTGTACACCACTAAACACTGCTGAAGAGAGCTGTAAGAATAGAGTCCAGGCATGTTGATTACTGGTAGTTTAGCTTATTTAAGGCTAATGCTTAGAGAATCTAGAGAGAAGAATAGTTAATCTGAAATGAGTTTTACACAAGTATAGAATGAACATCAACTTATGAGTTATTTCTTTGTGCTATTAAATGAAAAGAGATCTAAAAGTTTTACCAACCACATATGGGTGATGTAGAATTAATATTCTATAGTAGAAGTTCAATAACTTGAAATGAACTTTCTTTCAAAGGAACAGCCCACTTGCATGTGGATGTGGGCCAAGGGGGTACCTTTTGGAAGAACTAAATGTTTCCTTAAAGAAGTCTTGAAACTGCTCTAGCTCTTAAAAAAATGCACTTGACATAAAGTTTTTCATTGATTTATTATACAATGTGCAAAACACATTTAGTCCTGAAAAGAATTAATGGCACATATCCATAGTGAAAGTGAGTTGACCTGTGAGATGTTTAGTCCTATTGAAAAATACTTTATCATGATGGCCAATCAAGACAAGTGGGCTGCAAAATGAAGCCAAAGTAGCTGAATGAATTGACCTGTTGAATGGGCTTTTAATATTGTTTACCTGAATAATAATGTTTAACAAGTGTACATGATAATTATATTTACTAAGTTGCTCCTTCTTACAATAATTAATAACTACTGTCAGCTGCTTCTGAAAATCTGTTTCTGGTTGGACATAACAAAAAACATGCATCAGTAGAAATGACTAATGATTTCCTGGTATAGTAGAAATAATATGCTATAGAGTCAGTCTAGTCTAGTTTCAAATTTTAATTGTGCCACTTAACCAAAGGAGAGATGAAGAGCAAGTTACCTCCCTCTGCTTTATAAGGTTGTTTTGAAAAGTAAATGAAGTATTATATGTGAATAATCTACTTAACCCAAAGCTTTCCTCAAGAAGATGGGACTCAATAAGTCTTCTATAACATAGACACAAGGTGAAAATTGTGTCTTCTGTGTGGCCCAAGCCAAAGTACTAGTAGAGAATTTGATCTGCATTTGTATCTCTTCAAAAACATGAAATAAACCCTAATTCAGAGTTTACTGCAATGTTTCCTGAACCCTTTCCTGTTTTCTCCACTACATGTATGTACCCACAACTTCTCTGATACTTTTAACTTAGCTTTCTTCATTCCTTAAATTATAATAACAAACAAAAATATATTTTTGTAATAATTTCATGTCATTACTTGACTAATTTTATTAATGGTTGCTGCCAGATGAATACTTGGGGCAGGTAGGGAGTTATTTATACATCATTTCTTTATGATACACTATTGCATAATAAAAATAAATCAAGATATTCAGTCTTCAATCTGAAATGAGCTGGCTCTAGGGTTGTAGGAAATTCTATTTGAAGATTGAAGAGCAAGCTTATTTCAAGCTCCTACAGACTGGAATACTCTTCCAGCCTGCTACATTCTTCCCAGTATCTCGATCTTGTGCTCCATCATTCAACCTCGTTTTTAGTATGTGGCTAAGGCAGTCACAGAAAAAATTGGAGAGATCTCTTTAGTTACAAAGGAGTCCAAAGTTGCTTAATAACTCTTAGCGCTGTAATTTATTTTTTCGTCAACTTTGAAGTAGAACACGACTTGTTCTTTATGTTGTGTTCTACTGCCTGCTAATGAAAAGATTATAGTGAACAAGAGATGGAACACTTTCACCCTCTTTCTGATTTGTAGATATACATCTTCATCCCTAGTCACTCTGCTATACATGTGTTCTAGGTTGAGCCTTCCAAAGAAATCAAGTCCCAATCAATTTAAGTCAGAGAATAATCCCAATACACTCTTACTTAATCACTGCTATTTCTCAGCATTCAGGACTACTTTTGCAGAATTTGGATCCCATGAGCTACCCATAATTTTATGTCTCTTCTCCTATCCCAGACATAATCATTGCCTGAAATTTTTTGTCTTCTAGTAGGAAGTAGCTGCTGTGAGTGCTTCCCAAACACACTTGATTGCAAACCATAAGATGGTAACCATGGTTGGGGCTTTCCATTTGTGTGGAGGTATGGGACAACATCCCTAAACCAGCTTAAGTAACTCTGACATTGATGTTGTCTCCCTATTCAAACTATATGTCCATGGGACTTGAGTTCAAAATTAAATTTCATTTCACAACTTCATAAGTGAAAATTGAAAGTTATATATGTCAAAAATATCTTATTTTCTTCCTAAAGGGTTCAATCTTAGGCACTCTTCCTGCAGAATAGAAATTCCAACATTTGTATTGTATGTAACATGTCTCTCTAAGGTTGAAGTTATATTCTTAGGAACTTAACATCTCCTGTTTGGACAAGGGCACAGTCTTTTAACAGTAAGGTGGAGGATCTTTCTGTTTAAATATAGGAAGTAATGTTTTTAATTAAACTTATTGGGGTGACATTGGTTAATAGGATCATAAAACTTTCAGCAGAAATTTTTTAACATGAGATGTAGTTAAGTATATCTACTAAAAGTTAAACTCTTTAAGACACTCCAGAAATGTAAAAGCTGGTTTCCATTGAGACCTACCTTACTGAGATATAATTGTTATATAACATTGTGTAAGTTTAAGGTGTACGACATGATGATTTAATACACATACATATTGTGAAATGATTACCACAATAAAGTTAGCTAATACATCAATTGTCTCACTTAATTATAATTATTTGTGTGTGTGTTGTGAGAACACTTAAGATCTACTCTCTTTGCAACTTTTAAGTGCATAATAGAATATTTTTAAGACTTATTCTTATAACTGGAAGTTTGTGACCTTTGACCAACATCTCCCCATTTCCCCCACCTCCCAGCCCCTGTCAACCACCATTCTACTCTCTGTTTTTTCTGAGAATTTGAGCTTATTTTATTTTTTTAGATTCCACACATAACTGAAATCCTACAGTATTTAATAGCCCACCCTTAATAGAGTTGTGTTTAAAGAAGTATAATAACACTCTCAAAAGTCCTTTCCTTTGTACTTATTTTGCACCACATCACTTGCTTCGACTAGGAAATGGTGATACCTGACTTATAGAAGAAAGTGTGTATATATTCTCAGTCTATTATGTCAATATTTCATATTATTTCTTAAAAAGCAAGATGACCTCTAACTCCTCTCCCATTGAAACAAGTTCAAATTCTATTGTTTTAAACTGTTCAGTTCTTAAGCATATCATCACTCCTCTTCCATTCATCTCAATATCTTTAGCTAAGGGTCAGGAATGCTTGTTACCATTTACTATTAAAGGATAGACTTCTCTTCCTCATCAGCCAATGACAGATTCAAAGTGTACATCTCTGCCCTCTCCAGCCAGCCAATCAGCCAGTCAATGTCTTCAATTTTCAATCTCATCTCTCTCTCTCTCTCTCTCTCTCTCTCTCTCTCTCTCTCTCTCTCTCTCACACACACACACACACACACACACTGCATCCTCATGCATGAACATGCATTTATGCAGCACACATGCACATTGCTCAGGTGCATTGTATTTCTGGGTGCTCTCCTATTCTTTTCTTACCTATCTTTTTCTGTCTCTTTTTGTTTCTAAGGTTAGTCAGCAGTTTCTCTTTCTAGCTTTATTTTCTTTGTTGATATTTTCAAAATAGGTTAAAACTACATGGTTTAATATAGAAGGCTTGGTTATGTCCAAATTTCCAAATCCAGCTCGTTATGAGAATTCCAGTGAATTCTATTAGCAGGTCTACTCTAATGGAATACATAGCAGGTGTAGTGTAAAGTCAGGTTACCTATAGTTTTGTAAAAAGGCTCCACAGGTGATTTTAATGGCCAAACCCCATGATTTTTAGCTTTAAATTCTCAATACTTAGAATAGGATATTAATAAATATATATTATATTAATTACCCAAGTGTTAATTAATTGATATTTGAGCCAATAGAAGTGATAGTTGGTGACAGCACTGTGTTGTAAAGCAAAATATTAAAAATTGTTCAAGGAAGTGTTTCCTTAATACAAAAATTTGAGGGAACTGGGTTTGTCAGTAATAAACAAATTTACCTAAAATAGGACTGCCCAAAATCTTTTAATATGCTAATATGAAAAATGAATCTTCAAGAGATATATACATCATTAAACCTAGATCACTCTATATGTTTCCCTGTTAAGTTATTTTTTGTTTGTTTGTTTAAGGGAGCATCTTGATTGAGAAGCATTATGTAGAATACAGTTTGAGTAAGGCTACTCTAGGACTACCTCAGATACTGACAGAACATTTTGATGCTACACATCTATGTGGGTTATTTGGATCAAAGCTTTTCAGTTCTAGTTTCATGTTAGCATTACTTGGTAACTTTTAAAACTCACAGATATCCAGGCCTCACCTGCCACTAATTTAACAAATATTTCTAAGAATAAGGGCAAATATTAAAATTTTAAAAAGTATATCTCAGATGATTCCAATGTGCTAATGAGGTTGAAAAACATTGCTTACCTGGCTGGCGTAGCTCAGTGGATTGAGCGCGGGCTGGGAACCAAAGTGTCCCAGGTTCGATTCCCAGCCAGGGTACATTACTGGGTTGCAGGCCATAACCCCCAGCAACCGCACACTGATCTCTCTCTCTCTCTCTCTCTCTCTCTCTCTTTCTCTTTCCCACTCCCTCCCTTCACTCCCTAAAAATAAATAAATAAAATATTAAAAAAAAACATTGCTTAGAAACTGTTAGCAAATGTTAGATATATTCTAAATTATTGGTTACCAATAATAGCTAACATCTGTCATTAATTTTGTGCCAAGCATTTTCCTCATGTATTGGTTACTGAATCCCCATGATTATTGTATGATGCAGATACCACTATTATCCCCATTTACAGCTTATAAAACTAAGGCATTAGGGATAAAAAAAAAAAAAACAATTTTCCCAAGGACATGCAAGTAGTAAGTTAGAGAGTTCATGTTTAGGCAGTATGATTCCAGAACTTGGGCATTTAATTTTTACACCACACTGACTCCCTAAACCCTTTTTATGGGAGACTCCCTATATGTTTAAAACTAACAATTATCCACATTTACTATAGTGAAATGTTAACAAGAAATCTAATTAGCTTCAAAGTTCCTCTACTCACAGAACCAAATACTCTATTATTTTGATCATTATAAGATATTTTTGCAATTTCTAGTTGTATACTTAGAGCATAATGAAAGTTGTTTCCCCTCTTCACTTCTTCTTTTGACAGTGAAATAGGGTTTCAGATTAGGCCAAGATCTTCATGCCAGTAAAAAAATATTACAGCTGTTTCAGGGAGTCAAAATATTTCACTTATACTTTCTCTTGGGTCATGAAAATTTGTTTACTGAATTCACATCACCTAAATATGAAAGAGTACCTTATCTAATTATCATTTATTTTTTATATAGCAAAACATCTGTTGAATGGACTCCAAATAATGCAACTATTAAATCACTGGGGACATTTTTTAACACTCTCCTTCATTGAGAAGCAAAGGAAGATCAAACAATTTAAAAACAGGGGCCTTTACAAGATGTATCACTTTCATTCCATTTTCTGAAATTCTATTCTACTAATTATCTTCATATTTAAATAATGATAGTTTTCTTTTGGAATCTTGTAGAAATCAACACAGAGCTGGCTGGTATGATTTCATAATCAGAAAGATAGATAGTCTTTTGTTTGGAATTTAGGACATGCATACTTATTATTTATTCTTCTTTCTTTCTGGGACACCCATGCTGTTATTGCAATTAGATATTAAGCCCTGAGGGCCTGTACATTTTTTCACTTTTGATTCTTAGCTCCTAGCAATAAACACATAAGAATGGTTCAGTAGTGATGGGAAGAATGCAAACCAATCTCCTGTGTAGCTGGCTTCTACATCCATGACATATAAGCATATTAATATTCTTCAAGCATTTGAAAGACATAAACATAATTTTAAAAATTACTATTGGTATGTGCTTATTATGTTATATTTGCAATACCACTCAATGTGTATTTTGAAATATTTAGGCTACAACTTATGGTATTATTTTTTCTCCATATTTACACTGTATTAATGTTATGAGCTGTACTCCACTCCCTCTCCAAATTCATATTTTAAAGTCCTGACCAGAGTATCTCAAATTGTGACTATATTTGGAAATAGAGTATTTAAGAAGGCAAGTAAGTTGAAATGACATCATTAGTGTGGGCTTTAAGCCAATATGACTGGTGTCCTTATATGAAGAGGAAATAATGATACTGACAGTTACAAAGAAGGAAGTTCTTGTAAAGACACAGAGGGACAGGCTGGCCATCTGCCAACCCAAAGAGAAGCTTCAGAAGAAACCAACCCTGTCAACATCTTGAACTAAGGCTTCTGACCATCAGAATTGTGAAAAAAGTTAATTTCTATTGTTTAATGCCATTTGGTATCATGATAGGAATGGAATTGAATCTATAGATTGCTTTGAATATTTTAATGATGTTAATTCTTCCTATCAATGCACATGGTATATGCTTCCATTTATTTGTATCCTCTTCAACTTCTTTCTTCAGTGTCTTATAATTTTCCAAGTGCAGGTCTTTTTCCATCCTTGGATAAATTTATTTCTAAGTGTTTTATTCTTTTGGGGCAATTGTGAATGGGATTGTTTTCTTTTCCGACAGTTTATAATTGGTGTATAAAAATGCAACTGATTTCTGGGTGTTTATTTTGTATCCTGATACTTGACTGAATTTATTTAATAGTTCTAATATTTTTTTTGTGGCATATTTAGGGTACTCTATATATAGTATCATGTCATCTGCAAATAATGACAACTTTATCTTTTCCTTTCCAATTTGGATGCCTTTTATTTCTTCTTGTCTGAATGCTGTGAATAGTATTTTTAGTACTACACTGAAAAGAGTGGTGGAAACAGATATCCATGTCTTGTTCCAGATCTTAAGGGAAGCTCTTGTAGTTTTTGCCCGTTAGTATGATGTTGGCTATGGGTTTGTCATATATGGCCTTTATTATGTTTAGGTATATTCCCTCTATTCCCACTTAACTGAGAGTTTTTACCATAAATGGGTGCTGGATTTCATTACCTATTTTATCTTCATCTATTGATATGGTCATGTGTTTTTTAATTCTTCATTTTTTATGTAATGTATCACGTTTATTGATTTGCAGATATTACGCCAAACTTGCATCCCTGTTATAAATTCCACTTCATCATGGTGTATGGTCTCTTTAATGTATTGAAGAATCTGGATTGCTAATATTTTGTTGAAGATTTTAGCATTTATGTTCATCAGAGGTATTGCCCTATAATTTTCCATTTTTGTACTGTATTTTTCTGGTTTTGGTATTAGGATAATGCTGACCTTGTAAAATGAGTTTGGAAGTCTTCCCACATCTTGAATTTTGGGCGTTAATTTGAGAGGGATAGGTGTTAGTTCTTCTTTGAACGTTTGGTAAAATTCACCAGTGAAGCCATGCAATCCAGGACTTTTGTTTGTTTGGAGTTTTTATGATTGCTGCTTCAATTTCACTGGTTGTAATCTATCTGTTCAGATTCTTTGACTTTTCCTGATTCAGTTTTTGAAGATTGTATGACTCTAGGAATTTATCTATTTCTTCCAGGTTGTACAGTTTGTTGGCATGTGCTTCATAACATTTTCTTACAACTCCTCACATTTCTTTGGGTTCAGTTGTTCTCTTTCATTTGTCATTTATTTATTTGGCTTCTCTCTCTTTTTTACTTGACAGGTCTGTTTGAAGATTTGTCAATCTTGTTTTACTTTTCAAAGAACAAGCTCTTGGCTATATTAATCTTTTGTATTGTTTTTTTAAACTTTATTTTATTTATTTCTGCTCTAATATTTTTCTTCCTTCTATTCACATTGGGTTCTGTTTGCTATTCATTTTAAATTTGTGTAAGAGTAAAATTAGACTTTATTTGAGATGTTTCCTGTTGTTTTTTTTTTTAATAGCTCTGTCATGCTATGAATTTCCTTTTTAGGACTGATTTTGCTGTGACACAGCTTTTTGGTTACTTTCATCTCATTTTTGTTTGTTTTAAAGATATCTTCTGCTTCCTTCTTTGATCTTGATGTTAGCCATTCGCTGTTTAGCATTTATCTCTTTGTGTGTTTTTCAGTTTTTTGCTTGTGATTGCTTTCTGCTTTCATACCATTATGATCAGAGAAGATGCTTGATATGATATCAATCTTCTTAAATTTATTGAGACTAGTTTTATGTCCTAACATGTGGTCTATCTTAGAAAATGTTCTATTAATTTGAAAATAATTTATATTTTGCTACTTTGGGGTTAAATGCTCTGAAGATATCAATTAAATTGATCTGATGAATTTTAAAATAGCCAAATATATCTAGTTTTTTTTATTTATGGTTTTTGACATTCCCATCATACGTAGGAAAGTCCCACCTGATATTTCTACAAATAGCCCCTTACATTTTCTTCTAATATTTTTCTTATAAAAAAGGTAGTGATCTAATTCTTTTTCCTTCTGAATAGATAATCCATCATATCAACACTTTATTAAATTAACCACTTTTTCCCAGTGTTAGATTAAAATTCCCTATGTACTGATTTTTCTGTGGGTTCTCAGCCATATATGACTAATATATTTATACAGTTCTGTGCCAGTATCATACACTTTTGACTTTATTGTTATCTTACTATTCAGAAGTTTCCTGTTTATGCTTCTTAATTGCTCCTTCAATATTCATAATTTTTGGCTATACTTTAAGATTCATATAAATTCCAGAATTGTTTTATTTTTTTTCATTTCCTACTTTAATTCTCAAGTATTCCTGTTGCTACCATTCTAAAACCTGACTACAACACCCCCGACCATTTAAAGCTACAGGATACTTGCTCCTTATTTTTTTTATTTTTGTTCAAGTACAATTGTCTCCATTTTCCCCCTACCACTTCTCCCTACATCAGCCATCCCCACTTCCCACCCTTGTTCTTACCTCTCCTTTGGCTTTGTTCACATGCTCTGTATAGATGTTCCTGAAAACACTTCCCCCCATTTTTTAGCATTTTAACATTCATTTCTTGTCCTTTAATTTTGTGCATAGTAAGTCACTAGTTTTTATAATATAGTTTATTTCAAATCTTATATTTTGCTGCCCCTTCTCTTAATACAATTTATTTCTTCTTTCCTCTTTTTATTTTCATTTTAAATTCTCTTTTGTCTCTTGCCACAACTTTTTCCCATTCCATGCTCTTACCATTTCTCCACTTTACAGACTCTCAAACCATTTTTCTTGTCATTAGCTATCTGACACTCTTTTTCCAATTTTTAAAATACTTTTATTGTCTCCTTGCCTTTAACAGTCTTTGCTCATTGGTTGCAGATATGGTGGTTGTTGTATTTCTTCAATTTTATTTCTAGATCATCACTATTTCTATATTTCAAATCTCAAATTTTACCATTCCCCTCTCCTACTCTATTTTGCCTTCAGCCTGCCCTTTCATTTTTTTTTTAATTTTAATTTTTCCTTGTCTTAACCTGGCTTCCATTCCTCACTCTTAGTGTTCCTTATCACTCTATCATCAAAATATCACTTCTCTTTGCTTTAGACATCTCTTAAGCTTTTCTTTGTTTTTTCACCTTATTTCATCCCACCTATATTAATTTTTGCATATTTGTTGTTGATAGTGTTATGGTGGAGAGAAATCTTTTTCTTTTTTTTGTTGTTCTCATTTTTTCTGTCTCCCATCTTTTTATTCTCTCTCTCACTATATTTGCTTTTTAAATTTTTGATTAAATCTAATATTATGTTCTTCCCTCCTCTTACTCCATTCAGCCTTCATCCCTCCATTTTTTATTTATGATGTAAATTTTACTTTCTTTTCTCATCACCTTGTTCCTATTTTCTATTCTTATTATTGCTTCTCCCTCTACACTCTCAAAATCATTTTTCTTTCAGTTAATCCTCTCATATTTTCTTTTTCATTCTTACAATAATCTTAAAATTTTACACATTTGTTGACACTGGCTCACTTGCTGTTGATAGTGCAAAGTGGGTAGGGCTTATTTTTGCAGGTGTGGGTTTGTTTTCCGGACAGTATGTTTTCTGGCAACACCTGTACAACAGCATACAACAGGGGTGTCAAACTCATTTTTAATGGAGGCCACATCAGCCTTGTGGTTGCTTTCAAAGGTCTGAATGTAGAGCTCCTTTCACCTTAAGGAGTAGCTACATTTACATAGTCCTAAAATTACATTTGACCCTTTGAATGCAACCATGAGGCTGATGTGGCACCCAGTGAAAATGAGTTTGACACCCTGGCATATAAGATGTAGTGGGTGGAATTACTTTCAGTAAGCCAGCTAGTGGGAAGGAACCACCAAATAATGACTCAACAACAATCAAAACCCAATTACAACCAGAGAACCCACATAAATGGCATAAAGGGCATCCCAAGAGCATCAAGTTAGAAAGACAAGGAAACTAACCACTGAATCTAACAGGTCTCCTACCATAGAAGGTTACACCATGAACACAGGGAGTCAAAGATGATCAATCTAAGAAGCAGAAACAAACAAGAAGAGTTACCTAAAATAGGGAGACAAAGAAACAACCCTGAATCAAAAGGGAAGGAGGAACCCCCAGAAAGAGTGCTAAATGGTAAGTCCAGGAAGCATAGAGAGTCCCAATCAAGAAGAATCCAAAGAAGCCTGTTACAGAACAGAACAAGGGGGGCCTGGAACGATATACTATTATTGAAAGAAGGCCCCGGGTCCGTTATGTCCGCCGCCAGAGGAAAGACATCTCTCAATGCCAGAGATTCGTGAAAAGGAAAGGAAATGTTTATTTAATGCTATACAAACTTAAAGTAGTGACCTAATGTCTTTATCAAAAATCCCAAAGTCCCCCAAAACACCCACAAACACAGTCCTTCCTTCCTTCCCCCTTTGCCCAGTCCAGAGTACCGTAACTCAGGAAAGGAAAATGAAGTCCATAGCTCAGACAGTCCTCTGGTTCTTCCCAGTTAATCCTCCATCCGACTGGGAGACCTCCCTGGGTTCCCGGCACCCTCCGCTGAGTAGCCGGGATCTCTGCTAAAACCAGGTGGTGGTTCCCCCTTCTAAAGCTGCGGGGGTCCCCACTCTGTCCAGGCCTCGTGGTTCTCTCTCTCAGGGCTGCGGGAAGGGGAGATTCCCCGCTCTGCCAAAGCCGCGTGGTTCTCTCTTCTCAGGGATGCGGGAGTCTCCACTCTGCTAAAGACGCATGGTTCTCCTTCTCAGGGCTGCGCATGGTTCTCTTTCTCAATGGCCGCCAAGTCTGGGTTTTAAATCCCCGCGGCCAATCTTCCTCTGCAGCCTCATTTCCGACTCCTCCCACACTCGGCTTCACATGCCAGAATTCATATCCTTCTAGCTTTACTGGGCTGCCATCTTGAGTCTGGGCAGGTGTGGCCCCATGTCCTGGAGCCAATCTTCTCCAAGCTCCCATGCAGGCGCTGTAGCTTGGGGGGATCTGCCCCAGTCATGTGTTGGTGGGGAAGTTACTTCCATTCCCCTGGCTCAGAGATGATCACAGTTATTTAACATATCTAAGCGACCAGCCAAAGGCTATAGATATGTTAAATGACCACGCCAGAGGGTAGCTGCAAGGCTGTTGCTATGCAAAACAGATCTCAATGGCCTTGCTCCATTTGTCCCTTCCCCCAACCCACACCCTGGGTGGGGGGATGGAGACATCTTAAAATCTCCTGGACACCTTAAGTTCTGGACCCCATTTCAAATGCCCATTTGGGGTCCCCCCTCTTGGCTGCACCCTTTAACAAGCCCACTTCAAGACACATCATAATGAAAATGAAAAAAAAAAAAAGAAAACTTAAAGAGAGAGTCATAAAGGCATCAAGGGAGACATAGCTAATAAGATACAAGGGAGCTCTAATAAGATTATTGGCTGATTTCTCAACAGAAACATTACAAGCCAGAAAGGAATGGCAAGAAAGACTTCAAGTAATGAAAAGCAAAGGCCTGAAATCAAGACTACTCTACCCATCAGAATGAAGAAATACAAAGTCAAAGAAATAAGGAGAGACTTAGGAACCTCCATGAAAACTTTAACATTCCAACATATGAATCATAGGGGTGCCAGATGAAGAAGAGGAAGAGCAAGTAATTAAAAACTTTTTTGAAAACGTAAGGAGAACTTCCTTAATGTGGCAAAAGAAATAGACTTCCAATAAGTCCAGAGGGAGAGAATCCCCAAAAAGTTGGACCCAAGGAAACACACACCAAGGCACCTCATAATTATATTACTCAAGGTTACATATAAGGATATAATTTTAAATGCAGCTAGAGAAAACTAGACAGTTACCTACTGTCTATGGGACGTCCCATAAGACTGTCAGCTGATTTCTCAAAAGAAACCTTTCAGACAAGATGGAGCTGGAAGAAAAGTATTCAAAGTTATGAAAGGCAAAGACCTACATCTAAGATTATTCTATCCAGCAAAGTTATCATTTAGAATGGAATGCCAGATAAAGTACTTCCCAGACTAGGTCAAGTTAAAGGAGTTTATCATCAGGAGCCCTTAATATGTAAAATTTTAAAGAGACTTATCTAAGAAAAAGAAGATAAAAGCAAGAACAGTAAAATGACAACAATCCCACAACAATTGAAACTAAAAAAAAAAAATGAACTAAGCAAACAACTAGAATAGGAAGAGATTCACAGAAATAGAGATCATATGGAGGGTTATCAGTGGTGAGGGGCCAGGGAGAGAATGGGGGGAAAGGTACAAGGAACAAGAAGTATAAATGGTAGGCATAAAATTGACAGGGGGAGTTTATAATAGTATGAGAAATGGAGAAGCCATGGACATAAACTATGGTGGGGGAATGAAGGTGGGAGGGGGTGTACAGGGCAGAGGGGAATAAAAGGGAGAAAAAATGGGACAACTGTAATAACATAATCAATAAAATATATTTAACCAATAAAATATATTTCTAGAAAAAGACTACTTTAACCAATAAAATATATTTGTAGAAAAAGACTACTGTACCTAGCAAAGCTCTCATTTAAAATGGAAGGCAAAATAAGGGGTTTCCCAGAAAAAAAAAGCCTAAAATAATACATCTATACCAAACCAAGATCACAAAAGATGCTAAAGGGACTGCTTTAAGAAGGTGAAGAACACAGAGAGAGGAACACAGGTACAAAGAAAGAAAATGGCAATGATTAAGTACCTATCCATAGTAACCTTAAATGTAAATGGATGAAATGCTTTAATCAAAAGACATAGCATAGTTGATTGGATAAGAAAACATGACCTACTAGAAATGCTTTCTACAATAGATCCACTGCAGAAAAAAAGATTTACACTGAAAATAGATCTAGACTGAAACTAAAGGGATACAAAAAAATGTTCCAAGCAAAAAGGACATGAAAATAAATCTGAGGTATTAAAACTTATATCAGACAAAATAGATTTTAAAACAAAGGCCATAATAAGAGACAAAGAAAGACACTACATAATATTTAAGGGAATAATCCATCAAGGTGATATAACCCCTGGCTGGCATAGATCAGTGGATTGAGCTCAGGCTGTGAACCAAAGTGTCGCAGGTTTGATTCCCAGTCAGGCCACATACCTGGGTTGCAGGCCACGGCCCCCAGCAACCGCACATTGATGTTTCTCTATCTCCCTCCCTCTCTTCCCTCTCTAAAAAAAGAAGATATAATCTTTGTAAATATATATTCTTCCAATATAGAAGCACACAAATATATAAGGAAAATCTTTGAGGATTTCAAAAAGATATCAAGAGCAATGAATTTATTGCAGGGGATTTTAACACTCAGTTGACAACAATGGATAGCTCTTCCAAAAAGGATCAACAAGGACATTGTGGCACTGAACAATCCACTAATCAAATTGACTTAACTGATATATACAGAAATTTTCACACCAAAGAAGCAACATATATATTCTTTTCAATGCACTTGGAATATTTTGAGAGATAAATCATGTGATAGGACACAAAACAAGCCTCAACAAATTCAAGAAAATTGAAATCATGTCAAACATTTCCTCAGATCATAATGGTTTGAAACTAGAAACTATCCTCAAAGAAAAAGGTCAAAAGCCTTCAAATTCATGGAGACTAAATAACATGCTAATAAACAATGAATGGGTTAACAATGAGATCAAGGAAGAAATCAAAAAGATTCTGGAAACAAATGAAAATGAACACAAAAAAAGCCAAAACCTACAAGACACAGCAAAAACAGTCCTGAATATGGCATTCTTAAAATGCAGTCACATGTAAAGAAAGATAAAAAATTTCAAATAAACAACCTAACTCTACATCTATAAGAACTGGAGGAACAAAAACAATGAAGCCCAGAGTGAATAGAAGGAAGGAAAGAAGATCAGAGCAGAATTTAATAACATAGAAACTAAAAAAGCAATTCAAAAGATCAATATATTCAGGAGCTAGTTCTTTGAAAGGATAAACAAAATCAACAAGCCTTTAACCAGTCCTATTAAGAAAAAAAGAGAGGGGATACAAATAAATAAAATCAGAAAGGAAAGAGGAGAAATTACAACCAATATCACAGATATACAAAGCATTATAAGAAATTACTACAACAACTACATGCCAAGAAATTTGACAACTTGGATGAAATGAAAATTTTCTAGGAACATAATCTTCCAAAACTGAATTAAGAAGAATCAAAAAACCTTAACAGACTAATAACAATGAGTGAAATTGAAAAAGAAATTTAAAAACTCCAAACACACAAAGTCCCTGGAATGGACGGCTTCACAGGCAAATTTTACTAAACATTTAAGGAAGAACTAACTCCTATACTTTTTAAACTATTCCAAAAAATTCAAGAGGAAGGAAGACTCCCAAACTCTTTTTATGAGGACAGTATTATCCAAATTCCAATACCAGGTAAAGATACAACAGAGAAAGAAAACTACAGGCTGGTATCATTGATGAACATAGTTGCTAAAATCCTTGATAAAATATTGGCAAATCAGATTCAATAATTTATTTATTTATTTATTTTTAAAAAGATTTTATTTATTTATTTTTAGAGAGGGAAAGGAGGAGATATATATATATATATATATATATATATATATATATATATATATATATATATATATACAGAGAGAGAGAGAGAGAGAGAGAGAGAGAAACATCAATGTGCGGTTGCTGGGGGTCATGGCCTGTAACTCAGGCATGTACCCTGACTGGGAATCAAACCTGCGTCACTTTGGTTCGCAGCCCGTGCTCAATCCACTGAGCTATGCCAGCCAGGGCTAGATTCAATAATTTATTAAAAAGATCATACACTAAGTTCAAATGGGATTCATCCCAGAGATGCAAGGATGGTATAATATGTGCAAATCAATAAACATAATATACCACATAAACAAAATGAAGACAAAAATCTCATGATCCTATCAATAGACACTGAAAAAGCATTTTATCAAGTACAGCACACAATTATGATAAAAACTCTCTGCAATATGGGAAGAGAGGGAACATACCTCAAAATAATAAATGTCATATAAAAGAAATGTACAGCCATGATTATATTTGATGGAAACAACTAAATCTTTTCCCTTAAGATTAGGAACAAGACAAGGGTGTTCATTTTCATCACTGGTATTCAACATAGTACTAGAAGTTCTATCCACAATAAAAAAGGAACAAAAAATAAATGCCATCCAAATTGGAAAGAAGTAAGTAAAACTTATTGTTCACAGATGACATGATAGTGTAAATAGAAAACCCTATAGTCTCCACCATAAAACTACTGGATCTAATAAATGAATTTGGCAAAATAACAGGGTCTAAATTCAACATTTGAAAATTGATGACAGTTTTGTACATCGACAATAAAATATCAAGAAGAAAAAAGAAAATATCACATTTACTACAGCAACAAAAAAAATAATACACTAAGGAATAAATTTAACCAAGGAGGTGTTTTTTTTGTTTTTTTGTTTGTTTGTTTGTTTGTGTTTTTTCTGAATCCAGCGAAGGAAAAGGGACAGCATGGCTTTTCTCTCAATGGGAGCAAAAGCCTCCACCCTTGCTCCAATGAGCTTTTATTGTCTTACTGGACACATTACAGGGAGGTCCTCATTAACTATGTACGGGCTTGCTTTAGGTGGTTACCTTTTACAGACAACAAAGGATAGGTTTCCTGTGGCAATCCAGCCTAAGAAAGAATGCATAAAATTCTATGAAACCTTGCCCTGGCTGGTGTAGCTCAGTGGATTGAGTTCGGGCTGTGAACCAGAGTGTCGCAGGTTCGATTCCCAGTCAGGCCACATACCTGCGTTGCAGGCTACAGCCCCCAGCAACCACACATTGATGTTTCTCTCTCTCTCTTTCTTCCTCCCTTCCCTCTCTAAAAATAAATAAATAAAATCTTAAAAAAAATTCTATGAAATCTACTTTGCCAGTAACCAAGGTGGTTAAAGACCTGTACTTGGAAAACTATACAACACTGAAGAAAGAAATTAAGGGGGGTACAAGTTAATGTAAACATATACCATGTTTGTGGATTAGAATAATTAACATCATCAAAATGTCCATGCTACCTAAAACAATCTATAGATTCAATGTAATCCTTATTAAAATACCAATGACACATTCCATAGATTTAGAACATATATTTCAAAAATCTATATGGAACCAAAAACAACTCCAAATAGCCTCAGCAATCTGGAGAAAGAAGAACAAAATAAGAGGGATCACAAAACCTGGTAAACTATATTACAAGGCAATTCTAATCAAAACAGTCTGGTACTGGCATAAAAACAGACACATAGATCAATGGAACAGAATAGAGAACCCAGAAATAAACCCATGTCTCTACGGTGAATTATTATTTTACAAAAGGTGAAGGGGCATAAAATGGAGTAAAGGTAGTCTCTTCAACAAATAGTATTGGGAGATCTGGACAGGCACATGCTAAAAAATGAAATGACCACCAACTTACACCATACACCAGCATATACTGAAAATGGATACAATACTTAAGTATAAGCTGTGACATCACAAAAGCTCTAGGGTAAAATGTAGGCAAAAAAAAATTTCAGATATCCCATACAACAATGTTTTTGCTGATATATCCTCTAGGAAAAGAGGAATAAAGAATAAACAAGTGGAACTATATCAAATTGAAAAGCTTCTGTACAGCTAAAGACATCATCAAAATGGAAAGGGAACCAACTATGTGGGAAAGCATATTTTCCAATTCCTCAGACAATGGTTTGATCTCCAAAATATAAAAAGTACTCATATGACTAAATACAAGGAAGGAAAACAATTCAGTTAAACAATGGACAACGGACCTGAACAGGCACTTCTCTGAGGAGGACATGCAGAGGGTCCACAGGCATATGAAGGGATGCTCCACACCACTAGCCATTAGAGAGATGCAAATTAAAACCACAATGGGATACATTGTCATACTGATCAGAATGGCCATCATAAACAAATCAACAAATAACAAGTGCTGGTGAGGTTGTAGAGAAAAGGGAACCTTAGTACACTCTTGGTGGAAAGGTAGACTGGTGCAGCCACTGTGGAAAACAATATGAAACTTGCTCAAAAATTAAAAATGAACTGTCTTTTGACCCTGCTATTCCACTGCTGGGATTATACCCTACAAATCCTGAAACACCAATTTAGAAGCACCTATGCAGCCCTATGTTCATAGCAGCATTATTTACAATAGCCAACTGGAAACAGTCTAAATGCCAATTAGGAAATGACTGGATCAGAAAATTGTGGTACATTTACACAATGGAACACTAGGCAGAAGAAAGAAAGAAGGAACTCCTACCCTTTACGACATCAGGGAAAGAACTAGAGAGTATTACGCTTAATGAAATAATCAGGTGGTGAAAGAAAAATACCATATGTTCTCATCTGTAAGTGGAACCTAATGAACAAAGCAGACAAACTAGCAAAATAGAACCAGAGGCATGAAAACAAGGAACAGACTTACAGTGACCATGGGAAGGGGTGAGGTGGGTAAGGGGGAAAGAAGTGGAAGGGTCTAGTGAAGGAACAGGTATAAATGACTCATGGACATAGACAACAGTTTGAGGATTGACTCTGAGTGAGGTGTGGGTGGTGAAGTGAAGAGCAATGGGAGATACTTAGGACAACAATAATAGAACAACAATAAAGGGGAAAAAAGTAAGAAACACCTAATCAAAACAGCAAGAAGAAAAAGAATCCAAAAAAATGAGGAACGTGAGGAAAGTAAGGATAGCCTCTGGGGTAACTTCAAACATACCAACATTTGCATCATGGTGGTACCAGAAAGAGAAGAGAGAGAGCAAGAATTGGAAATCTATTTGAAAAATAATGAAAAAAAAAAAAAAACATTCTCTAACTTTGTGGGGGGGAGGGGAAGACATACAAGTCCAAGAAGAACAGAGTCCCAAACAAGATGAATCTGAAGAGGCCTACCCTAAGACATATAATTAAAAAGGCCAAAGTTTAAAGAAAAAGAGAAAATCTTTAAAGCAGCAAGAAAAAAAAGCAGTTAGTTGCCTACTAGGGAGCCCCCATAAAGCTGTCAATTGATTTCTCAAAAGAAACTTTGCAGGCTAGAAGGGATTAGCAGAAATATTCAAAGTGATGAAAAGTAAGGACCTGCAACCAAGATCACTTTACTCAACAAAAAAATTATTTAGAATCAAAGGATAGATAAAGAGCTTCCTAAACAAGAAAAAATAAATAAGTACATCACTACCAAACCAGCATTATATGAAATGTTAAAGGATCTTCTCTAAGAAGAAGATCAAAATAGGAACAACAAAATGCAATAAATACATATCAATCAATAATTGAATCTTAAAAAAAAACAAAATAAGCAAGCAGTATAGAAACATAGATACAGAGAACATTTTGTTGGTTGCTACATGGGAGGGGTTCAGGGGGATGGGTGAAAAAGGTGAAGGAATTAGGAAATACAATTGGTAGTTACAGTATAGTCACGGGGATGTAGAGTACAGCATAGGCAATAGAGTGGCCAAAGAGCACATATGCATGACCCTTATACATGGACAATAGTATGAGGATTGCCTGAGGAAGCTGGGGGTGGGGTTGTGTGGAGGGCAGCAAATGGGAAAAAACTGGGACAACTGCAATAGCATAATCAATAAAATATAATTAAAAAACACAAGAGCAACAGCAACTGTTGCTAGGCCTTCTGTCTTTAATGAAAGACAAATTCTAGATCTAACCCCACTAAATATTTTAACCTCAGTCAAATCTTATCATACTTACATAAAAAATTAATTCTTTTTCTTCAGATTCTTTCAAAGAGGTACTCAGTTTACATCATAATTTACATTCCTGAATATAATATTATTGTTTTAGTAAGATCATTATATGTAATGCATTTAGATTGTTGTGTCCTCTAAATTGCATGTGTATATTTCAAAAAGATGACAAATTTTCTCTCATTTATATATCAAAATTTCATTATGCCTGTCTAGATTTTTTCATGTACTTAATTGCATTTATTTTTTAATATCAAATCCAGCTTTTTCAAAGGAAGGGCAACATGTTCATAGTTGCATTTATCATCTGCCTTCTCCATACCTCATCCTCTTTCCATGTGCCTATTTCAGTGAATGCCATGGCCATTTTTCTTTCCCTGACTGAATACATGGAATCCAATACCTCCTTAAAAAGTTCCAAAATGCACTTTCTTCTGTCTTTCCATAATGTTCAGTTTAATACCGTAGATTCCTGTGATGGTTAATTTTATATGTCAACGAATAGGCTAAGTGATCTCAGAGAAATGGTAAAACATTATTTCTGAATCTGAATGTTTCTGGAAGATATTAGCATTCACTTAAGTAGAATTAGTGAAGACATCAATGCTTACCAATCCACTGAAGGCCCAAACACAAGAAAAAAGGTGAAGGAAGGACAAATTCTCACTCTCTTCTAGCATTGGGATGTCCATTTTCTCCTTCCTTCAACTGTTGGAGATCCTGTTTCTGAGGACTTCAGACTCTGGGACTTAAACCAGTGACATCTCTCCAGCCCTCCAATTTTGTCTCTTTCGAGTTCTCAGGTCTTCATACACAGATTTTCTGGTTTCCCAGCTTGCTGGCAGCAGATATGGGACCTCTCAGCCTCCAGAACCCGGTGAATCAGTTCCTATAATAAATCTTCTCTTACTTAAATGCTTATATTTTATTGGTCCTGTTTCTCTGGAGAACTCTAACTAATACAGCTCACAATACTCATTCTTTCTTCTAAGTATTGGTCGTGCATTTCTTCCATTCATTCTCCAAATGCAACCAGAAAGATCGCCTATAAGAGCTGATGTGATCATGTCAGTCTCCTGTTTGAAATCTTTTTTAAAAATTTTTATTTTAATCATTGTTCAAATACATTTTTTTGTCCTTTACTCCTGTTCCTCCCACCGACCCATCCCTCCCCACCTCCCTCCCATTTTCACCCCCCCCCTAGTTTTTGTCCATGTGTCCTTTATATTTGTTCCTGTAAACCCTTCCCATTCTCCCCTGAAATCCTTTCCCCTCTCCCCTCTGGTCACTGTCAGCCTGTCCTCTATTTCAGTGTCTTTGACTATATTTTGTTTGTTTCTTTGTTTTGTTGTTTAGGTTCCTGTTAAAGGTGAGATCATATAGTATTTGTCTTTCACTGCGTAGCTTATTTTGCTTACCAATGCTGGGACTATATCCTAAGAACCCTGAAACACCAATCCAAGAGAACCTATGCACCCCAATGTTCATAGCAGCACAATTTACAATAGCTAAGTGCTGGAAGCAACCTAGGTGCTCATCAATAAATGAATGGATCAAAAAACTATGGTACATTTACATAATGGAATTCCTGTTTGAATCTTTTGATGTGGTTGTTGGTTTTCTTTTTATTCTTTTAGAAGCTAACTTTAAACTCATTACATGGTTACAGGACTCTTCCAGATTAGCTTCCTTCTTCAACTTCACCCTTCACCTCTTGATGTTCATTACTCTAATCATAATGAGTTACCTTTATTTTTATGATAGGTTATATTTCCTTTAGCTCATTGTTTTCTCTTCATAAACAAGAGTTCTCCATTATCCTCCCTCTACCAAGAGTCACATAGGCACACCTGGCAGGTAGGTACTTGGATATAATCTCCCATTATACTACATGGCCTTCATTCCATACATTTTAATGCAATTTTGTCTTTCATTATTTATCTTTTTTTCATATTCCTTCTATAGCAATTCATGTCATAACTTCATTGTTTAAATACTTTTTGTTTTTTTTTTAATATTTTATTTATTTATTTTTAGAGAGGGAAGGGAGGGAGACAGAGAGAGAGAGAGAGAGAAACATCAAAGTGCAGTTGCTGGGGGTTATGGCCTGCAACCCAGGCATGTACCCTGGCTGGGAATCGAACCTGGGACACTTTGGTTCCCAGCCCGCGCTCAATCCACTGAGCTACACCAGCCAGGGCTTAAATACTTTTTAAAAGTACTTACAGATTTAATAAAGTTTCTACTGAATATGAAATATAAAATATGCTAGATGACTATTCAATTCTGTCAAAAATGTAAAGCTACTCTGATTGTGGGGACATCAAAAAGGAGCTAAAATTTGCTAAAGATATTTATATGTAACTAACAACAAAATCTTTCAAAATCTTAAAATATTTCCACATTGTACTATTTCTTTTATTTTTTTCTCCTTGGCAAAATTGTTTTAATTTTTTATTAAACATAAAATGTAGCCACTATTAACTTGACTATATGTGACAAGTAGTAAAGCTAAAACAGGACTTTGAGAAGTTATTCTTCTGCCCCTTTACTTAAAACTTTCAAAAGCTAAATCTGTTTACAAATAACCACTGAATGTATGTTTTAAGAATAATATAGTATGCACACTAATTATAATTGATAGTTACGTGAATGTAGAATGTAGGTCCTTCAAAAATTTCATTTTGTCAGTGAGTAATACTGCTTAACATTACAAAATACTGCAGTGCATTATATAGTAGACTTCTGAATAACTTCTTTTATATACTGAATATTTATATATACATTCAGATAGCAAAGATAAACTATTGGTCACATTTTTCCACTTGGGAAATTTCAGTGTTTTTTTTAACCAATATGATAAAAATCTCAGTTTTAACAAATAGTGTAAGTTTGTAGTTTATTCCTGGCTTTGTGGCTTTTCCTGTTTAGTTTTAAGCTTACTCAGTTACATAAGCATTGCTTTTACTTAAAGGTCAGCCAAGAGTGAAGTTATATTTTGCTAGAGGTGAGATATAAACAATGTCTAATCTTGCCCTAAAATTTTTCTTAAATCTTACACAGAGCTGGGTGAAACTGTGCCAGTATCCATAAAAGAAGATTATGTTTTAGAATCTGTATTGTATTTTTCAATAAATATTTCAAGGTGTCTGCAAACAGGGATTATAATGGGTATTATATTTCAGGAAACCAGAAGGTATCAACCTGAGGAATTAAATAAAACGTTCATGTTTGATGCTTATATGAACTGTAATTTAAAATAAAGTGTGTGTAATGTTCCTTTTGTTTCATTTTCCTGTCAAAAGATAATACAGGATAAAGTGAAAAGAAAAAGACCAAAATGAAAGGAGATAAGTAAAATCTAAACTTGACCTTTGCACTGAACAGTAAGGTCCTTTTGTGAATCATCAGTATTAACAGTCAACAATGGTGCCCACATGCAATTAAAACATCTGGATGAAAAATACATGTTTCAAAATCTTGTGATGTGTTTCACTGATGTGCTGCCAATTGGTGCAGTTGGAGGCATCTGGATATGAGGGGACATTACCATAGTCTTTCAACAGAAATTTTGGGTGCAGTATGTATTCAAACACTAAATCATACTAAAATGACTGGATTCTATTGAAAAATTCTTGGTTTTTAAAAATTATATTATATTTGTGTCATTATTAGAAGAGTTAGTGAATGTTTTTTATGTTTTTTTAAATGTGTTTTTTTTAAAACTGCAGTAAAACTTCTACAAGAGCCTAAAATCCTATAGTGACTTAAGAGGTATTTTCTCATATTAATCATATTTATTTTTATTTTTGAAATTAAAAAAAAAATGAGAATTATTTCCTCATTTTCAAATGTAATCTAGGCCTTGAGCAGGAAAAAGAAAAGTACAGTCTAGGATCTTTTCTAAGTGTTGCTTTCATTGTTTTCTTTCTAGAAGAGTTGTATTTTTCAACTAGACCAGGTCACATTATGGGCTAAGATTAATGGCACAAGGAAAGACTAATCTTTCTGTTTGAATTTTCTATTTAATGGGCATATACCATTATATAAATTTTAGGTTTGTAATATAATGATTTGATATTTGTATATATTATGAAATAATCATCACGATAAGTTGTTAACATCCATCCAAGTGATTTTTATGCAATTAAAACTTGAGAAGCAAGGCTTAGAAAAATGTCTCTCACCCAAGCTTGAAAAAAGGATCACATGTGAAGTTTTAAAAACTATCATCATCTGTGACCCCCAGTTTCTGTTAATTGGTTTGAGTGGGAAAATCAACATTGTTTTAATTAACTGCTCTAACTGATTGTAAGGTGAGGCCAGGGTTCAGTATGAGGACTCCCTAGTATATTTATAAACTGAGTCCAGACTTTGTCCATGAAGAATAACAGTATCTGCTCTAGGTGGGTTTGGCAGGGAAGGTCAGCGCAGTTCAGATTATGCAGTGGAATTTTGGGGCATCTGAGGTTCTCCCCAAAGTGCCCCAAAGGAGGGAAGGAGAAACTCAAAGTTAGGTCTCATTGCAGGCATTTTCTGTTCCTGAATCTCTCTTGAGACAAAGAATAGGGAAGGGTAAACCTTGTGCATTTCAAGTCCCTTCTGCCTGTGGGTGTGGTGGTAGCACTTGAAGGACCTATGCTGAAACTAGTAAGATATACTTTTAAGATACGCATATGCTTTTTCCACATAGTCTCACCTGAGGAAAAAACTCAGTGAGAGATGAGACAGACATCAGGTTCACAGGTAAATTTTGAATCTTGGGTCAGGGACTGTTTCCTCTTTTCCTCCTGAAATTCCATGGTTTTAGAATGCACAAACATTTACTTCTGTATCTCTAGTGTACCTGCTTAACAAGTTTGATTTCACCAATGTTTTCCCGCTTCTTTCCCATTGGTCTCTTTAGAACATTTCTTTCCTGTATCCTAGAGCCTTCTATTTTCATTAGATTTCTGTTATGTGTTGAACAATTCCCACAAGTAATGAATGACCAGCAACTACCTAAAATGTACCCTTTGTGACATATCATCTGGGAGGGTGTTGATACTCCAACTCTGATGTGGTATAATGTGGGGTCCTGAAATGTCTGCGAAGAAGAATATGTAATCATTAGGACCCATCAGGATGCTCCAACAGGTCTGTGTAAGCCAGGATTAAGTAAATGCACAGCTAAACAGGATGATATTAATCACCCATAATAATGCAGAAATTTCTCAAAAGGAGTAATTAGAAGCAATGGGCTCTTTAGACTGCTAAAGAAAAATGAAAGTAGAGATGATGGAATATTAGGACTATATTTAGCTTGACCTTGAATAAAACTGATGTTTTTCATGATTAGAGGTAAATTATGATTTACTTCTTTTTCTGAACAATATTATGGCAGCAGTGATTATGTGTCCTTTGGCAAACTTAGGCACCTGTCATCAATTTGTCCAGTTACAGCTGATGTTAACTTCATTCACTTGTGTCATGTGCTCTCTGCTAGATATTTCTACCACTTCTCTTTGTACTTAAAAAAAAGTTAAAAAACAACCAAAAATGTTGTGGAAGGAAATAATTTATGTTAAATCTTTTTTAAATGCCACTTTTCTATGAAAAATATAATTCTTTTTTGTCAGCAAAACTACACATACATTGTGGATTTATAATTTACTAATAATATCAGTGCACTTGCCCCTGTGTAGTTCTACACTTAGATTTTCTCATTCATGTTATTTACTCAAAATTGGGTTCTGGTGGTAGCCAATACTCTCACTCTTGGTTGCTATTGTGTTAGGAATCACCTTTGGCTTCTGTTAACCATATCTAAGACTTGCTAAAATAGTTCTCCAGGCTAGTGTCTTCCAAACCTATATCCAGAGATTCAAGGAGATGGCTTTTATAGAATCTATAGAGGAAGCATTAAACTTGACACTGAAGAGACAGCCTAGGAAAAGTATCTAACATATTTATGATCTTGGCCTGTGGATAAGAAGCAAAACAACAAAGCAAATAGGTTTGAATTTGAGAAGAAATTATTCTTGCCTACACCGATATTTACTCTTTCATTTCCTTTTCCTTGAAAGTGAAGTTGCTACTGGGGTGGGGCAGGAAGGGTGCAACATTTTCCATTTATAGTTAGTGCAGTAATACTTGGAAATACCATTCTGAAATAATAGTAGTGAGAATGTCAGCAAGAAAAGTTGTTTTTTTTTCATGCAAATCCAGAAACTTTTCTGGCAATATTAATCTGCCATTTCCAATTTTCTCACTGATCACAGCCCAACCTACTGCAATTGAATTTTAACCTCCTGAGGAAGTAACTATGTTATTTTTCATATCCGTTTTTCCTCTTTCCTATAGTGCTATAATTTGTGATTTTTGATAGAGAAGATACTATCAAAAATAAAAAGTACATATTTCTTCCTCTATTACCTAGGAGTGATTTAGTGTAATTGGGTTCTGACAATTTTAATGAAAGGGAAAATGGTATGTGCAACTTCTGAGATGTTTTCTTATTGAGAGAAGGTATGTCCTTTTCTCTGTCTTCTGGCTGATTAAAATGTGAACACAATGGTGACAGCTGGCACTTTCACTTTGGACATTGAGATGATCTAGGCAAAGTAGGCTATGATAGAGCAATTGGATAAAAGAATACTTGGTCTTTGACATCTTAAAGTGACATAATAAATCTGGTCACTGACCTTTGAACTTGTTTGCATCTGATTCTTATGTGTATCTGCATCCCATTAGATCAATGGTTCTCAACCTTAGCTGCACCTTAGAACCACCTGGGGAGCTTTTAAAATTATAATTTCCCTTTCAGACAGCATCTTTAAAAGTAAGATTTGTGTACTATTATTAATATATTTTAATTGAGATATAATTGACATGTACTATTTTCTGTTGTCACAGATGTCAAGATCTCCTTTTTATAACTAAATGAGTATATCACATAATAATAATATATTACATTTTCATTTATCATTCATCCACTGATTGACATTTAGATTGCTTACATATCTTAGCTTTTATAAATAATGCTGCAATCAACATCAGGGTGGATATATCTTTCCATTTCCTTCAGATAAATACCTATAAGTGGAATTGCTGGATCATATGGTAGTTCTAATTTTTTTTTGAGGAACCACCATACTGCTTTTCAGAGTAGCTGCACCAATTTACATTCCCACTAACAGTGCACCAAGGGATCCCTATTCTCCACAGCCTGCCAACACTTTCTACTTCTTGTCTTTTTGATAGTTGCCATTCTGACCAGTTTGAGGTCATAACTCACTATGATTTAGATTTTCATGGTCCTTGAGATTAGTGATGTTGAGCATCTTTTCATTTACCTATTGGCTATTGGTATTCAGATTCTCTGACCATTTTTAAATTAGATTGTATGAGTATGAGTTCTTTACATATTTTGAGTATTAACCTCTTATCCAATATATGATTTGCAAGTACTTTCTCTCATTTGCTAGGTTGCCTTTTCATTTTGTTGACAAATTCATTTTTAGTTACTACTCATCCTAGCACTTGTAACTAAATATACACAATGGAACAAACAATATTGTTTTTCTAGTTTGTGGATGAAATTCAATTTAACAAATTGTATTCATACAGATTATAATAAAATAAAAACAGTTATTTCTATGTAAAAGTAGAAAATACATAATTAATATAAAATATTAAGTAAGAAAATAAGACTCACCCAAGGAGGCACACACCAAGGCACATCATAATCACATTACCAAGAAGAAAGATAAAGGGAGAATCTTAAAAGCAGCAACAGAAAAGGAGACAGTAGTTACTTACAAAGGAGTTCCTATAAGGCCATCAGCTGATTTCCAAAAGAAAATTGCAGGCAAGAAGGGGCTGGAAAGAAGTATTCAAAGTCATGAAAGGCAAAGAACTACATCTAAGATTACTCTATTCAACAAAGCTCTCATTTAGAATGGAAGGGCAGATAAAGTGCTTCCCAGATAAGGTAAAGTTAAAGGAGTTCATCACCATCAAACCTTTATTATATGAAATGCTAAAGGAACTTACTGAAGAAAAAGAAGATGATCAAAAATATGAACAGTAAAATGACAAACTCACAACTATCAACAACTGAACCTAAAAACAAAACAAAACAAAACCCCCCAAAACAGGAAATTAAGCAATCGACTAGAACAGGAACAGAATCACAGAAATAGAGATCACGTGGGGGGTTATCAGTGGGGAAGGGGAGGAGGGAGGATGGGGGAAAAGGTACAGGGAATAAGAAGCATTAAATCTACAGTAGGAATAAGAAGCACAAAATAGACAGGGAGAGGTTAAGATTAGTGCAGGAAATGGAGAAGCCAAAAAACTTATATGTACGACCATGGATATGAACTAAGTTGGGGGAATACAGGTGGGAGGGGGCTGCAGGATGGAGGGGAATAAAGGGGAGAAAAAAATGGGAAAACTGCAATAGCGTAATCAATAAAATATACTTTTAAAAAAGGAAAGGACTCACAATCACTTTTTCCATGGTATCTTCGGTAGCTAAAACTTCACAATATAGAATTCTTTAAATATTCTACTCCAAAATTTCTATAAAAGATAATCAACCACTTTCTCAGATTTGTGAATTATATTCTAAAACGTTTTATGATCAGCCTATAATTATTTTCACCTACAATACAGAAAAGCAGTTGAAATTCTGCCCCTTCCATTTAATTTGTTAACCTTTTTAGAGATTCTAGATTTTGGATAACATGGTGGAATTTTCAAATGAGCATGGTTTTGTTTTTATTGATGCAAAACAATTCAACTTACATGTGTTAGTTAATATTGTTTATTACAACTTGGTACCACTATTCTGTTTTTGATTTATAAATATAAAATATATTAAGTAGATTATTTATATACATTGCTATTTTGAGGACTCAGATGACTTAGAATTTTTAAATATTAAAAGTTGGAGCATTTAAACTTTGAAAAGCAAAACAAAAATACCGAATCACTGTGTTACTGTGACTATGTAACAGATGATCTGTACTTGGGGAGGAAAGATCAGAAAGATATATCAAAATAGTAGCAGAATAAAAGCCCAGCTAAAATACTGTATGCTGAAGAGCTTTAGTAAAAAGGCACTGATTACCAGACCTTTTCTTTCATTGGATATTAAAGACTTTTTCAAAGGCAAATGCCTGGGATCCATCTTTTATGCATTATATTAGAATCCCCATGGGCAGTGCCTGGTAATCTGTATTTTTGAAAAGTTTCCAAGGGGCTTTTACTCTATGATTTTGTGTTTGGGACCTGCCAATCTAAAGAATACAGTATCTATTCAATTCTTTTTTTTTAACTTTTTTTATTGTTGTTCAAGTACAGTTGTCTCCATTCCCTGCCCCCAAACCACTCCCCCCGACCCCAGCTGTCCCCACTTCCCACTCTTGATCATACCCACTTTGGTTTTGTCCATGTGTACTTTACAGATATTCCTAAAAACCCTTCCCCTTTTCCCCTCATTATCCCCTCCCACCTCTGCTCTGGTTATTGTCAGTTTGTTCTTAATTTCCATGTCTCTGGTTATACTTTGTGTGCTTGTTTGTTTTGTTGATTAGGCTCTACTTATAGGTGAGATCATATGGTATTTGTCTTTCACCACTTAGCTTATCTCACTCAGTATAATGCTCTCCCATTCCTTCCATGCTGTTGTGAAAAGTAGGAGCTTCGTCTTTCTTTCTGCTATGTAGTATCTCACTGTGAAAATGTACTATGGTGTTTTGACCCACTCACTTACTGATGAGCACTTAGGTTGCTCCCAGCACTTGGCTATTGTAAATAACACTGCTATGAACATTGGAGTGCATAGGTTGTTTTGAATTAGTATTTCAGGATTCTTAGGGTATAATCTCAGCAGTGGAATTGCTGGGCCATATTTAGCTTTCTGATGAAATTCTATACTGTTATCCATAGTGGCTGCACCAATCTGCATTCCCACTAACAGTGCACTAGGGTTCCCTTTTTTCCACAACCTCTCCAACACTTACTGTTTGTTGATTTGGTTATGATGGCCATTCTCACTGGTGTGAAGTGGTATCTCATTGTGGTTTTAATTTGCATCTCTCTGATGGCTATTGATTCTGAGCATCTTTTCACAAGTCTCTGGGCCCTTTGTATATCTTCCTTGGAGAAGTGTCTGTTCAAGTCCTTTGCCCATTTTTTAATTGGATTGTTTCTCTTGCACAGACCCATAGACCAATGGAACAGAATAGAGAGCCCAGAAAGAAACCCAAGTCTCTATGGTCAATTAATATTTGACAAAGGGGAAAAACCATAAAATGGAGTAAAAATAGCCTCTTCAGCAAATGGTGTTGGCAGATCTGGATAGACATATGCAAAAAAATGAAACTTGATCACCAAATTACACCATACACAAAATAAATATAAAGTGGATAAAAGACTTAAATATATCTTGTGATACCATAAAAGTCCTAGAGGAAAGTAAACATAGGCAGGAAAATCCCAGATTTTCCATGTAGCACTATTTTCACTGATGTATGTCCCCTAGAGCAAGAGACAGAAAGGAAATAATAAACAAATGGGATCTCATCAAAATAAAAATCTTCAGCACAGCTAAAGAAAATAGCATTAAAATTAAAAGAGATCCAACCATTTGGGAAGACATATTTGCCAATGATATCTCAGACAAGGGCATGATCTCCAAAATATATAAAGAACTCTATTCATGTATTTAGAATGCTCTGATTTGTAGAATGTTCCTAGTAGAAACAAATTTAACACATTCTTCACTTTTATGGAGAATGGCTATAAGAAATAGCAACATATAGAGCATATCTATATATTTTGCAAAATTATCACTAAGGTGAGTCTCAGTGGATATGCATAGTTCTGATAAATAGCTTGAGGATCATGTACTCCAGATACTTGTTTTGTGCCTCAATTAAAAGGTGAAGATCAACATAAATAAATGTCAAACTTGACTTTTGACATTATGATTTTAAAATATACATGAGGTTTATGAATGTGCTAAAAAGTTTAATTGGTTATATATATTTTTAAACATATCAACATTTTTGCAATCCTACTTCTTGCCTCTATTTTTTTTCATATATCAGGGACTAAATAACCAGACATGACTGAAGTTTCTTGACTATAAATGACCCTAGCTAGTAAATACCTTTTATTTAAAGTCTCATGAAAAGAATTTCAGTTGGAAGTCAGAGAAAATAAAAAAGTTGTTTATCATGATGAGTGGTGAAGTAGGGAAAGAACAAAAATGTGGATCCAAGTTTAAAGAAGAACACAAATGACAACAGCTTAAGGTTTCTTTCTCCTTGATTTATACTACTGCCCAGTAAACCAGCTGGGCATGCATTCCATGAGGTCAGGGAACCATGGGGGTGGATATACATCTTCTTGTGGCCTCTCTTGCTCTCACAGAAACCTACATTTCAGCAGTCACCTATGCAGTGAGGGATGAGTTTAGTCTGAGGAGCCAAGGCCAGGGATTTCTGCCTTTTATACATCATTATTATGTAATCATTATTATGTCATCATTATTATCTCACTATTCAACAGTGAGAACTTCAGAACTTCATGTTACTTCATATTTGGGTCCAGAATGGCTCTGATCAAGCTTACCCCAGGGTAGTAAGCCATCATGGTATCATGTTGCCCCTGCTTCCTGGCTTCTTGAATCTTCAGTATAATTTTTGTATTTGGTCTCAGTGATCATGTTCTATGAAGGCAGGATTCATCATTGAATCTCTAGTGCCTCAAACCATGCTTAGCTCGGAGTAAGTTTCAATTATTTGTTAAATAAATGAATAAGTGCAGATACTTTTCTTAAGCATGAAAATTAACTTCAAAAATTTTAAGTTATATTTTTGTTTCTTTTAAAAAGCCTCTTCAAAAAATGTGTGATACACTGTAACCTATTTATTTTCTAAAAATTAAGTAAGACAACCTTAAGTTACTTCTCGTTTACTTCTAATATTTGCTAGTTAATCAGTGATGCTTACTGTGTATAGAACACTATACTGGACATTTGGGGAAATACAAAATATATGGAAGGCATAATCTATAATGAGATTTTTAAAATCTTTTACACATCTGCATATTCCAGGGAAAAACTAAGTTTTATAAATGTTGGAATCTTTATAAAAATGTATTTTTCCTGGCCATGTGGCTCAGTTGGTTGGAACATCATTCTGTGCACCAAAAGTTTGCTGATTTCATTCCTAGTCAGGGCACTTGCCTAAGTTGAAGGTTCAATCCCTAGTTGGGGTACATACGGGAAGCAGCCAATGGATATTTCTCTTTCTCTCCCTCTCTCCCTCCCTCCCACCCTCCATCCCTTCTTCTCTCTCTAAAAATCAGTGGAAACATATCCTCAGTGAGGATTTAGGGAATGAATTTTCATGTAAGTATATATTTATAGGTAAATATATAAAGAGATATATATGGGGCTAAAGTCTGATATTTATTGAAAATTATTACAATTCAACAACTCATATGAATTAAAAATGATTCTAAACATTTAAATTATAGTTGATATGCAATATCATATTCATTTAAGGTGTACAACATAATGATTAGCCATTTATATAACTTACAAATTGAACTCCTTGATAAGTCCAGTACCCATCTGACACCATACATAATTATTATAATGTTATTGGCTATATTCTCTATACTGTACATTATATCACTATGAATATTTTTAACTGCCAATTCTACTCCATTATCCTTCAACTCTCCCACCCAACTTTCCTCCTGCCCCTCTGGCAACTATCAATTTGTTCTCCATATCTCTGAATTTGTTTCTCTATTGTTTTTTTTCATTTTTTGTTTGTGTTTTTAGATTTCTCATAAGTGAAATCATAAGATCTTTGTCTGATTTGTTTCACTTAGCATGAAACCCTCTAAGTTCACCCATTTTGTTGCAAATGACAATATATTACATTCTATTTTAAAATCTGAATAGCAAACAACAACAACAATAACAAATATACCAATTAATAAAGTGGCAGAGGACCTGAATAGATGTTTTAGGGTTAGGGTTAGGGTTAGGGTTAGGGTTAGGGTTAGGGTTAGGGTTATACTACTTCTTTATCCATTTGATTATTCATTGACACTTAGGTTGCTTCCATGTCTTGGTTGGCTATTGTAAATAATGCTTCAGTGAACATAAGGGTACATATCCCTTTCTGAATTAGTGGTTTGGCTTTCTTCACATATGGAATATGTGGAAGAAAGTGGAATTGCTAAGTCATATAGTATGTCTACTTTTAATTTTTTGAGAAACCTTTATACAGTTTTCCACAGAAGCTGCACCAGTCTGAATTCTTACCAACAGTGCACCAGGGTTTCCTTTTCTCCACGTCCTTGCTAACTCTTGCTGTTTGTTGATTTATTAATGATAGACATTCTGACAGATGTGAGGGAATATCTCATTGTGATTTTAATTTGTATTTCTCTGATGATTAGTAATGTTGAGTATCTTTTTGTAAGTCTATCTGTCATATGTAAGTCCTCTTTGTGAAAACATCTATTCAGGTCCTCTGCCACTTTATTAATTGGTATATTTGTTATTGTTGTTGTTGTTTGCTATTCAGCTATATAATTTGGAAATTAACCCCTTATTGAATATATCATTGATGAATATCTTCTTCCACTCAATAGGTTGTCTTTTAATTTTTTTGATGTTTTCCTTTACTGTCCAAAAACTTTTTAGTTTGATGTAGTTCCATTTCGTTATTTTTTATTTTGTTTCCCTTGCATGAGTATCTAAAAAATATTCTTAAGAGTAATGTCAAAGTTTAATACCTATGTTTCTTCTAGGAATTCTATGGTATCACATCTTATATTTAAGTCTTTATTCCATTGTGAGTTTATTCTTGTATATGTATTAAGAATGTGGTCTAGTTTAATTTTTTGCATGTATCTGTCCAATTTTCCCAGTACCATTTATTGAGTAGACTGTCTTTACCCTATCATATGTTCTTGCCTCCTTTGTCAAATCTTTAAAAAACTTTTTTTATTGTTGTTCAGGTACAGTTATCTCCATTTTCCCCCATTACTCTCTCCTGCCCTGCCCACACCCCTACATTCAATTCCCCCGCTTGTCTTGTCCTTGGGTCCTTTAAACTTTATCCTTGATGTGACCCTTCCCCTTCTTACCTCATTATCCCCCTCTCACCTCTACTGGGCACTGTCAGTTTGTTCTTTTTTTTTCCCCATGTCTCTGGTTATATTTTGCTTGCTTGTTTGATTTGTTGAGTAGGTTCCACTTATAGGTGAGATCATATGGTATTTTTCTTTCACTGTTTGGCTTATTTCACTTAGCATAATGCTCTTCAGTTCCAACCATGCTGAAAGTAAGAATTCCTTCATTATTTCTTCTGTGTAGTATTCCATTGTGTAAATATACAAGAATTTTCTGATCCACTCATTTACTGAGGGACACTTAGAATGTTTCCAGCACCTGGCTATTGTAAATAGTGCTGCTATGAACATAGGGGTGCATAAGTTCCTTGGAATTGGTTATTTGGGAATCTTAGGGTATATTCCCACCAGCAGAATCAGTGGTTCAAAAGGCAGTGCCATTTTTAGTTTTGGGGGGAAATTCCATACTGTTTTACATAGGGGCTCTGCCAGTATGCATTCCCATCAACAGTGCACTGGAGTTCCCTTTTCTCCGCATCCTCACCAGCATTTCTTGTTTGTTGATTTATTAATGATGGCCATTCTGACAGGTGTAAGGTGATATTTCATTGTGCACATAATTTGCATCTCTCTGGTGGCTAGTGATGTTGAGCATCCTTTCATGTTTCTGTGCCCTCTGTATGTCCTTCTTGAAGAAGTGTCTACTCAGGTCCTTTGTCCATTTTTTAATTGGAATGTTAGACTTCCTGGTGTTGAGTCATATGAATTCTTTATGTATTTTGGAGACCAAGCCCTTGTTCGATGTATCATTGGGAAATATGTTCTCCCCTGCAGTCAGTTCCTTTTTCATTTTCATGATGGTTTCTTTAACTATGCAGAACCTTTTAAATTTGATATATGCCAACTTGTTTATTTTTTCCTTTATTTCCCTTGTCCTAGGAGATATATTGGAAACATATTGCTGTATGGGTTATCTGAAATATAACTGCCTGTGTTCTGTCCAGGACTTTTATGGTTTGAAAATTTACATTTAAGTCATTCATCCATTTTGAATTTATTTTGGTGCATGGTGTAAGGTTGTGATCTAGTTACATTTTTTTTTTTGCATGTACCAGTCCAGTTTTCCCAACATCATTTGTTGAAGAAGCCATTTTTATTCCATTTTATGCTTCTTCCCCCTTAGTCGAAAATAATTGACCATAGAGACATGGGTTTATTTCTGGGATCTCTATTCTGTTCAGCTGATCTATGTGTCTGTTCTTATGGCAGCACCAGACTATTTTAATTACATTGGTCATGTAGGACAGTTTAATATCAGGCACTATGATCCCTCCTACTTTGTTCTTTTTTCTCAAGATTGCTGAGGATATTCAAAGTCTTTTTTGGTTCCATGTAAATTTTTGAAATACTTGTGCTAGAACTGTGAAATATACCATTCTTATTTTAAAAGAAATTGTGTTGAATTTATAGATGGCTTTGGGTACTGTGACATTTTAATGATGTTTATTCTTCCAATCCATGAACATGGTATATGCTTCCATTTATTTATATCTTCTTTAATTTCTTTTTTCAGTGTTGTGCACCTTTCCGAGTACAGGTCTTTAACCAGGTCTTTAACCTTAAATTTAACCTTGGTTAAATTTATTCCTAGATGTTTTATTTTTCTTGCTGCTGTAGTAAATGCAAATTTTCTAGTTTTTCTTCCTGATATTTCTTTGTTGGTGCACAAAAATGCCATAAATTTTTGATATTGACTTTGCATCCTGCTATTTTGCCAAATTCACTTATTAGGCAAACAATTTTATAGTAGAGACTCTGGGGTTCTTATTTACATTATCATGTCACCCTCAAACAATAGCAGTTTTACTTCTTCCTTTCCAATTTGGATGACATTTATTTATTTATTTTCTGATCATTGTGTATAGTACTTTCACTATTATGTTGAATAAGACTGATGAAAGTGAACACCCTTATCTTGTTCCTGATCTTAAGGGGAAAGCTTTTAGTTTTTTTTCCTGTTGAATATAATGTTGGCTATAGGTTTCTTGTATATGGCTTTTATTATGTTGATGTATTCTCACTCTATCCCCACTTAGATGAGTGTTTTTATCATAAATGGGTGCTGTATTTCATCAAATGCTTTCCCAGTATCTATTGATATGATCATGTGATTTGTTCTCTTTATTTTGTTTATGTGGTATATTATGTTTATTGGCAAATGAGGTACAATCCTTGCTTCCCTGGAATAAATTCCACTTGATTATATTGTGTGATCTTTTTAATGTATTGGTGAATCCAGATTGCCAATATTTTGTTGAGTATTTTAGCATCTACATTCATCAAAGATATAGTTCTGTAGTTTCCTTTCTTTCTTGTGTCTTAACCTGGTATTGGAATTAGGATGATACTGGCCTTATTAAAAGAGTTTGGAAGTCTTATCTCTTCTTGAATTTTTTAGAATAGTTTGAGGATAGGAGTTAGCTCTTCCTGAAATGTTTGGTAAAATTCACTCATGAAACCATCCATTCCAGGCCTTTTGTGTGCTTTTCTTTTCTTTTTTTTCTTTTTTTTTTTTTACTGCTGAAATTTCACTAGTTGTTATTGGTCTATTCAAGCTTTCTGCTTCTTCTTAATTCAGACTTGGAAGGTTTTATGTTTCTAGAAATTTGTTCATTTCACCCAGGTTGTCAAAGTTCTTCGTATATAGTTGTTCATAGTAATTTCTTACAATCCTTTGCATTTCTCTGGTATCGGTTGTAATTTCTCATTTTTTGTGTCTGATTTTACTTATTTGGGTCTTCCTTTTTTGCCTAATGGGCCTGGTTAAAGGTTTGTCAATTTTGTTTATCTTTTCAAAGAGCCAGCTCCTGGATTTATTGATCCTTTGAATTGTTCTTTTAGTCTCTCTGTCATTTAATTCTGCTCTGATCTTGATTATTTCCTTCCTTCTATTCCCTCTGGGCTTTGTTTGTTGTTGTTTCTCCAGTTCTTGTAGATGTAGGGTTACATTGTTTATTTGAATTTATTCTATATTCTTTAGTAGGCTTGAATTGTTTTAAACTTCCCTCTCAATACTGCCTTTGTGGTGTCCCAAAGATTTTGGGTTGTCCTGTGTTTATTTCATTTGTTTCCTGATACTTTTTTATTTTTTACTTGATCCCATTGTTGACCTAGTCATTTTTTAACATGTTATTCAGTCTCCATGTATTTGAATGTTTTCGAGTTTTTTCCCTGAGGTTGGTTTCTAATTTCAATCCATTGTAACCTGAGAAGATGCTTGATATTTCATTTTTTTTTTTAATTTGCTGAGGCTTGTTTTGTGTCCACCATTGTGGTCTATCTTTGAAAATATTCCATGTGCATTTGAAAGGACAAATTTTGCTTCTTCTGGGTGAAAAATTCTTCATATATCAATTAAGTCTCTTCTATCTATCTAAAGTGTTGTTCAGTGCCTCAATATCCTTGTTGATTCTTTGTTTGGAAGACCTATCCATTGTTAATAGTGGGTGTTAAAATCACTTACAATAACTATGTTGTTGTCAATATCTGTCTTGAAGTCCTCCAAGATTTTCTTTATATATTTAGGTGATCCTATGATGGGTGCATTATTGTTTACAAGGGTTTTGTCCTCTTTTTGTGACACTCCCTTAAGTATTAGGAAGTGACCTTCCTTGTCCCTTTTAATGACATTTGTTTTGCATTCTATTTTGTCTAAGTATTGCTACCCCAGCTTTTTTGTTGTTGTTGTTGTTCATTTTTTTTTGAAAACTTTTTGCCATCCCTTCATTTTCCATCTGTGTAGATTCTTTGTTCTGAGATGGGTCTCTTATAGACTGAATATGTGTGGGTCATGTTTTCTTATCAGTTCAGGTATCCTATGTCTTTTGATTATAGACTTTATTCCATTTATGTCTAAGGTTATTATTGATATATACTTATTCATTGCCATTTTTCCCTAACTATGTTCCTCTCTCTCTCTTCTCCTTTGTATAGCAGTCCCTTTTACATTTCATTCAGTGCCAACTTGGTAGAGATGTACTCTTTTAGTCTTCTTTTGTTGGGAAGCTCTTTATTTCACTTTTCATTTTAAATGAGAGCATTAATGGATAGAGTAGTCTTGAATGTACATGTTCACCTTTCATTACCTGGAATATTTTGTGCCAATCCATTCTTATAGTGTTTCTGTTGAGAAATCAGCTGATAGCTTTATTGGAATTGCTTTGTATGTGACTAGATATTTCTCTCTTGTTGCCTTTAAGATAATTTGTCTTTAAAATTTGCCATTTTATGGTGTGTCTTGGAGTAAGTTTCTTTGATTTCTTCTTGATTGGAACCCTTTTTGCTTCCTGAACTTGTGTACCTTTCTTCCCTCAACAAGTTAGTGAAGTTTTCTGTCATTATCCTATACTTTTTAAAACAGCTTTTCTATATCTTGCTCCTTTTCTTCTACTTCTTATATAGCTATCATGCAATGTTTTTACATTTCATATTGTGCTATAGGTCCCAGTAAGTTACTTGTAGTTCCCATAAAGTTCCTTGTAGGTCTCACTGAGTTCCTTGAGCATCCTTATAATCAATATTTTGAATTCTATCTCTAATAAATTGATTGCCTCAATTTCTTTTAACATTTTCCTGGGGATTCCTCCTTTCCTTTATATTGAGGATTATTTATTTGTCTCTCCATTTTATCTGACTAGTTTTGTTTGTTTCTACATCTCAGGCTGCTCTACTTTGCCTGCTTTTCTTTGTAGGGTGGACCTCTGTTGTAGGAATTCTATGGGACTCAGTGGTACAGTCTCTTTGATCTTCTGATCTTTATGCTCTAGGGTTGCCCTTTACTCACTTTATGTTGGCCCTGTTATTTAACCTGTACTTTGATTTTTGATGGCTGATTTGTTGGTGGTTCTCTCCTCCATCTGGCTGACTGAAAGTTACAACCCTTGACACTCTGTATGCTGCTGTACAGATGCTGGCAAACAAAGCAATATCACTCTGAAAAGCAAACCATGCCAGAAAAAAATAGCCCACTATCACATCAGCATTATTAAAAACAATTGAGAAAAGACTAATAAAGGTGGAAAGAGGTTAAGAATATTATAAGATAGGAAAAAGGGAATGTGAGATGACTAAAGGAGATAAAAATTATCTTTTTGAGAGAGAAGAGTGGGGAGAAACTATCTGAGTAAGGAGTAGAAACAAGGCAAAGAAAGGGAGAAAATAAAATTTAAAATGTAAAAACCGGGAAGGATTATGGTAAAATGAAGTAAGGAAAGGGGAGCATATAATGTAAGGTTTAAAATAAAATTGAAAATATAGTGAACCAAGGGGAACAAAATTGCAGAAAAACCAAAAAAGGATAAATAATAATGACAGATGAGCAAAGATTAATAAAGGTTGGAAAGAGAATAAGAATATTATATGAAAGAGAAAAGAGAGTATGAGATGTCTACAGTAAATAAAATGATTTTGAGAGCATAGAGGGTGGAGAAATAATAAGAGTATGGAATAGAATCCTGGCTAAGGGAAAAAATGACATTCCAAACTGAAATAAGCATGGCTGGATGGGGCAAAATGAGTAAGATGGGGCCAAGAAATCCCCTTGCTGTACACCTTTCTGATCTCTCTGCCCAGCTGTACTCAGTAGGAGCAAACTGTGGTTTCAATCATTTCCCTTTGCTGGCAGAGCAGCTATGCCCTGCCCTGCATGCTTCCCTTTTAAAAGTCTATCTGGGCACACCTACTGCAGTACTGAGTCACTGTCCAGTTTCCCACATATACCACCTCTCCAAAAAGCCAAAAGTGTCTCACAGTCTCAACTGGGCATGATCTGCCTTCACCCAACCCAGGTGCAAATATAGTCCCTCTTTCCCTGGCACTCTTCCAGTTGGCATTTGTCACTGCAGCTATGGGTGTGCTGTTCACTGTGTGTGTATGTGGACTGGATCTCCCAACTTTGTGTATCCAAATCACTTCTGGCCTGGGTCTGGGGGTTCTCTGCCCTGGGAAGGGAGGGAGCCAGAAAGCTGCAATTTCTGACTAGTCCTTCTGTGGCAGCAGGTGCCACAGATGGAGTATTTCCCTGTTAACTTTTAAAATCTCCTTACCAGCCATTGTGAAGCATCTTCCATTCTCCTTGGCACCCAAACTTCATATCAGCTAAGATTCCACTAATGTTAAGTTTATATGTTGGCAGATCAGCCAAGTATCCAAGTTGGGGGCAAGAGCAAGTGGACTCAGCTTCTATTTACTTAGCTGCCATCTTCTCCTCCCCTGATTGTGGTAGATCGTCTTTGTAATGTACTGTTGGATTTAGTTTGCTAATATTATGTTGAGAATTTTTGTAGCTATATTTGTAATAGGGTATAGTCTGGGAGGCCCCAGAGCACTCCCCCCTGACACCCTACCCTGCCACACAAGTCTGTCTGGGGCATGGGAGAAATGGAACAGGGTCATTGAGGGTTATTTTGCATATCAACAGCAGGCTAGCTTCATACTTACATGTAAAAATGCTTATTTTGCATGTGAAAAGCAGGCTAGCTAGAGAGATGAATGTGACTTTGACCCATGATGTAACTGGGAGGCAGCTCCCCTGGTTACAGTGCCTAAACAAGAGCTTGGAGATGGTTTGATCCATACCACAGGGGCACACCTGCCTGGACTAACTATGTCAGCCAAGAAAGGCATCTGCTATGGGAGTGCTGGCATTTGTAGCCAGTTATGGGAGGAGTTGGAAATGGGGATATGGAGGATGTTCCAGGCAGTGATTTAAACTAAAAGCGGGCAGCTATGAGCAATGAGAGACAATGCACGGGGACAATGTGAGACCATGCAGAAAGACAAGAGATAAAAGGACACTTGCTAGCAGGCCAAGAGGAAGTTCCACATGGTTTTGGATTAAGAACTGAAGATCCTGGAGACAGGGCTGATGGTGCTGGGGACTGCCCAGCCAAGCTGGTATTAGTAGGAGGAACCAGGAGTCTAGCTGAGCTATGGATTTCTATTTCTTTTCCTGAGATGCAGTACCCCTGATTGTCCTGGTTTAGCAAGGGGAGGCAAAACTATGTGTGTGTTTGTAGGTGTTTTAAAGGGACTTTGAGATTTAATGATGACATTCTGCCATTCCTCCAAACCTGTATAACTTTTGAATAAATAGTTCCTTAACTTTTTAAAAAAGTTTGGCATTGAGAGTCACAATTCCTAACACCTGGCGGTGGGCAAGAAGAACCATAGTACAGAAAGACCCTGGGCAATGGGGCTTGTTTCAGTGACAGTATGTGGGCTCCCCGACAAATAGATTTTGTAACATGTTCATCAATAATATTTATTTGCCTATAATTTTCTTTTTTGGGGATGTAGTGTCTTTGTCTCATTTTGGTATCAGGGTAATGCTAGTCTGGTCAAATGAGTTTCAAAGACATCCCTTCCCTTGAATGTTTTGGAAATATTTAAGAATAGGTGTTAATTCATTGAATTTTTGGTAAAACTCATCTGTAAAGCCATCTGGTACTAGACTAATGTCTGCTGGAATTTTTTATTTTTAAAAAATTACAGTTTACTTTCAACAATATATTGGTTTCAGGGGTTCAATTATATACTTTACAAAATATTCCCTTCATATTTCCAGTACCCAACTAGCACCATCCATAGTTAGAGCAGCATTATCAATATATTTTATATCCTGTATTTTATATCCCCATGACTACTTTGTAATCAGCAATTTGTATTTCTTAATCCCTTCACCTTTTTCCCAGGCCCCAATCCCCCTCCTTTATGGCAATCACTATTCCGCTGTGTTTATGTGTTTATTTCATTTTTTTTTGTTCTTTAGATTTTACATATAAGTGAAATCATACAGTATTTGTCTTTCTCTGACATAATTCACTGAGCATAATACCCTCTATGTGGATCCATGATGTGGCAAATAGTAAGATTTCATTTTGTTTTTTTATGGATGAGTAATATTCTATTATATACATGGACCACCACTTTTTTATTCACTCAACTATCATTGGACCCTTGGGTTGCTTCCACATCTTGGCTATTGTAAATAGAGTGATGAACATGGAGTGCATATATCTTTTTTAATTAATGTCCTGGGTTTCTTTGGATATACCCAGAAGTAGACAAACTGGGTCATACTGCAGTTTCTTTTTAATGTTTTGAGGTAACTCCATACTGTTTTTGCACAGTGGCTACACCATTCTGCATTCCTACCAAAAGGGCAAGAGAGTTCCCTTTTCTTCACATCCTTGCCCAACACTTTTTTTGTTGATTTATTGATGATAGCCATCCTGTCATATGTGAGGTGATAGCTCATTGAGGTTTTATTTTGAATTTCTCTGAGGGTCACTGACTTTGAGCATCTTTTTATATGTTTATTAGGTTTCTGTATATCTTCCTTGAAGAAGTCCTTTGCCCATTTTTTTTTAACTGGATTGTTTGGGTTTGTTATTATTGTTGTTGCATTGTCTGAGTTCTTTATAAATGTTGGATAGTAACCCTTTATCAAATGTATCATTGGCAAATATGTTCTCCCATTAAGTGAACTGTCTTTTCATTTTGTTGATAGTTTCCTTTGCTGTGCAAGAACATTTTAGTTTGATGTATTCCTATTTTTTTAATTTTATTTCTTTTGTTTCCCTTGACCAAGTAGATATATCAGGAAAAAAATTATTACTGAAAGAGATGTCAGATTTTACTGGCTATGTTTTCTTCTAAGAGTTTTATGGTTTTGAGTCTTACACATAAATCTTTAATCTATTTTGAGTTTACTCCTGTACGTGCTATAAGAAGGTGGCCTAATTTCATTTTTTTTACAAGTATCTTTTGTATTTTTGCCACACCACTTATTGAATAGATTGTCTTTACCATATTGTATGTTCATGCTCCATTAATGTCAAACGTTAATTTACCATGTAGACATGTGTTTATTTCTGCACTTTCTATTCTGTTGCATTTATCTGTTTGTTTTTAATGCCAGGACCATGCTATTTTGATTACTATAGGTTTGTTCTATAGTTTGATATCAAATAGTGTTATTCCTCCAACTTTTTTCTTCTTGCTGAAGCTTTTGTGGTCTTTAGTGGTTCCATATAAATGTGGAATATTTCCTTTAGTTCTCTGAAATACACCATTGGTATCTTGATACAAATTGCATGAAATTTATAGATTGTTTGGGGTAGTATGGACATTTAAACAATGTTAATTTTTCCTATCCATGAACAAGTTATATACTTTCATTTATTCATATCTTCTTCAGTTTCTTTCTTCAGTGTCTTATAATTTTCCAAGTACAGGTCTTTTACCTGTATGGTTAAATTTATCTTAGGTATGTTTTTTGATAGAATTATAAATGGGATTTTTTTCTTAGTTTCCCTTTCTTAGAGTTTATTATTGATGTATTAAAATGCAACCGATTTCAGAATATTGTGTATCCTGCTCCTTTACTAAATTTATTTATCAGTTCTCGTAGTTTTTTTAGTAGAATCTTTATATACAATATGACATTATGTGCAAACAATGATAGTTTTACTTCTACACTTTAAATTTAGACTTCTTTTTTTTCAGTTATTTATTCTTTCTTCTTTTTTGTCTGATTGCTATGTCTAGGACTTCCAGTACTATGTTGAATGAATGGTTAAAGAGGGCATCCTTGTCTTCTTCCTAATCTCAAGGAAAATGCTTTTAGATTTTCCCCATTGAATATGATGTTAACTGTGTGTTTGTTATGAGACTTTATTATGTTTTCTCTATTTCCGCCTTGCTGAGATTTCTTTTTATCATATAAGGGTGATAGATTTTGTTGAATGCTTTTCTTAATCTATTGATATGATATGATTTTTATACTTCATTTGGTTTATGTGGTATATCATTTTTATTGATTTACATATATTGATTAACCTTGTATCCGAGAAATAAATCCCAGTTGATCAAGGTTTATGATATTTTAAATATATTACTAGATTTTGTGTGCTATTTTTTTGAGAATTTTTTGCATCTATTTTCATCAATGATATTGGTCTATAATTCTTTTTCCTCATGGTGTTTTTATCTGGTTTTGGATTCAGAATAATGTCATCCTCATAAAATGAGATTGGGAAACTTTCCTCCTCTTGAATTTTTTGTAATAGTTTGAAAATGCTAGGTGTTAGCTCTTATTTGAATGTTTGAAAACATTCACCAATCAAGCCATCTAGCTCAGGTATACTGTGTGTTGGATTTTTTTTCTTATTACTACTTCAATTTCATTAGTTGTAATTGGCCTATTCATATTTTATGTTTTCTCTTGGTTCAGTTTTGGAAGAATTTATGTTTATAGGAATTAGTCCATGTCTTCCTGATTGTCCAATTGTTGGCATATAGTTCTTGTAATGTGTTCTTATCATTTGTGTTTCTGTGGTATCAGTTGTTATGTCTCTTCTTTCATTTTTTATTGTATTCATTTGAGCCCTATTCTTTTATTATGATTCTGGTTAAAATTTATCAATCTTATTTTTTTTCAAAGAACCAGCCCTTGAAAACCTATTTTTGGTGAAATTTAAGTATTTGCCTCTATCTGTCATTTCTACTTTTATCCTTTATTTTACAGTTTCATTTCTATTTAAAAGAAAGATAAAATTAAATAAAAATTAAAATACTAAGATGACAGTAAATAACAAAAATTCAGAAAAAAACAGTGAAATATATGGCAGTCTATACTACCTACCTAAGGTGTGAATGTCTGAGAATATTTGTTTTGTGGGTCAACATTTATACTTCATACTTCAAAATTTTATAATTGTTTCAAAGGATCATTTAGGGCATCTATTTGGCCATCAATTAAATAGTTTGTAACATTTGAGGTGTGCTACTATATAAATTTTACTGCTGAAAAGAATCTAAGAGCTAACCAAATTTGGTCAGATTCTTTCACAAATTATGTACCACTGATACAAGTCCTGAAAAAAGATTCTGTCACCATACATTCATAATAATAGGCGCTGTTTTCTCTAAAATATAAATATATTATAAACACATTTCTGATTTCTTTCTTTATGTGTCCCTCTATTTTTGTTTTTGTTTTAGAGCTGTGATATGATTTACATAATATATTATTATAAGATATAACATTTAATGATTCAATATTTTTATATATTGTAAAATGATCACAATAATAACTTCATTAATACCTATCACTACACATAATTACCAAAAATTTTCTTTCTAATTGGAACTTTTAAGATTTACTCTTAGCAATGAATTTAAATATGCCATGATATATTGTTTTTAAGTATATTTTATTGATTATTCTATTACAGTTGTCCCAGTATTTCCTCTTTGTCCCTCTCCACTCAGTATCTACCTTCCCTTCAGCTATCTCCCTACCCACTTAGTTCATGTCCATGGGTCGTACATGTAAGTTCTTTGGCTTCTTCATTTTCTAAACTATTCTTAACAGTCTATTTTGCACCTACCTATGGTGCCTTTTAATTCCTATACCTTTTCCCTCCTCCCCCTCCTTCATCCCCTCTAATAACCATCCATGTAATCTCCATTTCTATGATCCTATTCCTGTTCTAGTTGTTTGTTGTCATTTTACTGTTCATAGTTTTGATCTTTTTCTTTTTCTTAAATAAGTTCCTTTAAAATTTCACATAATAAGGGCTTGGTGATGATGAACTACTTTAGATATACCTTGTCTGGTAAGCACTATCTACCCTTCCATTCTAAATGATAGATTTGCTGGATAGAGTAATCTAGGTTGTAGGTCCTTGCTTTTCATCACCTTGAATACTTCTTGCTAATCCCTTCTTGCCTTCAAAGTTTCTTTTGAGGAATCAGCTGATAGTTTCATGGGAACTTGTTTGTAGGTAACTCTCTTCTTTTCCTTTGCTGCTTTTAAATATTCTCTCTTTATCTTTAACCTTTGGCATTTTAATTATGATGTATCTTGGTGTGGCCCTCTTGAGTCCAACTTGTTTGGGGCTCTGTGTGCTTCCTGGTCTTGTATGTCTATTTCCTTTGCCAGATTAAGGAAGTTTTCTTTCATTATTTTTTTGAAATAAGTTCTCAATTATTTGCTCTCCCTCTTCCTCTTTTTGTCATCCCTGTAATTTAGATGTTGGCACATTTGAAGATGTTCAACAGTCTTCTTATTCTCTCCTCATTTTTTGAATTCTTGTTCCTTCACTTTGTACTGGTTGACTGTTTATTTTTTCCTTATGTTCCAAATTGTTGATGAGAATCCCAGCTTCCTTCCCTTCACTGTTGGTTCCCCATGCATTTTTCCTTATTTCACTTAGAATAACCTTCATTTTTTCCGTTATGTGTTTGTCATACTCAGTATATTCTCTGAGCATCTTTATCACCAGTGTTTTGAACTCTGCATCTGATAGATTGGCTATATCCATTTTATTTTGTTCTTTGTCTGGAGTTTTGATCTGTTCTTTCATTTGGGCCATATTTCTTTGTCTCCTCAATTTGGCAGCCTCCTTATGTTTGTTTCTGTGTATTATGTGGAGCTGATCTTGGCATACCTGTAATGTTGTAAGTGATGGAGCCTTGGGTATTTTCCAGGGTAGGGCAACCCACTTTACTGCTTTGTGGTGCTGTATGTGGGGAAGGGGTCAGATAGAGAACAATACCACTTACTAGGCTCTTGCCACATTTCCACACTTCTTTCATTTCCTGTATGAAACTGGCACTCTTACAGCTGCTCTCCTTGTGCTGAATCCAAGAGTAGGTGTGTTTACATACATTCTAGTTCCATGAAGTTCCTTTACATGGAACTCTTCTGAGAGATTTGCAGTTCTTTCTGCCACCCCAATCCCCACTGGTTTTTATAGCCAGAAGTTATGATACTTTATTTTCACAGCCTTGGAGCCCTGCATTATGTGGTCTGATTGCTTGCTTCAAAGTTGCTCCTCCCAGTTATTATCTGCCACATGTGAATGTGAGACCACCTATTCCTTCAGCCACTGACACCCCTGCCTTACCGTTTCCTCACAGCTACCACCTCACCACTGCCACACCATGTCTTCTCCATCCTGGCTGCCCCTCCTACCCATCTGGATGAATATTTTTTCTTTAAATCCTTGGTTGTTGGACTTCCTACAGTTTGATTTTCTGGAAGTTCTGGTTGTTTTTAGTTTTGAAGTTAGTTATAATCCTTCCTATGATTGTATGAGGAGGTAAAGCATATATACTTACACCTCCATCTTTGTGGGAAGTTCCAATACTGTATTGATAACTATAGTCACTATGCTATACATTATGTCTCCATGACTTACCTTATAATTGGAATTTTGGGCCTTTGACCACCTTCACTCATTTCACCAGTCCCCCAACCCTCACCATTGCCTCTGGGAACCACCAATCTGTACTCTGTATCTATGATCTCAATGTTTTGTTTTTCTTTGTGGGGGTAAGGGGTATTCAACATACAAATACAACCTATGGTTATTGTCTTTCTGTGTCTGACTTATTTCATTTACTATAAAATCCTCAAGGTCCATCAAAGTCATAGCAAATGGAAGCTGTCCTTCATGTTTATGGCCAAATAATATATACACATAATATTTAAAATATTTTTTCATCCATTAATAGATACTTGAGTTGCTTCCACATCAACTATTGTAAATAATGTTGCCATGGCCATGTATCTTTTCATTTCAGTGTTTTTATATTCTTTGGATGGATATCCAGAAGTGGAATTGCAGGATCATATGATAGTTCTATTTTTAATTTTTAGAAGAATCTCTATACTGTTTTCCATGGTGGTTGTACCAATTTATACTCCCATCAACAGTGCACTGTGTTTCCTTTTCTGCATACATGCTGACACTTATTATTTCTTGTCTTTTGGTAATAGCCATTCTAACATGAGTGAGATGTTTTCGGTTTTGATTTACATGACCCTTGTGATTAGTGATGTTGAGCACCTATTCATATACTTATTGGCCATTTGGATGTCTTTCTTGGGAAAATATCTATTCAAATCCTCTTCCCATTTGCAAATCAGATTTTTGTTTACTATTGAATCATCTAAGTTTTATGTAGATTTCACATATGATTCTGTCCAGAAAGTATCCAGGATGTAATATTAAAAATACAGACATTTATTGAAAATACAAATACTAGAAATATTGTACATAGGACAATGATGTCTCAATCCCCTTCAAAGTAGGCACCTTGGTACCTCACACTATACTCCCAGTCACCACCAGCTACTCCATTGTGTTTTCCTGAACCTTAGTGATGCTCTGAAATCTCTTCCCTTTCAAGTGTGATAAGTTTTGGGAAATGCCAGAAGTGCAGGGCACCAAACATGGGCTGTAGGTGGGGCTGAGTCACCTGGGTGATTTGATATTTTACCAAAAAACTCTGAATGAGACATGATGCATGAGCTGGTGCATTGTTTGGATGAATCTGCCAATCACCACTTGCCAATAGCTACAGCCTTCTGAATCATCTAAATAGTTTCCAAAAAGGAATGTTTCCTCTGAGGAGCGAAATCAAGCTTAATGCAAAATTTGAAGCAAATTCATTGCTCTGGTCACTCAGTCATTTTGAATGCAATGGCCACAGAGTACATATGCTTACTCAAAGGTGCCTACTGCCCCTACTGACAAGTACAGTAAAGTCATCATTGTTCATGCATGTGCATTCCAGTCCTCTCTCCTTGGCTGCCAGGTTACATCAATCTAGCACAAATCAGTCTTGATATGTTAACAATGGTTGAACTTTTCCCAGACAGCTATCACATTAAACCCTTATTAGATATATGATTTGTAAATATTTTCTGCCATTCCATAGGTTGCTTTTTTTATTTTCTTGATGGTTTTCTTTGTTGTGCAAAACCATTTTATTTTGATGTTATCACATTTGTTCATTGTTGCTTTTGTTGCCTTTGATTTGGTGTTAATCCAAACAATCATAGCCAAGACCAATATCAGGGCACTTATCACCTGTGTTTTGTTCTAGGAGTTTCATGGTTTCAGTTCTTACATTCATGTCTTATCCATGTTGAGGTAATTTTTGTGTATGGTGTAAGATAGTGGTTCAGTTTTATCTTTTTGCATATAGTTGTTCAGTTTTCCCAGCCCCATTTAGTGAAGAGACTCTCATTTCCCTACTGTATATTCTTAGCTACATTGTCATAAATTAATTAACCATATATGTGTGGGTTTATAACTGAGCTCTCTGCTCCATTAAAATGTGTCTTTTTTATGCCAATATAACACTCTTTTGATTATTATAGCATTGTAATATATAATAGTATATTATCAGGGAACACAATGATTCTAGCTTTGTTCTTTTTTCTCAAGATTGAATTGGCTCTTTGGAGTTTTTTGTGGTTCAAAACAAATTTTAGGATTGTTTTATTTCTGTGAAAAATGACATTGATGTTTAGATAGAGATTGTATTGAACATTGTATTGAATGTCTACAGAGATTGCTTTGGGTAGTATTTACATTTTAACAATATAATTCTTGTAATCCATGAGCATAGAATATCTTTCTATTTATATGTGTCTTCAATTTTTTCATCAATGTTTTATGGTTTTCCGCACACAGGCCTTTCACTTCCTTGATTAAATTTATTTCTATGTATTTTATTCTTTTTGATATAATTTTAAGTGGAATTATTTTCTTCATTTCTCTTTTTGGTAACTCATTATTGGTAATATATTGAGTTATATTACCAATATTTGTAATATTGATATATTTGTAATATTGATATATTTGTAGTATTGATATATTTGTAATATTGATTTTGTATTCTGTAACTGTTCTGAAATTAATTCTAACAGTTTCTTTTTGGTGGAGTATTTAGGGTTTTTTTATATATAACATCATGCCATCTGCAAGCAGTGAGTTTTACTCTTTTTCTTTTGATTTGAATGCCTTTTACTTATTTTTCTTGACTTATTGGTTTGTCTAGAACTTCCAATAAATACTATGTTGAGTAAAAGTGGTGAAAGTAGGCCTCCTTATCTTTTTCTTGTCCCTAATTTTTTTTTTATCCTCACCCATGGGCATGTTTGTTGATTTTAGAGAGAGGGGAAGGCATGGAGAGAGAATGATGGAGAAAGACATTAATGTGAGAAAGAAACATCATTTGTTTGCCTCTCGTACCCACCCTGACCAAGAATGAACCCACAACTTAGATATGTACCCTGACCAGGAATGAACCTGCAAACTTTTGGTTTATGGAACAATGCTCCAACCAACTGAGCCACACCAACCAGGGTTTTTGTCCCTATTTTCAATACTGACTCACACAGATATTCTTATAAACTTAATAATTTTGATGTTAATCTGATTATCATGTTGAAGAAAAAATACTTCCTTATAAATATAAAGTTTTGCATTTAAGAGAATTCTTACTTTTTCAATGACATGACTGTTTTATTTTGTGGCTGATACAGTGTTACATTTAAAGAACTAAACATTTGCTACTAGTCATTTTATATTAATCACATGAGTGTATATTACTGAACACAGTGACTACTGGTTGAAGCAACATCATCTGGATTATTTAGTGATCTTGGAAACCTGTACAAAATTGGTATCTCCTGATTAGTATCTTGATTTTTAAGCTTATGTTAACATTTCCTGAATGCAGACAGCTGTCTCTTTTGTTTCACGCTAGATTAAAATTTGATTTCATAGTGCCAGTGGGGCATAAAATACTCTTTTACAGAATTCTTGCATTTCTTAGCTCATTAAAGTCATCCTATTCATGACCCTTAAAACTATCTAAGGTATTTACAATTATACAAAAACTCATAGATCTTACTGTTTTTATTTACTCAGTAACTGGAAGACTTCCAAGTTTCCCTCAGGATACTAAAGGATATGTTGTATTTACATTATAAGTTTAAGTAATTTCTGGATTCTTTTAGTCAATGAAAACTAGTTATCTGTGATGCCATGTAATTTGTTCAATGTCTGTATATTAAATTCATTTATATAATACAGAATTTGGAAACTTACAGATGTTTATCTAAACTTTTCCATCTATTACAGGGCTTTTAAAAATAATAACTATGCAGTGAGAAAAATGGATATATATGTTCATTACAACTAATGTATATCAATAGAAAAAATCTTGTTAAAAATTTTTGGTCATCTAGACCTCCAAAAACCAGGTTTTCTATTTTCTGTTACAAATTTAGAAATAACATTTAATGAATGACAGCATTGTAGGTAATATTGTTTTTTTTAATTTTATTTATTTATTTGTAGAACAAAGGAAAGAAAGTGGGGAAGAGAGTGAGAGAAACATCAACTGGATGTCTCTTTCATGCCCCCAACTGGGGAACTGGCCCAAAACCCAGGCATGTGCCCTGATGGGAAATTGAGCTGGTGATATTTTGGTACACTGGCCAGTGTTCAATCCACTTAGCCATGCCAGCCAGGAAAAATTGTAGGTAATATGTTTAAGTAAAAAGATTTTGAATATTATAACTCTTTTTAATAAAGATTTTACTATGCATTTAGTAAATGCATAAGAAACTCATATCATGCAAATGTATGCTGGTATTAATATGCATTCATGGTATGCATGGATAATGGTTCCAAAGGAATTGTTATAATGTATGCTCTGATATGTATGAAGGATAAAAGGTACATTATGGGATCAAATATGGTAAGGGTCCAAAAGATATAATATATGGTTTTATTCCCATTTACTGAAAATCTGATGAAAAAAGAAAAATACCAGTAATAGTACATTATATGTCTGAATACGCATTAAATATATACTACAAGCTTAGCAACACTTATATGTGATGGGTATTATTTTGTTACAGAATAGTAGCTACTCCACAAACATAGAGAATGGATTAGATTGGATAATATAGCTGAAATTCTAATACAACAAAATACTTAGAAGGTATTTGTACCTATGACATATTGATCAAAGCAAAGGCTTGGTAGGTCTGTCTCCCTATGGAGAAATAATTTGTTAAGAGATTAATGCTCCCAAATAACAGAACTGTCAATTTTGGAGAAAATACAAAAATCAAATACCGCAAAGGCTATAAGTAAAGAAAATGGCCAAGCTTAATGCAATTTTTGATGTGAATTCATTGCTCTGGTTGCTCAGTCATTGTGAATGCAACAGCCACACAGTGCATGTGCTCACTCAAAGGCATCTATTGCCTTCACTGACTAGTTCAGTGAAGTCACCACTTCACTCATGAGCATTCCAGGCTATTCTCCATGGCTGCCAAGTTATATGAATATTGTGAAAATTATTCTTGTTATATTAACAATGGTTGGTCTTTTTTCAGAAAGACCTAATATATAAATATGTACCTTAGCATTATTTATACTTTATTTATATATTACATATATATTATATATCATAGTATTTATTATATATGTTTTTCTGTCTTGGTAACAATGTTACCCTAGAGATACAGTCTTGCTAATACATTTTATATATAATTGCCTTGTTTCCTGCAAAGATTTATATTGGTTTACTTTTTCACTGAAATTCATTTGCTGTTGTTTGCCTATGATTTAAAAAAAGATACAAGGAGATACAAGATGGCAGAAGAGTAAGTGGAAGCTACCCTAACCTCCTCCAAACCAATCTGGAATTACACCTAAATTGTAGAGAAATCATCCTGAATAACCAACTAAATACTAGATTGAGAGAAGCCTTATATCCAAGGACAGACAGAGAAAACAACTTCACCAAAACAAGACTGGCAAGAAGTGTAGAGTAGACATAAGAGTTTTGGCTGGGCTCCAGCAGATGGCAGCTGAAATTTGGGAGGGATATTTCAGTGGCTGAGGGATTCACCTGAGAAGTGTGGGGTCTAAACCCCAAGCTGGGCACTCCAGCCTACAGCAACAGAGCCAGAAAGGAACCTAGATAACATTCAGCTATGAAAAGCAGCAGGGTTTCTGTCCACCACAGAGAGATGGCTAGAGATGCAGAGAGCTACTTAAAGGGCCAATGCACAAACTTTTGTTTGCATCCACTTAACCTGGGCTCCAGCACAGGGAGGAAGGGGTGGACTAGAGGCACCTGAGGAGAGTCTGGGGCTTGTGGCTGTAGGGAGAGAACTGAAGGTACAGTTGACAGGATCCCTGTATTGAGTCATTCCCCATACTGCAGAAGCCATCTTTATCAGGCACAGCATACCTCTCCAGGTGGCACCAGCCTAAGGGGAAGCAATAGCCAAGCCAAAAGAATTACTCTGCCTCACCTTGTGGAGCTTAAGCACAGCTGCTAATTACAGAATGATTAGTTTAACAACATATCAGTTTAAGAAATGATCAGTTTAACAGCTGAGGGGAAAAATACAAAGAATCAGCTAAAATGGAAAGACAAAGAAACAGACCCCACATGAAAGAATAAGAGAATTTTCAGGAGAAGAACTAGATGAAATGGAGGAATGCAATGTATCAGATACAACGTTTGGAGTAATAATTATAAGGATACTCAACAGCATGTAAAAAGACATAGAAACCATAACAAAAGACTAGTCAGAAATAAAGAATGCAATATCTGAAACAAGTAATGCACTGTAAGGAATAAACAGTAGGTTACATGAAGCAGAGCATTAAATCAGTATTTTGGAAGACAAGGTAGGAAAAAACACCTAAGCAGAATAGCAAAAAGAAAAAAAAAGAATTTAAAAAAATATGAGCAGAGCTTAAGAAACATTTTAAATAACATGAAGCATAACAATATTCCCATCATGGGAATACCAGAAGGAGAAGAGAGTGAATAGGCATTGAGTACCTTTTGAAGAAATAATGACCAAAAACTTCTCTAACCTGATAAAGGAAAAAGATACACAAGTCCAGGAAGCTCAGAGACTCCCAAACAAATTGGACCCTAGGAGCCCTACACTGAGACACATTATAACTTAAATGGCGAGGCTTAAAGACAATGAAAGGATCCTAAAAGCCCCATGAGAAAAGCAGGCAGGCCCCTATAAGGGAGTACTAATTAGACTATCTTCCAGTAACTCAACACAAACATTATGGACCAGAATGGAGTGGTGTGAAATATTCAAAGTAATGAAAAACAAGGATGTACAACCAAGGCTACTTTATTGGGTAAGGTTATAATTCAAAATTAAAGGAGAATAAGCAGCTTCCAGGAAAATAAAAAGCTAGAGTTTGTTAACCCAAACCAGTACTGCAACAAATATTAAAGGCCTTGCTTTAAGAAGGAGAAAAAAAAGAGAGAGAGAAAAATAAACTGAGGAAAACAGTCTAACGATAAAATGGAACTACCTATGTATCCACCAATAATCACCTTACATGTAAATGGCTTAAACACTCCAACCTAAAGAAGAAGGGTAGCTGAATGGATAAGAAAACAAGATCCATATTTATTCTGTCTCCAGGAGACCCACCCCAGATCAAAAGATACACACAGACTAAAAGTAAAGGGATGGAAAAAGATACCTCATACAAATGGAAAAGAATAAAAAGCTGGGATAACAGTACTTATATCCAACAAAATAGACTTTAAAATCAGGCTAAATAAGACACAGAGAGGGACATACCTAATGATAAAGGGACCAATCCAATAATAGAGTTTAACCCTAGTAAACACTTATGCACCTAACATAGGAGCACCTAAATATGGAAAGCAAATTTTGATGGACGTAAAGGAAATACAAGAAATACAATCAGAAATACAATCCTAGTTGGGGATTTTAACACAACATTGACTTCAATGGTAGGGTCTTCCAGGCAGTAAATCAACAAGGAGACAGAGGATTTAAATAACGCACAAGATCATATGGATTTTATTGTTATCTTCAGAGCATTTCATCCCAAAGGAGCAGAAAATACTTTTTGAGTGCACATGGAATGTTTTCTAGGATAGACACAAAACAAGTCTTAAGAAATTGAACAAGATTGAATCATGTCAAGCATCCAAATACAGCAATGCCTCAAAAAGATCATGCACCATGATCAAGTGGGATTAATTTCAGGAATGCAAGGTTGGTACAACATTATCAAATCAATAAATGTGATTCACCACATCAACAAAATGAAGGATAAAAACCACACAATCATATCAATGGATGCAGAAAAAGCATTTGATTAAATCCAGCATGCATTTAAAACTCTCAGCAAAGTGGGAATTAGGAGGCATATAATAAAGCCATTTATGACAAACCCACTGCAAGCATCATACTCATTAGGCCAAAACTACAAGTGTTCCCCTTAAGATTGGGAACAAGGAAGGGATGTCCTCTTTCACCTTTCTTATTTCACGTAGTACTGGAAATCCTAGACACAGCAATCAGACAATAAAAGGCATTCAGATCAGAAAGGAAATAGTAAAACTGTCTTTATTTGCAGATAACTTGATACTATACATAGGGAACCCCAAGAGTTCCATCAAGAAACTACTATAACTGATACATGAATTCAGCAATGTAACAGGATACAAAATTAATATTCAGAAATTAGTTGCAGTTTTATATGCCAATAACAAACTGACAAAAAGGGAAATTTTGAAAACAATCTCATTTATAATTGCTTCAAAAAGAATAAAATGCCTAGAAATAAACCTAACCAAGGACGTAAAAGACCTGCACTTGGAAAATTATATGACACCGAGGAAAGAAATTAAAGATACAAATAATTGGAAGCACATATTGTGTTTATGGATAAGAAGAATTAACATCATTACAATGCTCATGCTAACCAAAGCAATCTAAAGATTCAACACAATTCCTATCAAGATTCCAATGAAATATTTCACAGAACTAGAATAAATATGTCAAAATTTATGTGGAATGACAAAAGGCCCTACATAGCAACAGTGATCCTGAGAAAGGAGACAAAAGTAGGAAAAATAATGCTACTAAATATCAAACTATATTATAAGACCAGAATAATCTAAACAGCATGGTAATGGCATAAAAATAGACACATAGATCAATGGAACAGAATAGAGAGCCCAGAAATAAATTCACACCATAATCATCAAGTAATATTTGACATAGGAGTGAGCATATACAATGGATTAAAGATAGTTTATTTAATATATGGTGTTGGAAAAATTAGACAGTTATGTGCAGAAAAATGAAACTAGACCATCTTCTTACACCACACTCAAGAATAAATTCAAAATGGATCAAAGACTAAAATGTTAGATGCAAAACCATAAAATTCCTAGAAGAAAACATAAGCAGCACAATCTCAGACATTGCTTATAACAATTTTTTACTCAATACATTTCCCCAGGCCAGGGAAACAAAATAAAAAATTAATAAATGGGACTACATCAAACTAAAATGTTTTGCACAGCAAAGGAAATCATTAACAAAATAAAAGGACAATCCACAGAATTGGAGAACATATTTATTGATACATCTTCTAGGGGGTTAATATACAAATTTTATAAAGTACTTACAAAATTCAACACCAAAATAATGAACATCCCAATTAAAAAATGGGCAAAGGATGTGAATAGACACTTCTTCAAAGAGGACATAAAGATGGCCTATAGACATATGAAAAGATGCTCAACATTACTTGTCATCAGAGAAATGCAAATTAAAACCACAATAAGGTACCATCTCACACCTGTCAGAATGGCTATCATCAATAATTCAACAAAGAGCAAGTGATAGCAAGCATATGGAGAAATGGGAACACTTTTGTCGGTGGGAATGCAGATTGGTGCAGCCACTGTGGAAAGCTATATGGAGATACCTTAAAACAGGGGTGTCAAACTCATTTTCACTGGGGGCCACATCAGCCTTGCAGTTGCCTTTGAAGGGTCGAAGTAATTTTAGGACTATATAAATGTTACTATTCCTTAACAGTTAAGGAGTTGAAATTACACTGGGCCCTTTGAAGGCAAATACAAGGCTGATGTGGCCTAAGATGAAAATGAGTTTGACACCCCTGAATTAAAAAATTAAAAATGGATCTGCCTTTTGACTGGGCAATCCCACTTCTGAACATATATCTATCTGAAGGAACCCCAAACATTACTTCAAAAGAACTTAAGCACCCCTATGCTCATTGCAGCGTTATTTACAATCACAAAGATGTCGAAGCAGCTCAAGTATCCATTAAGAGATGAGTGGATAGGACACCTGTGGAACATTTACACAATGGAATACTACTCAGACATGAAAAAGAAGAATATTTTACCCTTTGCAGCAGTATGGGTGGGCCTGGAGAACATTATGCTCAGTGAAATAAGCCAATCAAAAAAAGACAGTTACCATATGATTTTACTCATATGTGGAAGGTAGTGAACAAACTGACTTAACAAGGAAAATGGGGATAGGCTCATAGATGGAGAGAGGTTCCAGCTAGTGGTGGAGGGGTTAGGGTGTGGAGGGACTGAGCAAAAAAGGAAAAGGGACTTATGGACATGGATAACAGTGTGGTAATAGCTGGGAGTGAGGGGTATAAGGGGACTAAATGGTAATGGGAAAAAATGCAATAAAGATAAAAAGGTTATCTCAAAAATGAAATAAAATACAAATTTATTTCCCAGAAATATAAATTCTTATATCAGCCTAATTTGTTAAATATTTTTTCTTTTTCACATTAAGTGGAATATAACCTTTCTCATATATATTTATATATTTGTTTATTTTTTAGATATGATCCATTAGTCTCTTAGCTTGTTACTCTATCAATACCATATTGACTTGATTATTGTTACTATATAGAAATTTCTAATAACTCATGGGACAAGTTCCTTCATTGTGCTTTTTTATCATATAAAAAATGCAGAATAATGTGGTTGTTTTGGGAAATGCTGGGAAATGCAGGTATGTTCAGGGTTTTTTTTTTTTTTGCCAAATTAATTTTAAGATTGTTGTACCCCAAAACCAAAAGAAAACAAAAGCAATTGTTACTGTACTGGAATTCTAATTGGAGTAATATTAAATGTATAAATCACTTTTGAGAGAAATGTCATGTTATATTATTAAAATTTCTCTCAGAACATAGATTATGTTTCCATTTGTTCAGATCGTATGTCTTTTAATAGGATTTTATACTTTATATAGGCCATGTGTCTTTTTAAATTTATTTGTAGCAAATAAATTTCACAATTTTTTTCACTAATGGACAAGGAATAACCATCTCATTTCCATTTTTAGTTTCTTAATGACCATTAGAGATTAGTTAATGCATTTAAAAAATACTTGTCTTCTCATTGAGCTCTTTCCTGTCAATCTCTGGCAATTTATGAATGTGTGCAAGAGACAATTCATAGAGCTAACATTATTTTGCCTCCTGTGTTCAGAGCTATATCCTGATGTTTTGTGAGACATTCTAGAAAAATGGAAGAGAGGATTTCAAAATGGCCACAGAGTAGGAGGATATTTCTCAGGCCTCTTCCCAGAATCAAATTAGAAATTAAACTAAATAAGGGAACAGTCACCTGGAATTACCAACCAAAGACTACCTGAAGAGAAGAGTTTAAACCAAGGATGGGCAGAAACCACCTCAAGACCATCAGGAAGTGTTGGTCTGTGCAAGGGGCTGGCCTCACTTCTGTAGACAGTAGGCTGAAGTTATGGAAGAATACCACAGCTGTGTGAGCTTCTCCTTGAGAAAAGTGTAGCCTGAACCCCAGACTGGGATCCCTGATATGAAATGCCAGCATCTGGATCAGCTGTCCACATAGCATCCAATGGTAAAAGGCTGTGGTATTTCTATGTGCTGGAGAGAGACAAAGCTTGTTGGAGTCAAAACCTCATTTTTTAAGAGGCCAAAGCACAAGTTTTTCATTTGCAGCCACTTACCCTGGGCTATGGCAAAGGGAGGACTCTGGAGACTGGAGTCACCTGAGGAGAGTCTGGAGTGGGAGGCACTGGGGAGAAATCCCTGTGTGGGGATCCCTGTGGGGGGGTGGTCAACCCTGGATATCACAACAGCCATTTTTCTTGAGGAGAGGAAGTCCCTCCCAGGGGAATCAGCCTGGGGAAAAGCAATTACCCCAAACTCTGGGATACATCTCACCCCCACCCCTTGGAATTTTGCTTGCTCCACCCTGCATCTTAACCCCTGCTGATAAGACAGCAACATAGGCAGACTCAGGGTGTGTTGGAGACTGGCTTTGGGTACAGCACTTCCCTACACTTTTTTAGGAAGTGGACTGGTGCTTTTCCCTCAGGGAAGAGCCAATAGAAACACATTAGAAAACCCTGCTGGTTTTAAACCAGAACTCTGGGTTCTGAGGCCCCACCCCACAGCATTGCCCAGTTCAGGGAAATAATTGGAGACAGAGTCAGATCTGTGGCTCTGGGGTGAGGGAATGTAGCCAACATCTTTCCTGAAGTCTGAATGGTACCTCCTCCTAATGGGAGATCCAGGGGTTCCATCATCCCAATTCCACCAGAAGCCCTCTCAGAAACAGCCATTTCAGTGACTAACATTGAAAGCCAGCCAGCAGGCAGAGGTAGAGGCAGAGGCAGAACCTGCAGTGCCTTGTGATGTATGCAGACCCACCAGTGGGCCCTGGATTGGGAAAAGCCAGCTTAGGAGTGTAGCTTTGCCCCTTACATGCACAACTAAGCCTTGCAGAGACACCTACAAACTGTAGATCACTAGTAACTATGAACAGGCTGCCAGATGTGGACATCATCTCATATTGGGTTACACCAGATTTAGACAATCTCAGAGCAGTATCCAAAAGGAGATCCTAGTAGGTAGGCACTAAACTTTGCTGAGATGAATTCCTCTTTGTTCTTTTTCATAGCTTTTTTACTATTTTTTCTTTTTTCTATTTTTCTTTTGTATATCTTATTTTACTCTCCTTTTAATCTGTGTTTGTTCTCTCCATTTCTTATTTTCTTCCTCCTCTTTCTTTGTTTTTTTTTCCATTATTCTATTTTTATTCCTTATTGTTTCTTTCTTCTTACAATCTTTTTCTTTTCTTTTGTCTTTTTTTTTTTTTACCATTGATTTTGTTTGTTTTAAATTTTTTTCTCTTTTGTAGTTATTTGTGCTGTTGTTGGGTTTTTAATTTGTTTTTATTTGTGTGTATGTGTTGTTTTGTTTTGTTATGTACTATCAGCACCTGTCTAAGAACTTGCAAAAAATGGTTGGGGTTGAGTCTCTCAGTCAGCCAGCCAGAAAGGAGATCCCACCAACAAATGGGCCAACAGAAATCAAGGCACAGTTACAACAGGAGGCCACATAATCCACAAAAGGTACATTCCTAGAGCATTCTGCTCAGAATATCAAGGACATTGCACCAGTGGGTCCCATAGAATTCCTACCACATAAGGTCATGTTATGAAGACTGGGAGTCAAAGAAGATTTATCTAATACATGGAAACAAACAAACAGAGACAACTAAAATGGGGAGATGAATAAACAACCCCAAACAAAAAAAAAGAAGGGATCTCCAGAAAAAGACTAACTGAAATTGAGGCAAACAATTTATCAGACATAGAATTCAAGGTAGTGATTATAAGAATGCTTAAGGAACTTAGTGAGAACTACAAGGAGCTTAATGTGAACTATAAGGAACTTAGTGGGAACTACATCAACATGAAAAATGACATAAAACTATGACTAAAAATGTTGGGAACTGCTCTGCCTGGTATCAGAATCTGTAACCCCTGCCAAGGCTAAGGCTGAGGGAATGACCTTGGGCCGTAAGCCAGCAAGAAGACAAAAGCTTATCTCCCTGGCAGGAGTGCCACTTCTGCTCCTTTTACTTCACCCTGCCTGGCCCCCAGTGCTTGGTAGGTTAGCCAATAATGGGTAAGATTCCCCAAGGCGGGAACAACCTAAGACAGGCCTGATTGCATGGGAGGCCCCTAAGGAAGAACTTTGGGGGCTACAGCAAAAGGGGGTGATGGACCCCCACCCCTTGGCTTTGACAAAACCTGAGTCCTCATTGTCTGCAAGAAAATCTCCTAATCTCTTGGCTGCTTTACTTCCCTTGCTCCACCTAAGCCTGAAACAATGAGAAAGGGTGGTGCAGCCCTGTGCTGGAAAGGCAGGTTCCCCGGATAATCAGACCTAAGAAAGAATATGTAAAATCCTGAGAAACCTGCTTTGTTTAGAACTCTCTCAATGAAATGATAAGGGTCCCAGCAAGAGGTAAATTTGTTCCTCAAAGTTTTACTGCTCTTTAGCTATCTGACCCTGACTCAAAATAGGCCCTCAGACTTCTTTGTTATCTATTGTTTGAGCCATATTTCCTGGAAATGATTAATGAGCTTTACCTGAATTCCTGTGTAAATGAACCCAAACAAAGCCTGCTCGGACAGGAGAATGGGGCACTTTACCTTAGGGACAGTGGCTGAGATGCTCCCCACTAGAGAGAGTGGCTGTTCCATCCCTATCTCCCCACAGGACCTGGTTGTCTCTGTGTATGTTTTTCTTGTGTTTCGACAAGCCATCCACAGCATTCCGAGGTCACTGCCAGTTGGTGGCCATGACATAAAAATAGTCAAAAATAAATAATACAGTAATTGAAATTCAGAATATACTAAAAGGAATTCAAAGAAGGTGAGATGAAGCAGTGGACTGAATCAGTGATTTGGAAGACAAGGCAGGAAACACCACCAGTCACATCAGCATCAACAACAAAAGACTTAAAAAAGAAAGAGGATAGTTTAAGGAAATTCTGGAACAATATGAAATGTTACAATATCCATACCATAGAAATACTAGAAGGAGAAGAAAGTGTGCAATGGATAGAAAACCTGTTTGAAGAAGTAATGACAGCAAACTTGCCTAATATGGTGATGGAAATACTCAAGTTCAGGAAGTAAACAAAATCTCAGTCAAAATAAACACTAAGAGACCCACACCAAGATGTATTATAATTTAAATGTCAAAATTTAAAGACAAAAAGTGAATCTTAATAGTAGCAAGAGAGAAACAGTTACAAACAAAGGAATTCCCATAAGGCTGTCTGCTGATTTCTCAACAGAAACACTTCAGGCCAGGAGGGATTGGCATGAAATAATAAAAGTAATGAAAAGCATGGGTATGCTATCATTTAAAATTTAAGTAGAAATAAAGAGCTTTCAAGAAAAGAAAAGAACTAATAGAATGGAATACCACCAAACCAGCAGTGCAAGAAATGTTAAAGGGACTGCTTTAAGAAGAAAAAATCAGGATAGGAAAATAGGTGTAAAGAAAAAATGGAGATAGGCAAGATGGCATCCTCCAAGGACCAATCTGGAATTACTACTAAATTGTGGAGAAATCACTCAGAAGAAACAACTGAGAAATAGCAAGAGAGAGGCCTTATAATCTCAGAGAGACAGAAGAAGCATCTTCAGCCGCTAAGTGATTGGTAAGGAGTATGGTAGAGACTGAAGAGGGCTGTCTGGATGCCCACAGGTGGCAGCACCAGAGGTATAATTAAGCAACCAGATGGATCCTCCTGAGAAGTGTGGGGTCTAAACTTTAAACTTTGCTGCCAAGAGCACCAGAGCCTCAAAAGTACAGAGATAACAACTGGCAGTGAAAAGTAGCAAGGTTGCTCTCTGCCAGAGACAGATAGCTGAAGATGCAAAGAGTCATTTAAAGGGCCAACACACACATTTTCATTTCCAGCCACTTACCCTGGGCTCTGGCAAAGATGGGGACAGAGTGGGCTGCAGACACCTGAGGAAAGACTATGGACAGAAGCTTGGGGACAGAGCTCAGAGAGTAGCTGCTGAGTTCCCAGTCATCACCAATAAGGTAGCAGCCATCCTGCTCAGGCACACCACTACCCTCAGAGCAGGGAAAACAATAGCCCCAACCCAGGAGGAATTCTGCCCCACCCTATGGGGATTAAACCTGACTGCTGACTTCAAAGTGACTAATTGACAACTGAAGACAGCAGATCTCTGACAGTCTCAGAGAGACTGAGGTTGCCTAAGGTCAGATGGGGTCAACATCTGCCACCACCAGAAGTGGATCCAAAAAGAAAAAAAAAACAGTGGTAAATACAAAAGACAATCAAGATGAAATCCACTGTGGCCTTCTCCATGATTGGTGATATTTTCTTTCCTGCATAGCTTTTTAACATTCATTTCTTGTCCAGCAAGTTTACGCATATTAAGTCACTAGAATTTACATTACAGTTTATTTCTCACCTTTAATAGTCTTAATCTCTTTACACCCTTATTAATACTGCTTCATTTGCTGTTGATACTGAGATTGTGTTATGTTTTAAGGGTTAACTATATTTTAACTCATTTAATCCTCATGTCAGTTTTGTAAGGCAGATGCTCTCATGTCCAATTTATAGTAGGTGAAACTGAGGCACAGAGTGGTTTGGTGACTTGCCTCAGGTCACACAGTTAACAAATGGCATACATGGGGTATGAATCTCAGCTGTCAGGCTCCAGAGCCTGTGGTCTAACCACTTACACTGTGATGTCCCTCCAATAATGACCTCAATTAAGTTGCATACCTGAAAATTGATCACTTCATTTAATATTTGTTGTTAATCTTTCCTAGTAACAGAATCATGGTATCTATTGAGCACTCAAGACACATGACAGAACAGGCTGTCTCTGAAGTTATCACAAGCTGAATTCTCAATTTTAAGAGCAAATGTTCCCACTGCTGGGTGGCCAGAGAGCTTGCCTGGCCAGAATATAGCTTTCTGTAAAGAAACTAGAAGGTAGCAAGCCTGTCTAGTAGACAGGCACCATAAGCTATTATAGCACAAAGTAATAGCACAGCTCTGTTTCTTTTTTCAATACAAAAAAAAACCATTTCCTCCAAAGTAGAACTGCAGCTAAAAAATTATACTTTATTCCTACCCAAAGCTTTTTTATCCTGATTATCCTATAAATAGGAACAGGTATTTTAATTTTATGGAAGAAAAATTGAGACAAGGTGAGTTCTTATTACAGAAAGGTTACTCAGTAAATTGGTGGAGAGGTTTTCAGTGCCATAAAGCACTTAAAATGAGAAGGAAAATTACCCTTAGTTCTTGTAGTATTCTGGACACATTTAAATACATTCTCTTATTTATATTTATGAATATTTGTATTTACTTAGCAGAACAATATTTTATTTCACCAATATTATGCTTAGGAGTTAAAAGTAGAAGTTATCTAGTGTGATTTCTAGGTACCTCCTTAGTTTTCAGATATTTATAATTTTAGTTTCTAACACACAAAAAAAGTCATACTTATGGCTAGGGGGGCACGACGCAGTATATAAAGGGACATATAATATGCTAATACTGAACATTATTAATAATTCACACTGTATAAATTATTCTGAATGTTGATTTTTGAAGGGAAAGAACCTAGTAGGCAGGAGGTCACTAGGAACCAAATAGAAATTTGCTTTACAGAGGAACAGAGGAGAAACTGAGAAAAAGTCCAGAAGGCAGCATTTAAGAACCCAAAAAGAAACTGCCTTACTTTTGTTTTATGTAGAACAGACTTACAGTGTAAGCAAACCAAATCTATTAATCTTTATTATATGAGAAAGAATGGTCACGGAAATCTTTACTACATAAACTAACTTATATAGTTTTAGAGTGTTAAATGCAAAAATGCAAGATCAGTCATCTAAAACTATAACTAAACTTAAGCAGCTAAACTTAGGTACAAATAAAACTCCAGGACAGTTGTTTCTAAAATAGACTGAACAAATTATGCTTGACACTGTTGACATACAAAGCAAGGTAGGTGCTGCTGAAACAGAAAGGGAGCACACAAATGGCTCCATTGCTCAAATATAAAGTACTACCTAGAGCAAGCCTGGAGCCCTGCTAAGGTTTTGCTTGGGAAGAGAGTCTAAAATTGGGATGAAATTGTCTGAAAGGATTTTTTTTTTAATTCTTCAGAGCAAAGAATTAAATGGTAGAATAAGTGTAGTATTAACTTAATAGAAAGAATCTTGCATTTGGAATTTATTCTGCAGGAGTAGAGAATAATTTTCTTGTGTAGTAGTCTTCTGAAAATGTTAGCAGTCCAGGAAAATCAGGAAATACAATCAATCTAAGGCTGTCATGGAGCAATCCTAGCAGAGGGTATAAAGTTGACTTATCTATTGCAAGAAAGTTTAAAGTTGAAATATCCTTGTTGCACATATTAACCATATTTTACTGTAAAAACTGTGAACAGTCTGAAATGTACCCTATAGGGAAATTAACAACAAATAAGATACTAGCTTGCCACATGTTCACAAATACTGATAGAAGACAGGAGACTCCTGAGTTTAAGGCAAAGAAACATTTGTTACTCACAGCAATAGCAGTAGCAACAACATTTGTGCCATTTCCCCAAGCTCCAGTTCCACAGAGAAATGGAAAGAGGGCCAGGTGAAGTTTAAATATACAGCAGACTATTATAGGAGGTCCCCAAGTATAGAGGACCCAAGGTTTTTATAATGGGCAGTCTGCCTTATGAGCTTGTCTGCCTTTTGCCACACTAGGTCTTTTCATGTTGTTTGTCATGTAAATATCCTTGAAAAGATAGTGTGGGACAAAGACAATTAGTGCCTCTGTTCATGAGACATGTAGAAATACAAGAGATCCAAAGAGAATTGTCTCTAACAATAGGAGATTGCTTGTTAACTTTTATATTTAGACTTTCTGATCTTTCAGTAATATTTATTTGTACCTTTCTGCGATCCAAATATATGAGGGGGCAGATGTGAAAAATCCCTCAGTAATAAAATTCCAACACTAAGAATGCAGATGTACTAGACATAATGTTTCTACAACCATTATCTGGACTACTACATCTTCATTGTGGAATGGGATGTTTGGGTAAAACCCATGCTCTCCCCAGCTCCTGAGGTGTTCTAAGATGGGATAAACCAATTAGCAAAATCCATTTATCCTACACAGTTTTGATAACCTACATTTAAGTAGTTTTGATAACCTACCTTTAAATAAGATTTAGCTAGGAAGAGGAGGGATAGGATGACCCAATAAATCTTTTATGGTTTGAGCAAGTTTAAATGTAAGACAACTGAAAATATCCTACCAGTACAGCATGATTCAAAAAAAAAAAGTGATAAAATAAAATGATTTTTATTTTTAATTTTCCTTTTATAATGAAATGATTAAAGCAAATAATAGTACGGTTATACATTTCAATAGGTGGTTTTGGAAACTGATGAGCTATCACTCACAAGAGAAAAGCACATTTACACATCAAAATATTTCATAACTTATCATTATCTTCTTGAGAAAAATTTAAGGTTATGCAGCAACAAAAATAATTCTCCATTTCTTTAAGTTTAATTTCTAATCTATGTCCCCTTCCATTATATGCACACTACACAAATTCTGTCATTTTATCTGATTTATGAAAGATTTGTGAAAAAGAAATTCACTCTGGACATTTTCTCATACCTCTAGATAATACTCATATCCATAGAAATAAATATGCCATTTTGGAATTTAATGTGTGAATATTTTTTCTTTTTATATGCTAAAGAAGTATCTTTACATATTTTTTTCTTTTTACATGTTGAATTTTCAAGTTAAATTTTTGCTATTGAAAATGTCTTTAGTCAGTCCAGAAGCAGTTTCCTTTTTAGGGGTATAAGGCAAATCATACATACTAGGATAGTGTGTTCAGTCTAAATTCAAGGAACACATGTATCCTGATAATCAGTTATGGCAAAGGAGGTGCAGTCCAGGACCACAGATCCAAAGATTTACTAAAACTGGCATAAACAACATTCATTCCAGAGTGGATCCTACCACATTCCTCTACTGTGGAATTACTGAGCTACAACCATGTTAATTATTAAGTTACAGATGCTTAACCAGTTGGAATAGCCCCAAAACAAACAAACTTTGCTTCATCTCTGGAATAACAATATTTTTAAAATTTAAAAGATGAGTGTGAGCAACTAGGATAGCACCAGGATTTCTTTGTCTAAACTTCAGTCTCTAAAGAAATATGTTAATAAGAATAAAAGACTCAGGAGTTTCACAGGACTTTGATCTTTTGCCCCTTGAGTTCTAGTAATCATGTTCTAGTCTCAAACCATCAGAAAAATACATGCCATATAATTGTAAAGCTGACAGATCGAATACTTTATGATAATGAACATTTATTTAATTTGTCATTTTGAAATAATACCTAGAAAGTATAAAAAACAGCACCTGGCACATATAACTTGTTGATATATTAGATATTATTATTACTGGAGCAGTAATATATTGGAACAAACATGAGATCTTTAAAATTTTTGAATAAAATGTAACTCAAATGACATAATTTTTATTGTATGTTTCCATTACCATTTATCCCCCTTATTATACCCTCTTTCTCCTCCACCTCCACCCTCCCCTTCACAATCACCACTCTGTTGTCTCTGTCCATGAGTCCTTTTTCATTTTTGCTTGATCTCTCTACCCCTCAATGCACCCCAGTGCTGTCAGCCTACTCTCTATGAGTAAATGACACTATTTTTAGCTTTATATTCATTGAACTTTTATCATTTTACGTATTATTTGTTCTTTCCTTAAATGTGTGTGGAATTTTAAAAAGTATTTTTTATTTTTATATAGTTGTCAATTTACAAATATGGTGCTAAATAAATGCTCAAAATATTAGTCAATCAGTTGTATGTCAAGGCAAGATTTTCTTTATTCTCCCCTTTTTCTTTCTTTGATGTTCCTATCTTTGATAGATCAGTAAACAGACAACATTTATGTATTAACTCAGACATAATGCTCTTCAAGGTGGTCAACAACAGTAAGAAAACTCTCTAAATGCATTATAGTTATTTCTCATTCATAACTGAAAAGACAAACTTTCTCCTGCCAAAAATAATTAGAATCTACTTAAGCACTTCCATTACAGAATTGTGAATAATGTCCATGACCTTTAACTAGATAGAGTTAGGACTCAAGATTAAGAACAGAAGATCAGACAAGACAAAGTGCAATGTTGCGAAAATGAAAAAAATCAGAAAGCAAATAGGCTTTAAGATGCCCATTCAGGTTTGACACTATAAGAACCAAAAAGGGACTCAATAGGACAAAAAAAGAAACATTTTGCAATTTTGTTGGACTGTGTGTTCATGACAAGATCAAAATGAACCTACACATTTTTCTAGATATTATGTACATAAATGAGGCTTAGCAACCATAAAAAAGTGTTTCCAAAGCTGCAATTAATTTTTCTCAGTAATTATTCTGATCCTAGAAATGAGAAAGAAGTAATTTTCTTTTCATGAGAGTTGTGTGTTATTCTTAATGATAGAGATAAATTTTATAAGTGTTGCCTGGTAAATATAATAAATGTATCAAATAATTGCAAAATAACAATGTCTCTTCTTGCAAGTGATGCTTACAGAGAGGTCAATTTCTTCCAAAATTTAATGATTTCCTTCTACTTTTTATTGAATAGAACAACTGTTTTCAATCTTTTTCACTTCATGGCACACATAAATTAATTACTAAAATTCTGTGGTGCAGAAATACATATATATATTTCCTTGAAGGAAGAATAAACTCAAGTGGACAAATTGGTCCATCTTGGAACCAGTTTTACATTTACTTTCCTTTGAATTCAAGAACTATGCTGCAACCTGACAAGTCATAGGTACAGTATAGCAAACAGCCACAACAGTTTTTATATATATATATATATATATATATATATATATATATATATATATATATATATTCTCTGATCTGACAAAATTCACATGAGACATCTATTGTTGTCTTGGCTGTTGTCATTTTTTTTAATTTGACAATCTAAAGGAAAAGAGGTCAGTGGCACTGACTAAGTAGTTAGTTATTGCATGTTTTAAAAATTCTTATGGCAGTTCAATGTGCCTCAGAACATTCGCTGAAAATCACTGGAATAGGGCAACTAACAGATTATCCTTAGACAGCTATTTCATGTATCGTATTTATTCTAAAAAGCAAAACTATGATAATTTACCAGAATTAAACACTGCTCCTTTCATCTTTTCTTCCCTTGTTGGCTATAGCATTTACAGTGTGATTGTTACATTGTCATGATTCTACTAGATTACAATTCATTTCCCCTTGTTACCCCAGAGCCTAAAAGCAAATTCCCAACAATGAGTTAAGCATAAAAAATTCTTAAAAAAATAGACTAGATATGAAACAATACAGAAAAAGTTAGAGATAGGGAATTACACTTATCAAGTTGCACATCAAGAAATGTCATTTGTGAGATCTCTAAGGAAACTGTTGTGGCTGTTTGCTATACTGTGCCTATGATTTGTCAGGTTGTAGCATAGTTCTTGGATTCAAAGGAAAGTAAATGTAAAACTGGTTCCAAGATGGACCAATTTGTCCCCTAGAGTTTATTCTTTCTTCAAGGAAACTTCAGTAAGTGGATTTTGCCTGAATAAAAGCTGTTGCTGAGCTAATATTTATTTTCTTTCTGTGTGCTCAACTTAGTTGTCTCATAACTATGCTTCACCCCTTTTCTGGAGTTTTCAACAAACTTACTGATGAATACTGAAGTAAAGTATAGTTAAATTTACATTGTCTGGAAAAGGGGTGTCCAGATAATTCATATAATTTAATGTATTCATAATGCATAACCTTCATGCTCTAACTTTCCCTGATTCTCTTCCTAGAACATGCTAAAAAGCAGCTAAGTCAATTTTATCTCCTCATTGTTTTAAGCCTGTCTACTTTTTAGTAGAGCTTCTAATAAGCAGTGAAATTACCTAAGAGGCCAGAAGAAGAAAGGAGAAAGAAATGCCAGTAATGTTTAAAAAAGAAACATTTCAGAACTTTAAACTCTTTTCTACCAGGCAGAGATTATTTTCTGTTTGTTTATGGATTTATTTCCTTTATAAAGTTCTCATGGATTTTTTGGAAGGAACCATTCAAACATTGTTATATTATAAACACCTTGTAATTTTATACACTTTAATACTTTTTGTTTACTGACATGCCATTTACTATATTTTCATGTGCACCTGTGTTTTTGGCTGAAAGTTTCAGGGAGAAATTTTTTTCATTTTAATTGTTTAATTCAATTATTTATTTATTTATATTTAGAATGAAAATGGATGATAATATTCTAGGGTATTATTTTGCATACTGATATCATTATTGCTTTCTAGAATTATACTTTTAATGCATAAGCATAAATTAAAGAATTAAGAACATTTATATAGATATGGAATTAGTACTAACTTTGTATAATGTACACCCTTATTTTTCCCTCAAAAATTTGGGCAAAAAAGTGTACATTACACTTGGAAAAATCTGGTAAAGAAATAACAATATCAAAAGCAAAGTTCTCCTTTAATTTTTTTCTCTTTTTTGGAGTTCTAGTGTTTTCTCCTTTTTTCCCTTTGTCATACCTTAGTTTTTAAAGAAAAGGGAAGAAACAACCAATTAATAATCTTAAAATGATACAATGCCACATATTTGGAAACTAAAACATTTCCAAATATTTTCCACTGTAATAATGGAATAAGACAATTACACCTTAAGAGTTTTATAACTCTTATTGCTCGTGATTTTCTAAATATTTTCAATATGTAATAGAAAATGGCTTTCTGCTCAGTACACCAGATAAATCTGCCCATGAAGTTACTTATAGGGTAACTAAAAGGTGTTGGGCTGTGCTTTTATGGCTCTATTTATAGAATGATGGCTAAATCTAATATTACTTTATAACTCATGAACAAACTATACAGTTCATCTTATTTTTTTTTAACTTGAATTCTTGACTGTGTGAGAAATGCAAGTATCACACCATTTAGCAAAATGATTTTACTATTATCTCACTTTAAAAAAAGAAAATTTTTTCATGCAGTGCTACCCACTTTCAACTTCCCCCACTATAGACAATTACCTCTCTTGTGTAAAAGTCTGAGTCATAAACTTATGATCTAGAAAAGTCTGATTAGAGGGCCCCATCTCTGTATGCTTTCAAAATCAGGGTATGATTTTGCCCTCCTTTGTACTGACATTATTCAGAGAGTGATCTGTGGCTAGAGGTAGATGGTGGTTATAAAATGTCCTTTTTATTCAAAAAAATTTTCCCCTTCATAGTCTACTAATTACAGATACAATTAAAGTTGACCTCCTTCCTGTTCCCATGAGTTTTTTAAAAAAGTAATAATATCATAAAAGTTTAAAAAAAAGAAAAATAAGACAAAATTATTTGAAGTGAATTGGATTTCTTCTAGTTGACACCAGCCTTACAAAGAATTTAGAAAAAAGTCTGAGATGGAATGAATTCAAAATTTGGCTTAGGCACTCAATAGTTTCTGCAACCTTGATAAATTACTCTCTTTGTATACTAATCATAAGTCTACAATGCAGAGTTCCTCCATCAATTAAACAATGTGCAAGATTCTTAGCAGAAAATAGTCATGTACCAAGAAGCTGTTTTTTGGGAATCCACTAGTGGGGTTGGGCTGATGTCTTGGTTGGCCATTCACTTATTAATATAGTGCAGCATATTGGTCCTCAAATCCCTAGAGGTATACAAAGCCCTTCCAAAAATTAAGATGCATTAATCATTTTTAAAAGATCATCTTCCAGATCCATTGTTTCCAGATATACTCTTTTCTAAACTTGACCTGTCAGGAAACTCCTCGTGTGATAAAAGCAGCATACCAGCAGGGCTCCCTTTCCTACTCCAAATGGGAGGGGCTAACTCCAAATTAGCCCCTCCCAACTGACAAATAAAAAAGAGAGGCATTTTTTTCATCTATCACAAATTTGTTATGATTCATTATTCAATAGTTAAAATGCTCTGGAATGTCAAAGGGAGAAGTTGAAAAACTGTTGTGCACATACTGTCTGTTAATGAAGGTACCATAACAGTCTCATTTATACTACTAAAAAGGTACATTTTTCAATACAAATTTACTTGTTATTGTTAATGATGATTTATCAAACTCTCTAACATATTTGATTGATTTTATAAATTGACTACTACTAATAATTATAACTCAAGCAGAAGCAATCTTTAACATTCAAGCTTTATAGTTATAAGTAATTAAGATTCAATTTTAATTTGTATTCATAGTTTTGATACAGAATGTATGAAAGAGTAACCAATGAGAGACTTTCAAGCATGAATAATATTATATTATGATAGTATTGTAGGAAAGTAATATACCAAAAGTACAATTTCAAGCAAATATAAGGAAGAGTTAAATCAGTGGTTCTGAGAACCATATCACCATGACATTTAGAGTCCCTTTGAAACATTTAAAAGTGAACTAACAGTTATATATTTAAATTATAATATTTACAATATGGGAAATTACATCTGTTTCAGTCACTTAAACTTATTATTAAGTATATATCAGATTGTACATAGGAAAATAAATAATTCCCCATTATACATAAGCAATGTGAGTTAGTCTACAGACCCCTGCTGCAGAGGTTAAGAGCATGGACTTTTGAATCAGAAAGACTTTGACTTTGAAATCAGTCTCTGCCCCTTGGTTTGTAATGAACTCTGTTCAACTTTACATTCTGTAGGCCTTAATTTTCTTATCTTTAAAATGGTGATAAAACCTGACAGAATTAAATAACAATGTACTCTAAGTGTTTAGGAGTGTGCCTGGCATTAGGCAGCTCCTATAATTATCACCATTATTGTTCCATAAGTGGGAGATAATGCAACTCAAATTCCTTAAGATAATGTATTACTACAGTACTTATCATAGTAATATTCCCTAATAAATTATATTCCACATTAAAATTATTGGATACAAATTTGTGACAAACCAGTCTTTCTATATACTTGATGATAAAAGATATATTTGAAGGGAAGCAAATTAACATACATTTACTATTTGATCAAGTGATTCTCATTGATTCTAGGTGACTCAGGTACTTGTCTGACTTCCCATTGGGTCTCCTGGATTTTATAGCCAGAATTTTCCACTGTGAAATCTAAAGGCAGGGCTATATGTTAGTTTAATAGTTATAGTATAGTTTCTACAGACAAAACTTCCCACTGGGTATATGTGCTCTGTGAAGAAGAGAACACCAATGAAGAGGTCACTAATCAGTGACAAATCACATAGTAATATTTACCAAACCAATTTGATTATTTGGTCAAGGCTTTGATGGACATGGATAGTCATTTTTTGGAGATCAGAGATTGTCTCAGCCTTTAATTAAAATATCTTTGACATAGCATTAATATCAAGAAATTTTAGGCAATCATTCATTTATTTATTCATGGCATAAAAAACTTATGCAATGGTTCACCATTTCATTCAGTCAGATTGAGGTTACATCTGAATTCCAAAATCAAAACAGTAAAATATAATACTGATGCTAGGGTCAGAATTATTGCCCACTCTAGAGTTAAACCTTAACATTACTTTGAAACAGGACTTTATGATACATGCTTATTTGACTCTTATATTGGATTTGGATACAAAGCTGCTAATTAATTTGAAAGTGAAGGGTAAAAAAAAACAAACAAGCAAAAAAAAAAAACAAACAAACCCTACAAACTTGAATCATCAGAAGATCCATCAATATGGGCTAATCAATAAATCTAAAAAAATAGAAATAATCTTTTTCTTTCTTTACTTATGAAATAAATGGAGAATACTATAAAAAGGACTACTTTACACCCACCATTACCAAAACTTAAAATTTAGCCACATTTTCTTTAGACTTAAAAAAATGTTTTAATTTATTTATTCCTAGAGAGAAGGGAAAGGAGGAAGAAAGAGAGGCAGAGAAACATTGATTTATGAGACCTGGCCTGCAACCCAGGCATGCCCTGACTGGAAATTGAACTGGTGACCTTTCAGTTTGTAGGTCAATGCCCAACCCACTGAAACACACCAGTCAGGGCTCTTACAGACATTTTAAAAAGCATTACAATTGTTCTTGAAACTTTCTATGGGTCTCTCTTCAGTCCTATATCATTTTTTTTCTTTTTCAAGAGGTGAAAGAAAAAAGAAAAGAGGGAAGGGAGGAGAAAGAAAGGGAAGGGAAGGGAAGGGAAGGGAAGGGAAGGGAAGGGAAGGGAAGAAAGAAAGAAAGAAAGAAGAAAGAAAGGGAGAGAGAAAGAAAGAAAGAAAGAAAGAAAGAAAAGAAAGAAAGAAAGAAAGGGAGAGAGAAAGAAAGAGAGAAAGAGAGAAAAAAAGATAGATGATAGGTGAGGAAGAGGGAGAGAGAGGGAGGGAAAGAGGGAGGAAGAAACCTGATTTTTGTGTTCAGAATTATATGAACATTTTACTATATTTCCTCCAAAGGTGCATGAGCAGTCCACAATATTGAATGTTTTTAAACTTCATTAATAGTACTCTACTATATGCATTATTTTATATTTTTACATTTGCTGAACACTTTTCAATATTTTATCTATGTTCATATATAGCTATAATTTACTTAATCACTATATATTATTTAATATAAAGAATACCACAACATATTAATAGTACTTAAGGTATGTGGATTATTTCCAAACTTTTGCTATCAAACTGAATATTACAATAAACTATCTATTGCAAAGATATGGAAATATAGGGTCTCAAGATATGTAAATCTTCACATTTAGTGGATATTGCCAAATCCTCTCCAAAATGGTTTGGGAGTTCTCATTCCTCCATATCTTGCACAACATTCAGTGTTGTCAGATTTTATATTATTGCCTATTTCATATCTGTTTGGTATGAAGTTATATTTCAATGTTTAAATTTATATTTTCATAATGACATTTGATTACTTTCTTTTAGAAAGTAATTCCTATTTTATTATTTTATTGGAGAGTCTTTTATGTTATTTAAGTGTTGTAAATATGGATGCATTTTATAACACTTATGGATGCATTGATATATATATATATATATCAATGGTTGTACTGATTGCAACAAATGTTAGTGAGAACACAATCTAAGAAGTTCTACAGTGTCTAAGCTCAGGACAACCTGGTTTTATATAAACTCATCCCTTCATGTGTAGGAGACTGTTCTGCATGGCATGGGCCCAGCTCCCACTTAGAGATGCACAGGACCCCAGATGCACTCCCACAGATAGGTTCTCCCATGGGGAATCAGGCCTGTAATGTATCTAGGCCACTTTGAGACTTGGTTTTGCTAAAACTCCCTCACCCTGAATTGAGACAGCAAGTGCTTACTGTAACTTCCTAAAATCTATGCTAAACCTTCTAAGGATGAGTGTAACGGGTTCAACTACTTTTCCCTTTTCATTTGCAAATATCCTTCTTCTGTGATGTGATTAGAGGCATCAGCTCCTTTGTTTTCTGTACAAGGTAACCACCTAAAGCAAACCTGTGCATAGTAAATGAGGACCATCATGTAATGTGCCAAGAATAGAAATAAAGTCTGGTCATGGCGGAGGCCTCGGCTTTTGGCTCCTCTTGAGAGCAAAGCCGCCTACCCTTTTCCTCCACAGGACTTGGTAGTCCATGTGAATGTCTCTCCCCCATCCACAATGTGGTGGACCCCACGAGCCGGGGTCTGCATCATTCATGTGCACTTCCTTCACTACTCTGAAAACCCATATAAGACTCTCCTAGTGTAGACATAATGAGACATATGCTTCCAATCCTGCTTACTAGTTGTTTAATTAACTTGTAACTTTTTTTATAAATAATCACCTGAGAAATGGAGTCATTTAACCAAGGGAACAATTAAGCCAATGAGTCTCAATTAAACCTTCTGTTCCATGCTGACAAAAGAGGCACTTTAGTTCATCTCACTTTTTGCGGTGAAGAAAATGTGATCATCCTTTTTAATTTGCCTATTTCATCATCATCACTTAGTAACCTGTGCTATGAGTCAGTGGCTTAATGCTATCTAATTCCACAAACTAAACTCAATACATTTTCTTCTGCTTTGTGGTATATTCCTTTTCTAATCAATACAACCCTATACTTCTAGGCAGTCTTTTTTTTTAATCCTCACCAAAGGATGTTTATTGAGTTGAGAAAGAGAGAGAGAAAAGAGAAGAGAGAGATGAGAAACACCAAAACACTGATAGGTTACCTCCTGTAAGTGCCTGACCTGGAATCAAGACCAAAACCTAGCTATGTGCCCTGACCAGTCATTGAACTGCCAACCTGTCGGTGTATAGGCTGATGTTCCAACCAACTGAACCACTTAGCCAAAGCTCCATGAAAATTCTTATAGAAGAAAACTTGCAACAAGTATTTTCTATTATTTTTGTAAGTATATATTCCTTGGAAAACTTGTGTGGATTTTTGATACAAGTTTTTGGGAAAAAAAAAAACAATAGAAAATATAAAGGGAACAAACATGACATTTAAAACAAATACAATTGATGCAGACACTGGCCCGCAGTGTCGTGGCATTATGGATGAGATATGAGATAAATTCACATGGACTACTGAGTCCTGTGGAGGAAAAGGGATGGCACGGCTACTCTCTTAAGGGCAGAATGCCTCAGAGTGGCCTGGGCACTCCCTCAAGAGGAGAGCGTCCCAATCCTTTCCTTGACAGGTGTTTATTGGTTTTCAATTTGCACAGGAATACAGGTAAAGTTCATTAATCATTGTCAGTCAGTAAGGATCAAATAATAGATAACATACAAAGAACTAGGGCTTATTCTGAGTCAGGGTCTGTTAGCTAAAATGCTACAAAACTTTGGGAAACAAACTCGTTTCCTGTTCAGGCCTTTATCATTTAATTAAGAGCATTCTTAGAAAAGCAGGTTTCACAGGATTTTACATATTCTTTCTCAGACCTGATCACCTGGGGAACCTGCCCTTTCTAGCACAGGGCTGCACTGCCCTTTGTCATTATTTCAGGCTTAAGTCAGGCAGGGGAAGTAAGGCAGGCAAGAGATTAGAAGACTTCTTGCAGACAGAATGAGGACTCAGGCTTTGTCAAAGCTGAGGGGCAAGAGTCCAACACCACCTTTCTCCTTAGCCCTCCAAGTCCTTCCCTGGGGCCTCCCATGTGATCATGCTGGTCTTGGGTCATTCCACCCTTGGGGAATCTTACCTATCATTGGCTAACTGATCAAGCATTGGGGGCCAGTTATGGATGCCGTAAAAGGAGCAGAAGTGGTGTTCCTGTCAGGGAGATAAGCTTTGTCTCCTTAGTGGCTTATAGTCTGAAGGTCACTCACTCAGACTTAGTCATAGGGGGTTACAGCTTCTGAAACCAGGTAGGGCGGTTCCCAACATCTCCCCCTTTTCTGTTTTTGAATTCAGTCGCAGTCATTAGGCCTGTGAAACCTACTATTTGCTGTTCTCAAATGTGATCTTAAGAAAATAACATATAGATAGATAGATAGATAGATAGATAGATAGATATAGATATATAGATATATCATAAAGCACAAATAAGGATTAAGACAAAGGGGAACCCAAGGGCTGCTAAGACCCAAACTTGTAAATTCAGTCCATTGAAAAATGTTGCAAATGCAAGGGAACAATAAGAGTAACAGGTCTGGTTACACTTTAATCCTTGGAAGATTTAGCACAGACTTCAGGAAGTTACTTTAAAGATAATACAGCAAACACTTGCTGCCTGAACTCAGGGTGAAAGAGTTTTAGCAAGAGTAAGTCATCAAGCAGCCTAGGTATAATGCAAGCCTGATTTCCCATGGGAGAACTTCTTCATGGACATGGTCCTGTGTGCCGACTCACCCCCCACTGGTTTTTCATGTGGGTAGTGGGCTACATTTCCACGTCTTGAGAAGCAGTTCCCTACTTATACTATTGCATATATTTTATTTTTGTTTCACTCATGATGACAATGCACTAATTTTATTTTCTACTGCCTCTTTCAATAAGGTTAATAATCTTTCTTTTATCTTTAAGAGGGTTAGATCCTTGCTGAAAGTGGTAAACATCAGTTCATGTTACTGATTTTTCTGAATAGGTTACTCTCCCCACATATGCAACTTAGTCTACTAACTTAGTGGGCAGTGGAGTCTTCTCCATAAAATATCACTGTGTGATAAAGAAACCACATTATTTTTACTACATCGAAGAATTGCAAGGATTTTGCCTCTTTTTGATTAATTTTATGCCTGACTTCATCAAAGATTAAGCCTTGACACAGGTTATAATTAAATATTGAAATCATGAAGTGCAAGAATGTTTAATTTTTAAAATATGAGTTTTAATTTACCTCATACAGAGAATAGCTCTGGTCACCTGCAGAGATGCATTACACACTACATTGCCTAATGCAGGATGCCTGAATAAGGCTGAGCATACAGTTAAAGTAAACTAATGCAATTTACTGAACAGCAGTCAAATATTTATCCAGTTGATGAAGCAAGACGTTATGTGAAATTCAGACAATAATTAAAGAGGAGCCTTGCTTAAAACATTGCTTACTCAGTTATCACAAATATATATCTTTTCCACATCTTCCATTTTCCTAAATAGTTCTGTATACCAGAACCACTGCCTTCTACAGAATTACAGTGAATATATTTCATCATACTTTAAAGCTAGTAAGGAAGATTGATTGCAACAAAACTCAGCTCTTCTCCTTTTCTACCATACCTTTCACAATATGACTGCAGTGCCTCCTACTGAAGGTGCAGTCTTAGTGTTCCACCTTTTGAATCTGCCTCACTTGTGAGTCATTTGTCCAATAGGATGTGGCAGCTATATTGTTGTGCCAGTTCAGAATATCTGCCTCAAGATACTGCATGCTTCTACTTGTTCTCTTGGAACCCTGCCATGGGCATGAGAACAACCCCAGGCTGCCTCTTGGAGGATGAGAAACCACACAGAAGCCATCCTTCAATAGTTATTTCACAGCCACTCCACTGTCTTACCACAGTGAGTCCAGCTGAGATTGACCAAGCCCAAGCTAGGGTAGCAGAACCACCTAGAGTACTTGCAGACTTGAGACATGATGAATAGCTGCTATTTGAAGCCCCAGTGTTTAACATAGTTTGTTTAACTAATTGAAGCAGGATTTGGCAATCCAATTCAACCTCTTCATTTTACAGATGAGATAACTGAGTCCCAGGGAAGTTAAGTCCTTTGTCCACATCTACACATTGTCAGTGGCAGAATCAGATTTAGATATTGTATTCCCCAACTCCTTGGCTAAACCTTTCTGTCCTGCATTATAGCTTTTCTTTTGCTTCTTTTTGGCAACAGAGATCAATGAAAATTTGCCAAGAGAATTGGAGTTTCAGCATAATAAAATGACATTGGTTAAAAATAATTTTAAGGGTCTTATATATATTTATTACATTCAGAATATAGATATTGTCTTGTGACAGTATTTCTAGATCCTTTTTCTAAGTTATGTGAAGAAAATTTCAAATGACAGAATAATCCTATAATTTTCAGTTATTGTGATATCAGTATTACTTCTCACTTTTGAAATATGTCTCCAATGCTACATTTAAGAGGGACCTTCTTAGAGCTTTCTTTAGCAAAATTAAAATTTTCTCTGAATCTCATTGCATCTAAAGCAATCATCTGAAAAATTACTAATAGGAGTGCATTAGAGTCATCCTACATTAAATATTCCATATGATGAGCATTTAAGAAATTCTTAGATACTTACATTATATTTAATGAATGAACAAAGGCTAAGTCTATTATGTCATGAGATGCTGTGTTATGAAATCTTGCTACTGGAGAGAATCATGCTAAGTGAAATAAGCTAGGTAATAAAAGACAAATACCACATAATCTCACCTATAAGTGGAACTTAATCAACAAAACAAACAAGCAAGCAAAATACAACCAGAAACATTGAAATAAAGAACAAATCGACAATAATCAGAGGGCAGGAGAAAGGAAGATAATGGAGGAAAGAAATGAAAGGGTCATCAGGGAACATATACAAAGGATCCATGGACAAAGCCAAAGGGTGGAAGGATTGAGGGTGGTACGGAGGAAAGTGGTGGTGGGAAAATGGAATCAACTGCACTTGAACAACAAAAAATTGTTACATAAATAATAATAAATTTAAAAACAATAATCAAATTTTTTAAAAAGTTGCTGTAGAATAAAATTTTTAACAAAAATATGTTTTGGCTTCTTTTTAGAGTAGGAAGCAGTTCTAGTTTTACTCCCATTATATCTGCAACTTTCTGGTTCTGTAGCAAGGGTGTCAAACTCATTTTCACTGGGGGCCACATCAGCCTCGTAGTTGCCTTCAAAGGGCTGAATGTAATTTTAGGATTGTATAAATGTAACTACTCCTTAACAGTTAAGTGAGAGCTTGGTGCTGCTGCCTGGTAGAAACAAGGTGCAGGACCAGATAAAACAAGGTGGAGGGCCAGATTCGGACTTCAGGCCTTGTGTTTGGCATGTGTGTCCTATAGCATTTCTTTTTAATATCTAACTTATCTGAATCACAACTTGTTAAATAACAAATTGTTGGGTCCTCAGAGTTCCCAAAGTCAATAAACCTGGGCTGTGAACTGATGATTTCTATTTTTAACAAGTCCTTGTTAAAGGACTGGTTAATTGCTAGTTGAGGACCACAATTTGAGAAACATTGCTCTGTAGTTTTCCATAATTGTTGAAATATTTTGTGAATTAGTCAATCTTAGAATATATCTTATGACAAACTTTTAGTAGGAGTTAACAGAGGTATACAAACTATATACACAATTTACATTAGGAAGTGAATTACACAGTACAAAATCCTGTCAATCAAAATCAATGAGATAGTCCCTATACTTAGAGTTTTATCAGCCTTGACTTTTGGTTGAGAAATGTCCAGAGTCTGCCCACAGAATGAGGGAAAATTTGTCAAAAAAAATATGTACTGTCACAAGAGCCATAATATTTGGAATGCAGGCAAATTAGTTCAAATGATCATTCTCCAAAGAGAAATAATTTGCCAGAGTTTTTAAAAGGTAAAGAAATATCTACCTCCAGTCCACAGCCATATTTTTAATGCAAGTATTTACCTACTTGCCATGACAGCTTCTGCTTTCCATCACTCAACTCTTTGTGAAAATAGTCCATTTTTGGCTTATGAACTGTATGTCTGGGCTTGGTTCAAAAATGAACTTCTTGAAAGGTTTACAAAAATAATTTCAGTTTTTTTAAATTCCTGACTGCTTAAAATAAAGAAAACAAACTATAAAAAGGGTAGTGGGATTTAAATTGCATTCTTTTACATTTAAATGTCAGGTAACTTCCTAATGGACCTCTACATATCAATGTCCTCTATAAGAAATCCCATACCTTCCTCAATTTGAAAACATGGCTGAGATTAAAAAAAGATTGGCATCTGAAAATTTCCTCTGAGTGATCACACACAAAAGGTTATGTGTGTCCCGAACTCCTGAGTATGCTAGCGAACTAGATATTTCTTTTTCTGTAAACATGCCTCACTAGGTATTCAGAGAGCCTGCTTGGTGAGGGGCCCATGCAGTATTGTTTGTAATTTTTATCAGTGTGGTTATTTCCCCACCACCTACTCAAATGCTCATTTTCCCCTGTTTTTGTACTTCTTCAACTCTCCTTTTATAAGAAAGAAATATTCAAATCAAGCTAACCTGAAGCACTGAACAGTGAAGATTTCTTAACCTTTCCATTTTTAATGTTAAACATTGTCTTAGTCTATACTTTCCTGATCTTTTAAATTGATGATATATAAAGAGTGAAAATTCCTGGGTACAGAAAAATACACAGAGATTATTCCTGAAATGACATCCTAGGCAAGGAAAGACTACTCAGAGAAAGTTAGTCTGTTCTAAATATTGCTTCGCTCTTACTATATTAAATAGGTTCTTTAATAACTGATTGTATTGACATACTTTTTATGTTTAAAGATGTCTTCTAATAACTTATAAACATACTCCCTCTGTTTTTGTACTATTATTAGATATAGTTGAATGTCTTTTATTACTGAGGAGGTTTTCCCATCCTTCACAGACATGAAATTTCTAGTGGCAAATATTTTTCGTTACTTTGATAATATTTTTCAATTAACTTCAACTTAGTGATTCTTTGAACTCATGAGGCTTGCAGTTTTGCTATTGTTCCTTTTATATTTATCTTATATAATTTTGTGATGTTGGCAGCTAACTTTTATGAACATGGGTTCTAACTACCTAATTATATTTTTAGTGCTCTGAGGAAAGAGACTTTATAGGGATTTGAGGTGTCATCATGCCTTTTACATGGAAGATCCTCCATGAAAATGGGTTAATGGTGAATGTATGAGGAGTGTTGTGTCATCTTCTTATTTGAGGGTGAAGATGGCTGGAATGGGTGAGAATGAAATGAAAACACTAGAGAATGGTTTCCCAGCTTAGTTAAGGGTTTCTCTGGCCCAAAGTCACCTTGGATCAGGAGGCAGGTTCTCACAGGGAACAACAACTAAGCCATGATCTTTAATAATGATTTCTGGCTGAAGAAATGGCATGTTAAAAGAAATGGCTTTCGGAAGACACCAAGGTCGAAATAACTACCATGTAACAGGTAGTCATAGCCAAACCAACCATTTCAATATCCCTTACAGAGTTATATTGGTCTATAAGGTAGGAAAAACATGTACTGAACAAGGAAAGGCTGACTCTGAGACCAGGAATGCACAAACACATTCTGACATTGTGCAAGGAGGAAGCTGCAAATGGAGATGGGAATTTCATTTATGCCAAGTCATCATTTCCACAAGGGACTCATTTCCACAAACACCATGTATACCACTTTCCAGGAACAAGACCTGTCCTTGTTGGCTCAGGTGTCCAGCTGGCACATCCAACTTGTCTCTTTCTTACTAGTTACATATGAAAGAATTTTCCTTTTCTAAATCCAACAATGATAGTTGCAGACAGAAGCTGTAGACAAATTTACTAGTCATTTCTCCACTGAAGGTCAGAGAACCACAAGTAAAGAATGATATAGCCAAAGGAAACAATTGTAGGAACAGAGGTCAATAGAAAATAATTATACTCAGGAGAATTTGGACAGGACATCAACAGGAGCACAGACCATAAAATCTTTAGTGACCCAAACAGTTAAGAAAGGGCAACCAAGCGCTGTAACTTCCATTCAGTAGGAGATCCTTTCCTGAGGCCTGATAATTTTTTAATCCTCACATTTGCACATGACTTAACCCAAGTGGCTGGAATGGGCAATGCTGACTGACCCACATAGGAATCAGATAGAAGGAAATGTGGAAAATTAAACTAGTCCTTCATATGAATATTTCAAGTTTTATGAAGCAAGTGTAAAGAAAGAATACTAAATATGGGATCAACTATCTCTGTCAGGGCTACCATGCTGCAAAACTCCAGAATATGTCATTTTACTACTATGTATATGTACTCCCTACCCTTATGAAGTTGGCCATGAAGGCTACACAAAAAGGCCTGACTTGGGTTTTAGTTCTACAACTGCCACTTGTCAGTTATATGAACTGGAAAAATGACTACACTTTGCTGAATTTCTATACCAAGGTTTTCTACTTTATTCTGTGTGCTGCAGATACATTTGATATGCTGGTAAAAGTCATTGATGCTTTCCCAAAATGAGGATTTTAATTGCATTAAATAAAACAGAGACTTTTTGAATAATCTTATTATTAAATTTTTTCTTATGCAGTAATAAAGTTGCTCCTTTATTATCATATTAAAATCACTATCCTGAGAAAGGTCTAATAAATATCATAATTTGAAGTAGTTATAAATGTAAAGAATACTTTGAAATATCTCCAACAACTGTAATGTGATATGAAAGTATCTGTCATATATACACATGACAAAATGATAGGAACCTATAATACAATGCTCTTTGTTGCTTACATTCATTAAGTAAAGAAGTAAATTTTAAGTTTTAGTTAGGAGTAAGTCTTCAAAATAAGACTTAATTTGTTCTCCATTCAAGCTTAATGACTCCATGAATTTCATTCATTGATTCCAGATTAAGACTTTTTGCTATATGTTCTTTTATGTTAAAAGGCGATATAACACTTGCCCTCCAAAACTCATTGAGGACCAAATTAGAAAAAGTTAATTCAATAAATACTTAGTGGTCAATTTCTATGTGCCAGGCACAGTTTTAGAGTTAGAGGATACATTACTGAATGAAAGAGAAGAGACTGATTAGTAGAAGAAAAGTTTTAGTCATAAATGATAGACTAAAATATAATTCTAATAGATTACATCTATTTAATACATGTAATATCAGGAAATGATAAAAAAACAATAAGGAAAATAAACCAGGGTTAAATGTGAAATAGTGGAGAAGCCTCTGTGCTGAGGTGCCACAGGAGAAGAGACCTAAAGAAGTAAAAGATGGAGAGCCATGGAGACAAATATAAAAAGGTGTTTACTAATAGAAAAAAAATTAATATCACCTTTCATTTGGTCACAATCAATTAGCAGATAGTAAATTGAAATACAAACCAGGTTACTAAGTAGTAAAATAATATATGTTGCCTTCTCTCTAGAATATGAATTCATATAAGGATTGGAATATATATTGCTTTATAGCTCTATTTGAAAACTGATTATTTTACTTGTTTCTATTAGTTTCATTATCCATAACTGGCAGACGCTATATTTAAACGAATTAATAAGAACTCCACAGGACAGAACCTTTCATTACCCCACTTTATGGATAAGAAAAAGGAGTATCAGAGAAATTAAATTATTTTTTTTCTTTTGATGCATTTCTTTGTTTTTTATTGTTGTTCAATTTCAATTGACTCCATTTCCCACCACCACTTTACTCTGCACCACCCACACCCACCCTCAAAACTTCCCTTTTTTGGCTTTGTCCATGGGTACTTTATACATGTTCCTTGATGACCCTTCACCTACTTTCAGCAGTTACCACCCTTCACCCTCCTCTTTGGTTACTGTCAGTGTGTTCTTTATTTCAATGTCTCTGGTTATACTTTGCTTGTGTGTTTGTTTTGTTGAATAGCTTCCACAAATAGGTGAGATCAAATGGTATTTGTCTTTCACTGCCTGGCTTATTTCACTTAGCATAATGCTCTCCAATTCCATCCACACTGTCATGAAAAGTAGGAGCTCCCTTTTTTCTTTCTGCTGTATAGTATTCCATCATGTAAGTTTACCATGTTTTTTTGGTCCACTCATTTACTGATGGGCACTTAGGTTGTTTCCAGCACTTGGCTATTGTAAATAACACTGCTATGAACATTGGCGTCCACAGGTTCTTCTGAATTTGTGTTTCATGGTTAGGGTATAATCCCAGCAGTGGAATCACTGGGTCAAAAGGCAGTTTCATTTTTAGGGTTTTTTTTTTTAGGAAATTCCATATTGTTTTCCACAGTATCTGCACCAGTCCGCATTCCCACCAATAGTGTAGCAGGATTCCCTTTGCTCTGCAACCTGTCCAGCACTTGTTTGTTGATTTGTTTTTGATGGCCATTCTGACTGGTGAGAAGTGGTATCTCATTGTGGTTTTAATTTGCATATTTCTGATGACTAGTGATGTTGAGTATCGTTTCATATGTCTCTGGACCTGTCTATGTCCTCCATGGAGAAGTGTCTATTCAGGTCTTTTTGCCCATTTTTAAATTGAATTGTTTGTCTTCCTGGAGTGGGGTTGTGTGAATTCTTTATATACTTTAGAGATCAAACCCTTGTCTGAGGTATCATTGACAAATATATTTTACCATACAGTCGGTTCCCTTTTCATTTTGCTGATGTTTTCTTTAGCCATGCAGAAGCTTTTAATTTTTATGAAGTTCCATTTTTTATGCTTTTCCTTATGTCCCTTGCTCTAGGGGACATTTTGGTGAAACCATTGCTGTGTGGAATATCTGAGCTTTTCCTGTCTGTGTTCTCCTCTAGTATTTTTATGGTGTTGCAACTTATATTTAAGTATTTTACCATCTTGAATTTATTTTTGTGTTAGGTGTAAGTTGGTGGTCTAGTTTCACTTTATTGCATGTAGCTGTCCAGGTCTCCCAAGACTATTTGTTGAAGAGTCTATTGTTACTCCATTTTATGCTCTTGCACCCTTTGTCAAACATTAATTGAACACAGACACATGGGTTTACATTTATGCTCTGTATTCTGTTCCATTGGTCTATGTGTCTGTTCTTATGCCAGTACCAGACTCTTTTGATTAGAGTGGCTTTGTAATATAGTTTGATGTCAGGTGTGATCCCTCCTACTTTGTTCTTCTTTCTAAAAATTGCTGTGGCTATTCAGGGTCTTTTATGGTTCATATAAACCTTTGAAATGTTCATTTTATATCTCTGAAATATGTCATTGGCATTTTGATAGGGATTGTGTTGAATATGTTGATTGCTTTGGGTAGTATGGACGTTTTGATGATGTTAATTCTTCCAGTCCATGAAGATGGTATAAGCTTCCATTTATTTGTGTCTTCTTTAATTTCTTTCTCTAGTCTTGTGTAGTTTTCTGAGTACAGGTCTTTTACCTCCTTGGTTAGTTTTATTCCTATGTACTTTATTTTTGGTTGCTATAGCAAATGGTTTTTTTCCCCTAATTTCTGTTTCTGATATTTTGTTGTTGATGTACAAAAATGCCTTCAATTTCTGAATAGTAACTTTGTATCCTGCTGATTTGGCAAATACAATTATTAGGTTAAGTAGTGTTTTGGTGCAGTCTATCATGTTTTCTATGTCATCTGTGAACAATGACAGTTTTGCTTCCTTCTTTCCTATTTGGTTGCTTTTTATTTCTTTTTCTTTTCTGATTGCTCTGGCAAGGACTTCCAATACCTGTTGAATAGAAGTGCTGAAAACAGGCATCCTTATCTTGCTCATGATCTTAATGTTAAAGGTTGTAGTTTCTGCCCATTGAGTATGATGTTGGCTTCAGGTTTTTTATGTATGGCTTTTATTATGTTGGGGGTATTACGGCTCCTTCTACTTCCACTTTGTGAGTGTTTTTATCATAAATGGGTGTTGTACTTTATCAAATGCTTTTTCTGCATCTATTGATATGATCATGTGGTTCTTGTCTTTCTTTTGTTTATGTGATATATTATGTTTATTGATTTGAGACTATTGTACCATTCTGGAATCCCTGAGATGAATCCCACTTAATCATGGTGTATGATCTTTTTAATATGTTGCTGGATGTAGTTTGCCAATATGTTGTTGAGGATTTTAGCACCTACTTTCATCAGTGATATTGACCTGTAGTTTTTCTTTCTTGTGTATTTATCTGGTTTTGGGATTATGGTGATGCTGGCCTTATAAATAGAGTTTGTGAGTCTTTCTGCTTCTTGGATTTTTTGGAATACTTTGAGAAGGATAGGGGTTAGTGCTTCCCTAAATGTTTTGTAAAATTCTACTGGGAAACCATTCAGTACAGGGCTTTTGTGTGGTGAAAGCTTTTGTATTATTACTTCAATTTCATCAGCTATTATCAGTCTGTTAAGGCCTTCAGCTTCTTCTTGATTCAGTTTTGAAAGATTATTCTCTAGAAATTTGTCCATTTCACCCAGGCTATCAAATTTCTTGGCATACAGTTCTTTGTAGTAGTTTCTTACAATCCTTTGTATTTCTGTGATATCAGTTGTAATCTCTCCTCTTTCATTTCTGATTTTATTTATTCAAGTCATCTCCCTGTTTTTCTTGATGAGTCTGCTTAAAGGCTTGTCAATTTTGTTTATCTGTTCAAAGAGCCAGCTCCTGTATTTATTGATCCTTTGAATTGTTCTCTTAGTGTCAATGTCATTTAATTCTACTCTGATCTTGATTATTTCCTTCCTTCTTTTCAATCTGGGCTTGTTTGTTTTTCCTCTAGTTCTTGTTGATACAGGGTTAGGATGTTTGTTTGAAATGTTTCTATCATTTTAGGTAGGCCTGTATCACTATGAATATCTCTTTCTGGAGTGCCTTTGCTGTGTCCCATAGGTTTTGGACTGTTTTTTGTTCATTTTCATTTGTTTCCAGAAACTTTTTTGATTTCTTCCTTGATCTCATTATTAACTCATTCATTGTTTCATAGCATGCTATTCAATCTCTGAGAGTTTGAATGTTTTTGAGTTTATTCCTTAAAGATGTTTTCTAGTTTCAAGCCCCTGTGCCTGAACCACATTTCAATTTTCTTGAATTTTCTAGAGGCTTGTTTTATGTCCTATCATGTGATCTGTCTTTGAAAATATCCCATGAGCATTTAAAAAGAATGTGCATTCTTTGGAATGAAAGGTTCTATATATATTACTTAAGTCCCTTTGATCTAATGCATTGTTCAGTTTCACAATGTCCTTGTTAATATTTTGTTTGGAATATCTATCCATTGTTGACAGTGAGGTGTTAAAATCCCCTCTTATAAGTAGATTGTTGTCTCTATCCTTCTTGAAGACCTCCAAAATTTTCCTTATGTATTTGGGTGATCCTATGTTGGGTGCATATATGTTTAAAATGTTTATGTCTTCTTTATGGTTTTTCTCCTTGAGTATTATGAAGTGTCATTCTGTGTCTGTTTTTATGGCCCTTGTCTTGAAGTCTATTTTGTCATATGTAAGTATTGCTATCCTGGCTTTTTTTCCCTGTCTGTTTGCTTTGATTATTTTTTTTCCAACACTTCACTTTCAGTCTGTGTAGATATTTTGTCTGAGGTGGGTCTCTTGTAGGCAACATATGCATCGGTCATGTTTTCTTATCTATTCAGCTACCCTATGTCTTTTGATTGGAGCATTTAACCCATTTACAATTAAAATGATTATTGATAAATACTTATTCATTGCTATTTTACCCCGTTTGTACTTTTGTTCCTCTCTTTCTCACTATTTTTCTTCATCTTCTTAAATAAGTCCCTTTAGCATATCTTGGAATGCTGGTTTGGTGGAGGTGTATTTTTTTTAGCCATCTTTTGTATGGGGAACTCCTTATTTAGCCTTCCATTTTAATTAAGAGCCTTGCTGGTAGCATAGTCTTGGTTGCAGGCCTTTGCTTTTCATTACTTAGAATATTTCTTGCCATTTCCTCTTGGTTTGTAGTATTTCTATTGAGATGTCAGCTGTTAGCCTTATTGGGGCTCCCTTATATGTTACGTCCTGTTTCTCCCTTGCTGCCTTTAAGAGTCTCTTTGAGTTTTGCCATTTTAAATATGATGTTTCTTGTATTGGGTCTCTGAGTTCCACTTGATTGGGACCCTCTGAGCTTCCTGGGCTTGTATGACTTTTTCTTTCATCAGATTAAGGAAGTTTTCCATCATTACTTTTTCAAACAGGATTCCTCTCCCTTGCTCCTCTTTTGCTGGTATCACTATTATATGGGTATTATTTCATTTCATGTTGTCCTGTTTTTCCCTTACCCCTCTTCAATCTTTTTGAGTCTTTGGGGGTTTTTTGTTTGTTTGTTTGATCTTTTGGGGAGATTTTTTCTACCTTGTCCTGCAGATCACTGATTCAATCTTCTTCTTCACGTAACCTACTTTTGATTCCTTCTACTATGTTCTTCAATCAGAAATTGTATTCTTCCCTTCCTCCTGGCTCTTGTTGTTTGTTTGTTTGTTTGTTTTGGTCCTTTTTTATGCTAATACAATTTGCAATAAGTTTCTTGTAGTTTATCTGTAGTTATTTTATTGAGCTCATCGACCTTCCTTATAATTATTGTTTTGAACTGAATATCTGATAGTTTACTTGCCTCTCTATCGTTTAGCACTCTTTCTGAGGATTCTTCTTTTTCTTTTGATTGGGGGTTGTTTGTCTTCCCATTGTTTGTGAGACTCTTCTTGTTTGCTTCTGCTTTTTAAAATTATCTGTTTTTACTCCCTGACTTTGTGGTGTGATCTTCTGTGGTAGGAGACCTTTGAGATTCACTGGCACATTCTCCTTGATTACCTGAACATAATGCATTTTGGATGCCGTTCATGCCATTTATGTTGGCTTTCTGGATATAATTGGGTTTTGATTGTTGTTGGGTCATTCTTTGGTGGGTCCTTCTCTCCAGCTGGTTGACTGAGGTTCACTCCACCCACCATGTTTTGTATGCTGTTGTGCAGGTGCAGTCAGTTTGTGTGTAAGCTGAGTCTTCTGTCTCCTGCCTTGTAAGGCCTATTTCTTGCTATAGTTCAGTTGTTTCTTCTGGGTGATTTTCCACAAGTTAGTTGTAATTCCAGATTGGTCCTGGGAGCAGGGTAATGTGACTTTCATTCACTCCTCCACTCTATTTCCTAATGTGAGAATTTAAATTAATTTCCCAAGTAAATATAAGTAAATAGCAGGACCAGGATTTGAATACAGGAAATATCATACACAGATCTATCTGCCTACCTACCATGTTACACTGCTTCTTGAAAATAATGCTGTTCTTTGACAGGAGAGAAATCCATCTCACATACCATATTTTAAGATTGCTAAAATACTTTAGAATTTTATGATTATGATTATTTTGCATTAAATGATAAAAGTTTGCATTGCATTCATTAGCATAAATGTTCAAAGACAAAAAGCTGAGCCACGAAGGGGTCAGGGAAAGAGAAAGAAATTCCTAAGAGAAAGATAGTCTTGCAGGAATTCTATTGGAAAATTATAATATCCATAATCTCTCTCACTATAATACCTATTTGTGATTACAAATAAAATAAAATAAAATAAAATAAAGTAAGGATTCAGAAGGCTAATCAGAGGTCTGGAAAAGAAAATCTAAGTTTTTTTCTACAATTTAAATAAAGTAATCCTGGATTCCTGGATATAAGGAAGCTTTAAGTGCAGTGTGTTGAACCATAGGTTAAAATGTAAAAGGGCAAAAGTTTCATAAAGTAGATAGGGGTAATTTAATAAGATAAGAACAATTAGATAAAATAAGAAAAGCACAGTATTTTTTTTAATCAAAGCTGGAAGATTTTGGAGACAGTGAGACTAACAATGAAAATTAGATCCAACTTATATTCTAAGTTAATTTTTTTTCTGAATTTGTTTTCTTGCTCTTAGACTACTCCTCTTCTCAGAAGTATACATCACTAGCCACAGTGAGAGATGTCAAAAGCCTGAAGAAAAGCAATAATAATGGTAATAGATGGCTGGTGAAGAAAATGAAAATGGTATGTGATATTTAATAATGAGAGAGGGAATGGAAAGAAGGTAGGAGTCAATTGGAAAAACTCAGAATGCCTTTTGTTTCTGTCATGAATGCCAATTGGATTGTGTTACAAAAACATTATGAGTATGAGAGAGAATCTGAAGAAAGGTAGTGAGCACACTTTTGAATGTTTTGATTGTTACTTGTAATTGCATTTTTAATGTTATAATTTTCAGAGATCCACATGACAGAGACCACAGCTAGATGGATATGCAGGTCTAGAACACAACAGAGAAATCTGGATTATAAAGAAAAATATAGCTAGAAATAAAGCTTCAGGACTCATCAGCATATGGACAAAGACAGAAAATTCCACTAAACATGTGAGGTATGTCCAGAGGATGAAAGAGACAAAGAAAAGTGCAATGGAATTGATAGAGAGGACTGAGGAGCCAGAAGAACACAGTATTAGCTGCCATAGAGACCTCAAGGAAAGATTAAAGGTTGGGGGTTTGAAGGGTCAGTGTACTGGAGCCTTTGGTAGAGCAGTTGTATTTCTGTGATAACAAAAAGTCTGAAGGGCATGGGTTGGGAGGAGAATAGGAAGCTAAAATCAGAATGCAGGATATGGCATAACTAATGCCCCTTTTCATTACAAAATCTTTTATTACAAAATTACATACAGAAGTATTTAATTCTGTAACATAAAAATATTATACTCAAGCACACCATATGACATGTTAGATGAAATGTTCAAATTAAAGCTATAAATTATTTATTTATACCCATTTATTACTCTACCAACCACACTCAAGCAGGCATTACTTATGGTGGACTCTGTATAACATTTTATTTATGAAGTAGATGGTTAAATAATGAGAGAGAGAGGTGGGGGACGGACTGAGAAAGAAAGAGAAAAAGAGGAGAGAGAGAGAGAGAGAGAGTGTGTTAGAAGTCAAGGTAGAGTCAATAAATGGAAAAGTTGAAATTATCTGAAAAAAAAAATAGTTGATGAGTAAGTACCTGAAAGAAACAAAAAGGGACAGGACTCAAGAACATGGATAATGGGATGAGTATTAAAGAGAAAAAGCAGGTGTTATGGTCTGAAAAAAAAAATTGGAGGTCCAGCTGGCACTAAGTAAGTGGGACCAAGGAATTTCTAAGACACAACACAGTATTGTCCCATGTCCCATACAAGTATCAAATGTCTTAAGGGACATTCATGTAGATAAATAATCTGTGATGAGAACTGATGAACAATTAGTATCAAGTGCCTCTGAATGGCTTTAATACATTCATATTTTCATACAATAGAACTCCTGTTTTATTCAAGGGAAAGTTCATTTAGGTTTACTCAGATACATACCAAGAGTCAGACATAATTTCTGAAATTCACATGACAAACAAGAAAAACAGCATTATTTAAGTGAAAGAACCTAGACACAAAAGGTCACATATTACATAATTTGTTTTATATGAAATATCTAGAATAGGTAAATCCATGAAAGCACTCTCATATTTATTTTTATTTTATTGTTGTTCTATCAAGGTTGTCCAAATGTTTCCCCCCTTGCTCCCCACTAACCCGTCAACCCCAGCTCCCTCAATCAATCAGAACACTGCTGTCCATGGGTCATCTATACATGTTCCTTGACTAGTCCCTTTCCGTTCTTTCCCCCCTACTTTCTCCCATCTCTTTTCTCTCTGGCCACTCTCAGTCTGTTCTTTTTCCCCTGCCTCTGGTTCTATTTTGCTTGTTTGTTTGCTTTGTTCATTATATTCCACTTATAGGTGAGATCATATGGTATTTGTTTTTCATCCCCTGGATTATTTCACTTAACATAATGCTCTCCAGTTCCATCTATGGGGACATGGAAAGTAGGAGTTTCTTCTTTATTTCTGCTATATAGTATTCCATTTTGTTAATGTACCACTGTTTTTCCTCCACTCATTTCCTGATGGGCACTTAGGCTGTTTCCAATACTTGGCTATTGTAAATAACGCTGCTATGAACTTTGGGGTTCATAGATTCTTTTGAATTGGTCTTTCAGGATTCTTAGAGTATAATCTCAGCAGTGGAATTGTTGGGTCAAAAGGCAGTGAAATTTTTAGTTTTTTAAGGAAATCCCATACTGTTTTCCACAGTGGCTGCATTAGTCTGCATTCCCACTAACAATGCACTAAGGTTCCCTTTTCTCCACAATCTTGCCAGCACTTACTGTTTATTGATTTGTTAATGATGGCCATTCTGACTGGTGTGAAGTGATATGCCATCGTGGTTTTAATTTGCATCTCTCAAAGTCCTTGCCTGAGGTATCATTGGCAAATATGTTTCCCATAAGGTTAGTTCCCTTTTTGTTTTTCTGGTGTTTTCCATGCAGGAGCTTTTTAGTTTGATATAGTCCCATTTGTTTATTCTTTCCTTTATTTCTCTTGCCCTGGGAGATATATTAGCAAAAATATTGCTGCATGGGATATAAGAAATTTTAGTGCCTGCATTTTCCTCTAGAACTTTTATGGTATAATGGCTTATATTTAAGTCTTTTATACATCTTGAGTTTATCCTGGTGTTTGGTGTAAGTTGGAGGTTTCATTTCACTTTTTTGCCTGTACCTGTCTAGATCTCCCAGTACCATTTATTGAAGAGGCTATTTTACTCCATTTTATGCTCCTACCCCCTTTGTCAAAAATGAATTGACTATAGAGACCTGGGTTTATTTCTGGACTCTATTCTGTTACATTAATCTATGTGCCTGTTCTTATTCCAGTACCAACCTGTTTTGATTACAGTAGCCTTACAGTATAGGTTGAGATCAGATACTTTAATCTCTCCTGTTTTGTTTGTCTTTCTCAAGCTGGCTGAGGCTATTTGGGGTCATTTTGGGTTCCATATAAATTTTGGAAATATTTGTCCTAAAATTGTGATATATGTCATTGGCATTTTGATAGGGATTGTGTTGAATATATAGATTGCTTTGGGTAGTATTGGTATTTTGATGATGTTAATTCTTCCAGTCCATGAATATGGTATATGCTCCTATTCTTTTGTATCTTAATTCCTTTTTCAGTGTAGTATCATTTTCCAAGTACAGGTCTTTTACTCTCTTGATCAAGTTTATTCCTAGGTACTTTATTTTTCTTGTTGTTATAGTAAAAGGTATTTTTTCTACTTTCTTTTTCCTGTATTACTTTGTTGGTATACAAAAATGCCTTTGATTTTTGAATATATACTTTATATCTTACTATTTTGCAACATGTACTTATTAGGTTGAGTTGGTTTTTGGTGGAGACGGTATGGGTTTCTAAGTACACTATCAAGTCATTTGAAAATAATAATTTTACTTCCTCCTTTCTAATTTGTATGCCATTTTTTTCTTGTCTGATCATTGTGGTCTTGACTTCCAATATTATCTTGAATAGAAGTGGTGAAAGTAAACACAGTTGTCTTGTTCCTGGCCTTTGTGGGGAAAGATTTAGTCTTTGCCCATTGAGTATGATGTTGGCTGGAGGATACTCATATATGGCCTTTATTATGTTGAGGTATACTCCCTCTATTTCCATTTTGCTGAGTATTTTTACCATAAATTGGTATTGTACTTTATCAAATGCTTTTTCAACATCTTCTGATTGGATCATATGATTTTTGCCTTTCATTTTGTTTATCTGGTGTATTATGTTTATAAATTTGTTGATATTATACAATTCTTGCAAACCTGAATATCTAGGATGAATCTCATTTGATCATGGTATATGATATTTTTAATGTATTCCTGGATCTGTACTGCCAATATTTTGTTGATGATTTTAGCATCTATGTTCATCAGTGATATTGGCCAATAGTTTTCTTTCTCGTGTGTTACCTGTTTTTGGAATTCAGATAATATTTGTCTCATAGAAACAGTATGGAAGTCTTCCCTCTTCATGGATTTTTTGGAACAGTTTGAGGAGGATAGAAGTTAGCTCTTTCCTGATAGTTTGGTAAAATTTACCTGTGAAGCTGTCTAGTCCAGAGCCTTTGTGTGCCAGAATTTTTTTGATTGCTGCTTCAGTCTCACTAGTTGTTATCAGTCTATTCAGCTTTCTACTTCTTCTTGATTCAGACTTGGAAGGTTGTATGTTTCTAGAAATTTGTCCATTTCATCTATATTTTTAAATATACTGGCATATAGTTGTTTGTAGTAATTTCTTACAATGCTTTTTAATTCTGTGATATCAGTTGTAATCTGTCCTCTTTCATTTCTGATTTTATTTATTTGGGTCTTCTTATCTGTTTTTCTTGGTGGATCTGGTTAAAGCCTTGTTAATTTTGTTTATCTTTTCAAAGATCCAGCTCTCAGATAGATTTATTGATGCTTTGAGTTATTCTTTTAGTCTGTGTCCTTTGATTCTCTCTGATCTTGATTATCTCTTTCCTTCTACTTGTTCTGGGCTTTGGTTGTGGTTCCTCCAATTCTTGTAGACATAGGGTTATGTTGTTTATATGAGATTTTTCTATTTTTTTTAGGTAGGTCTGTATCGCTATGAACATCCCTTTCAGGACTATCTTCACTGTGTCCCATAGTCTTTGGTGTGTTTTGTGTTCATTTTCGTTCCTTTTCAGAAACTTTTTGATCTCTTCCTTGATCTCATTGTTAACTTATTCATTATTTAATAGCATGTAATTCACTCTCCATGAATTTGAATGTTTTTGATGTCTTTTCTTTACGTTACTTTCTAGTTAGAAACCATTGTGATCCAAAGTGATGCTTGAAATGATTTTAATTTTCCTGAGTTTGTTGAGACTTGTTTTGTGTCCTACCATTTGGTCTATCTTTGAAAATGTCCCATGTGCACTCAAAAAGAATGTATATTTTTCTTCTTTATGGTAAAATATTCCATACATATAGTTAAGTCCATTTGATCTAGAGTGTAGTTAATATAAAAAACTTGTGATGTAATAAACACAAACTTGAAGGAAAACAGATGAATCTTAAAAAGCTATGCAGGAGAGAAAATAATGCAAATCATGAAGAAGATTGCAGTGGAATTTGTCTCAATAGAATCTAGTGTTTACCACTATCTTCTCCTCTGGATTCACCCATGGTGACGTTTTAGTCTGGCCTTGTTTAGTAATGATGCTGTTTTAGTCTGTCCCTAGGAATCCTGTGGCCCAGGATTCAGCCAGGAAACAGGTGATCCATAGTCTGAGGCTGTCTCCTTCAGAACTGGCTGGATCCCACTATTCTGCCCCACTGGCTTTCCCTCTGCCCAGGGCCCAGGAGTGGTTCATTTAATGATCTGAAAGGACTACCATTGCCTTCTCCACCTGCTTCCAGAGGGGTCTCTGGTGCCATTGGGGGTGGGGGTGATAACCCTGGGTCACTCCCTTGGGGCACTATTCAGTCTTCAGGAAAGATGGTGGGAGTGTTTCCCCATCCCCTCAACCACACATCTTGGTCTGTCCCAGATCCTTTCCAATAATGTATGTTTTCTGGTGATTTTGCTGACTGTTCCCTATGAGGGGCCAATCTGTGTAAAAGGGGCTGCACTTTTCTGCTTGGCACAGGCAGCAGCTCTCTCTAGATGCTGAGGCTGGCTGGGACTCTGAATCCCACCTGTGCCTGCCTCTCTTCTCTGTGCTCTACTGGGTTTAGTGGATCAGGACCCATGGAAGAGTGTAGCTTGTAGTGTCTAGTTAAGGGCCCTTTCAGAGCTTCTTCTTTTTTCCAATGTGAAATTGTGCTCAGCAGGATGCTCCTGAACTTGATCTGCAGAGTCTGTAACCCTGCAAGTGTGAGTTGGGCTCACCTGTTTATGAGATCCAACTGGCTGCAGCAAATCTCATGCATTCAGTTCCTGGCCTTCCAATCCCCAGCTTGCTACTCTGTTGCAGGAAGATAGGTCCTGATTTCTCCACTCTGAAGAGCCCACAGCTCACCAGTTGTGCTGTGTGGGATGCACAGAACCTTCAATGTGACTCTATCCCTCTGAGTTCTCTGTTAGCAGAGCTTCTGCACTCATGCATACAAGCATGCAAGCCCCAGTTCCCTGCCGAGTCTCAGGTCTCCCCTCAGCTTCCCTTTTAAAAGGGTTTCTGTGCAGCCCCCACACTGCAGCACTGAGCCCTGGGGGACTTATTCTCCACATGCTCTCCCCCAAAATCAGAGTTTCTCACAATCAGGGCTGGCCACTGCCTTTCAGAGCCTCCAACAGTTTTTAATAAATGTTCTGTATGGATCTTTCCCCAGTGCCATTGGGAAGAGCCCCATAACTATATCATAACATGGGGTATTTCTGGGTGCTGTCCCAGATCCCTCCAGAGATTTTCAGCCTCTGGTGGTCCTGCTACCACTGCTCTGTTTCTGGAGCCAGTACCTCTCCAGCCATTTCTTTTTGCCATCTGTGCTCACAGCTCCTGCACCAATCTGTAGCCACTATGACCTTGTGCAACTGAAAGTTCTGGTTTGGGCCTCAGCAGCAGCAGTTGCTCTGCTTGGAAAGCCCAGGCAACCCTCTCCCAGGTGCCCTTTAGGCAGACAGGCTATTGTCAACTCCCACACACTCTCATCTATGTGTGAAGCCATTCACTCATGCTCTCATTCATTCTGCATTGGATTTTTGAGCTGACCAGCCTGTGTCTAGACTGCAAGACAGGTCAGGGTCTGGGTCTGGGAGCAAGCAGACAGAGCCTCTTGTATCCATCTTGGATCTTGAGAGTACTTTCTTGATTTGGTTTTAGTTTGGGTCTAGGTAGCATTTCTGGTCAAGTGCTAAAGGTACACTGAGTTTACTAGCTGCAGTCCGGAGCAGAGGCCATCCAACTAATCAGATTAGAAATTGGCTTTAAAAGAAAAAGAATATGGCCACAAATGGTAAGTCATATACCAAGACAAGGCAATACCATCCACTATGTCCTCCTAAAGAAAGAAAAGAGTGATTTACTAGCTGAAGTTTCTATAAGAAGACACAGGCTGAACTGCTTTCTATCATTCAGTCAATAAAATTATATTGAGCTGCTACCATATGTGAGGCACATAGCCATGCCAGTTGTACAGCTAAGTAAGCTCTGGGGACATGAATGAAGTATTTTAGGTCCTCAGAGGAGTGCTTGGCCTAGTGATGGAAAGTAAACAATTAAAAGGAGAAAGTGAAACCAATGGTAGCTTTGAAATACTCTAAGGCCTTTGCTATCTCAGGGTATGATCTGGAGACCAGCATCATTAGCATTCCTTAGAGCTTGCTAAAAGAGACAGAATCTTGGGCTGCACCAAGACTATAAAACAGAACCTACATTTTAACAAAATCTTCAGATAACTTATATGTACGATAAGTTTTAGTAGTGCTTCTCTATGGAGTTTCACCTTGGGGCTGGGCTGTGAAGAAGGGAAAGGTTTACTACTGTGTTTCTTTTCTTCATAGCCTCTGCTTTTTGTTAAAGTAATTTAGTATCTCCTAAACAATGACTTAGATGACTATTAAACATTGTTTTTCACTCTGAAAGGTGGTGACTATTTAATAGCATTTTGAGGTTGTCTATTAACTGAGCGATAACCTTGATATCAGGTAGACTGATTGGTCAGTTAGTGGTAGACTCAAATATCTTCACTGAGCTCTAACCCCTATTTGTCATGTAGGAGCAGAACACTGGAGATGCAAGATGAAGTAGATGGCCTCTGTCCCCAAGAGTTAATTTACTCAAAAGAACTTGTTTTCAGCTACCATTTGGTCTAGGCAAGAGTATCTGATTACTTCCATGATAAATAATTAATTACAAATTTGTCATCATTTTGAAGTGTACAATTAAATATACATCTGGTTTTTCAGGACAATTCTCATTTACTTTATTTTCAAAAATATTTATTAATAGCACCTCTTTATTTTTCAAAGGCATTCTATTTGAATGATAAATTTTATAGTCACTCCAACACTATGTAAGTGATGATAATTGAAGAATACAGTGATTACTTTTGGAGGATGCTTTGAGGCTGAGTAAGAGAAGGAAAAGGAAAATGACTATTAAGCAATGAGCTGGTCACCAACACAATGGGGGTCAAGGACTGAGCTCATGGAACTAGAAATGGTTGATTTAAATAGTTAAACTAGAGGGACCTATGTGTTTTAAACACACACACACACACACACACACACACACACACACACACCTTAAAATCTTCAATATAAATGGTAAAAGAATAGGGAACTAAATATACCAGTACTTTAAAGGTACATTGTAAAACCATTTAAACATTAGAGCTTGCCAAAAAATATTCAGCTCCACACCAGGCCATATTAAGTAAAATCTTGATTGAAATTCAGCAGTCTATTCACCACAGTATCATTTGCATTCCAAGGCTACCAATATATCTGAAATTGTCTTCCCTTTTTCCAGTCCAGTGAATTTTAACCCTATCAAAACCAACGCCCCCTTTTTACTTAGTATCTTTTGCAATACTTTAATTATTATACTGCTATAAAATCCAAAGATAATGTATTTCACCTACAAATATAATTTTAAAAATCAAAATAATGCTACAATTCTAATATAAAAAAGAAAATAATCTATAATGAAACAATGTACATGCAAATTCTCAATTTTTATCTCATGACTCAAATGCATGCTGATCTTTAAAGAATTGGTGTAAATGAGATAAATATCAACACAAAATGATAGATGTTTGCTGTTAGTGAATTATTTTTCAGTCCTTCTGCCCTTATCCTTTACCCCAATGAACTAAATTTTGTCTCTTCTTCCTTGGAAATATTCTTCTCTATATCTGTCATTTTTCTATTGCCATTGTTTGTGCCTTAATTCAGGCTGCATAGTCTTTCTCTTGATTTAATAAAATCACTCCTTAACTATTTCTTTAAAACAAGTATATCCCCCAACCAATTCCCATTCTCATCCTTCATCACATGGGTTTCAGAGTTAGCCTTCTAATTATTCCACTCCATTTCTTAAAAGCTTTATATGACTAGCAGATATATATATATATATTTCCCCATAGTCCCTATATCTCATTAGTCCATTATTTGAAACCCACTCTGGGAAGAGTTAATTATTTCATTCTTCAGGTCCACAGAATGATTTTCACACATCTGTATTTTAAGACCAATCACACTACATTGTAGTTTCTTTCTCACCAATCTGGTTTCTTTCTACACTCTAGAGTCAAACTCTTTGAAGATGGGGCTTCACTTGAATAATTCATCTGTATAATCTGAGGAAGGAACCAGTAATCTGGTACAAAGTTGAGGCTGATAACTTATTTGTCAAAAGAATGAGTACAGTAACAAATAAGTGAATAAACTGGTGGACATATCTTTGCAGAACTGTAGTGTTAAATAGATTAAGTCTTCACATGAGGGGATTTGTACTCAGAATCTTTGTCAGTCTTGAATTTGACTAACTTCAAAGTCCAAATATTACCATAGATAGTTAGCTAATTATTGATAAGAAGGATTGCAAAAAGGAATAGACATTGAACCTCATAAAATGGGGAGCATAAGCCAGTTTGCTTCACCAGGGAGCTATAGCTTCACACCCCTGGAGATCATAACATTGCTCTGCCAAGAGGATTAATACTGTTCCCTGCCCCCATCTGGCACCAGGTTGTAGAGGGGGATGCAGAGAGAGGTGCTTGGCCATAGAGGCCTGTCAGTCTAACTAGGGGATGGACATGGACATAATTAAATACCCACAAAAGCTTGGGAAGTTGATTGGTCATTTTGAAAAAGCTCCTCATTATAACCCCAAAGGAAAGAATGCTGTGCATTTGTGTATGCTGTCTTGCCTGGCAGCATGCAACTATGTGGGTCTAGCAGCCACTAAGACTCAAGGACTCTTGTACGGGCTCCAAAGTACTAAGTTTTAACATGAAGCAGAAACTTGGACACTGACTTTTGTTTCGGCTTTGATGAAGACATGGTTGAACTTTATCAATGGTGGGACCGAGGGGGACAGGACTTTGGAAACTCAGGGGCAGATTTCTATCCAAATAAATCATCTTGCCATACCATAATCTCCCATGTGTGGGTTCTTGGAATGCTTTCCTTGCAATGCCATAGAAGAGCCTGTCTTCCACTGACAGAACAAACACTGTAATAAATGAGGCCCAGAAGAAGTTAAAGAACTTGCTCAAGTAGCCCAGATATTAAGTGAGAAAAACATGTAAATCATCTGATGTAGTTTGTTTGGTAAGTGGGGTGGTGAGTGAGTATAAATATCTAAAAAATATACTTGTTATAGAAGAAATGCTTTTCTATAAAAGTCCTTGTGAACTTCTTTTGTCAATGTTATTTTGGCAAAAAAGTTCCAGTGTGCACTGGGCTGATGCTGTAGAATGCAGGAAATTTAAAAAAGCAGAGAAAAAAACTAATGATAATGGGTATATGCTGTAAGCAGTTCACTTCATTTTTGGTCTGGAGAGCAAAATAAATGCTTTTGAAAGTCTCCTTCAACAAGCAAATGTCATGTTAGTAATCCAATCCAGAGATTAATAAGTGGTAAGAAAAACTTCACCCAGCCACATGAATAATACTCTTTAACCATAAGGGGGGCCATGGTCTTCTTAGATATCTTTTAGCTGAACTCAATGTGAATAGAGACAATTTGCCCTCTGGTTAAACAGGTGGTCAGCTACTAGCATATTTCATTATGATAATAAAAAGGAGGTGAAAATGTTAAGTGTGGTAGGGGGATTATTAATGGGAGGCTCAGCAATTTCATAATTCAAAGTTGACTCATCACTAGTTTGACAAACCTATTCAGTATGATACATGGCTTCTGTGTTAACTAGGCATTCCTTTATGGAAGTCCTTACTTGACATAATTAAAATTTTTTTAAAGATTTTATTTATTCTTAGAGAGAGAAGGGAGGGAGAAAGAAAGGGAGAGAAACATCAATGTGTGCTGCCTCTCATATGGTCCCCACTAGGGACCTGGCTCACAACCCAGGCATGTATCCTGACTGGGAATTGAACTGGTGATCCTTTGTTTCACAGTCTACAGTCAATCCACTAAGCTACACCAGCCAGGGCTAATTCAAATCTTTTTGATCATTTAAAAATATTTGCATTTACATGTTCTCTCTGTACTTCTCTTTCTTTTGAGCTTGCTGTACTATGCATTTATTTTTTAAACATTTATTGAATTTATTGGGGTGATATTGGTTAATAAAATTATATAGGTTTTAGGTGTCAATTCTATATATATATCATCTGTATATTGTGCTATATGTTCACCATCCCAAGTCAAGTCTCCTTTCATCACCATTTATCCCCTTTTTACCCTCATCTATCTTCTACCACATCCTCTGGCTCTCACCATACTGTTTTCTATGTTTAGGAGGGTTTTTAATTTGTTTGCTTTTTTGTTTGTTTGTTTTTGCTTAATCCCTTTACCATTTTCACTTAGCTTCACAGTCTCCCTCCCCTCTGACAGTCTGTTCTCTGTATCTATGAGTCTGTTTATATTTTGTTTGTTAAGCTATTTTGTTCATTATATTCCATATGTAAGTAAAATCATATGGTACTTGCATTTCTCTGACTGGCTTATTTTGCTAGCATAATACTCTCCAGGTCCATCCATGCAATTACAAAGGGTAAGATTTTCTTCCTTTTTACAACCAAGTAGTATTTTATTGTATAAATATACCACTCTTTTTTATCCATTCATCTACTGATAGACACTTGGACTGTTTTCAAATCTTGGCTATTGTCAATAATGCTGTAATGAACATAAGGGTGCAAATAGTCTTTCTAATTAGTGTTTCAGGTTCCTTCAGTTATATTTCCAGAAGTGAATTTGCTGGGTCATAAGGCAGTTGCATTCTTAATTTGTTGAGGCAACTATATACTGCTTTCCCTAGTGCCTGCTTCAATCTGCATTCCTATCACCCATTTCTGCATCCTCGCCAACACTTGTTTGTTGATTTATTAATGATATCCATTCAACAGATGTAAGGCAATATCCCACTATGATTTTAATTTGCATTTCTCTGAAGAAAAAAGGAGCTCTTACCCTTTTCAACAGCATGGATGGAACTTGAAAGCATTATGCTAGGTGAAATAAGCCAGGCAGTGACAGAAAAATACTATATGATCTCACCTACAAGAGTAACCTAATCAGAAAAGCAAACAAGCAAGCAAAATGGAATCAGAAACGTGGAAATAAATAACAAAATGATGGTAACCAGAGAGGAAGGGGTGGAGGATAACGGGGGAAAGAGGGAAAGAGTCATCAAGGAACATGTACAAAGGACCCTTGGACAAAGCCAAAGGGGAATAGGATTGAGGGTTGGCAGGTGAGAGTGTTAGGGAGAATATGGAGAAAACTGTACTTGAACAACAATGCAAAATAATAATAATTTGCATTTCTATGATAATTAATGATGTTGCAGATGTTTTCATATCTATTGGGAATCTGTCTGTGCTCTTTGGGGAAGTATCTATTTAGGTCCTTGGCCCATTTTTTAATTGGATTTATTTTGAAGTTGAGTTGTATAAGTTTATAAAGATAAACTTATTTATAAAGATAAATCCTAGGTATTAACCTCTTGTCAGATATATCATTGACAAATATGTCCTCCATTTCAATGGGTTTAAAAAAAAACATGTTGATGACTTTCTGTGCTCTTTAAAACCTTTTTAATTTGATGTAGTCCCATTTGTTTATTTTTTTTCTTTTGTTTCCCTTTCTTGAGATATATAAGAAAAAATATTGAGGAGGGAAGATGGTGGAGGAGTGAATGGAAGTCACACTGAACTTCTCCCAGGGCCAATCTGGAATTACAACTCAATTGTGGAGAAACCACCCAGAACAAACAACTGAGCAATAGACAGAGAGAAGCCATATAACTTTGGACAGACAGAAGAACCAGCTTTGGTGCAACCTGTCTGGTAAGGACTGCAGTAGAGACTCGAGAGGGCTGGCTGGGTGCCCACAGGCAGCAGCACTGGAGGGATAATTAAGCAGCCAGCTGTATCCCCCTGAGAAGAATGGGGTCTCAACCCTAAGCTAGGATTCCAAGCCTACAGCACCAGATCCCAAAAAGTACACAGATAACAACATCATAAAGCATCAGGACTACTGAGACAGATACCTGTAGATGCAAGATCCATTCAAAGGGCCAACACACAAATTTTCATTTGCAGCCACTTACCCTGGCCTCTGGCAAAGGTGCAAGCAGAGTGAGCTGGTGGCACCCCAAGGGGATACTAAGAACTGAGGCTTGGGGGAGAGAACTGAGAGAATTGACACCGGGATACTGGTGCTGAGTCATTCTCCATGTGGCAGTAGTCATCATGCTCAGGCAGACCACTCCTCTTCAAGCCACAGCAGCCTGAGGGGAAACAATAGCCTCCACTCCAGGATGGATTTGGCCCTGTCCTACAGTACTTAAACCTGACTTCTGAGTGCAGAGTGACCAGATTAATAATTGGAAGAGAGAGCCAGGAGGTAACTGAGAATATTGAGCAGGCTGCCTAAGGTCAGATGGGGTCAACATCTGACATCATTAGAGTCAGATCCAGAAAGAAAAAATCAGTGGTAAATGTCAGATGCTACAGAGATGAAATCCTGTGGTCATCATGGTTTGTAATATTTTCTTTCCTGCATAGCTTTTTAATATTCATTTCTTGTCCAGCAATTGTGTACATATATTTACTATAGTGTTTCAATTCATATATTTTGTCCCTCCTTCCTCTTAGCCCATTTTACTTTTCTGTTTCCTCACATTATTTTCATTTCACATTTTGTTTCTTGTTTTTCTAGCTACAACTTGTTTCCATTCCACACACTTACTATCTCTTCCCTATCCAGACACACAAAGCCAATTTTCTTGGCAAGGGTCATTTCACCTCTTTTTGTTGTGCTCTTAAAATACCTGCAATCTGCCTCCACCTTTAACAATCTTTGCTAATTAGTTGTGGTTAGGGTAGCTGGTGTTGCATTGTTTTTCTAATTTTATCTCTAGGGCTTCCCTAATTCTGTATTTCAAATATCAAATTTTACTAGTCCCCTTTCCTACTCTTTTTTTATATCAAATTTTAATTTTGCCATCTTAGCCTGTTATTTTAGATTTTCTTTTTATCTTCTATCTCTTTCATCCTGCTCTTTTATTTTTCTCTATTCTCCTTTTTTTCTTTGTTCTTTTGCCTTATGCCCCAAATTTTAATTTTTCCTTCTCTTAGCATGTTTTCTTATTCGTTACTCTTAGTATATCCTCTGTCCCTCTATCATTTTGAAATCACTTCCCATTCTTATGAACATCTCTTAGACTTTTCTTTGTTTTTTTTTCCCTGATTCCCATACCACCTATATTAATTTTAGCTTCTTTGTTATTGATAGTCCAGTGGTGGATCTTTCTCTCCAATTTTGCTCCTATAGTCTTAATTAATTATTAATATTTTTGCCTTCCATTTTCTTTCTATCACTTTATTTTATTGTATATTATTTTAATTTCTGTTTAAATCTAGTATTATATGCTTTCCTTCTCATACTCCATTCCACGTTCTTCATTCCCTTTTTTATTCATGAGGTAAATTTTACCTTCTATCTTTCCATTGCTCCCTCTCTCAACTCCTATTATTGCTCCCCCTCTACACTCTCAAAGTCATTTTTCTTTCAGTAGGTCATCCTATATCTGCTCTTCTTTCTTATAATGGTTTTAACCCCATCACACTTTTATTAATACTGGTTCATTTGCTATTGTAGTTGGATTGTGGGGGGAGTTATATTTACAGGTGTGAGTTTGTTTCCTGAGCTTTGTGATTTTGTTCAGGCAGCACCTGCACAATAGCACACAAGATGTGGTGGGCAGAATAACCCTCATTCAACCAGCTGTAGGGAAGGACCCACCAAAGAAAGACCCAACAACAATCAAAATGCAATTACACACAGAAAATCAGCATAAATAGCATAAAAGGCATCCAAAGAGCATGAAGTTCAGGTAATCAAGGAGACTGCACTACTGAATCTCATAGGTCTCCTACCATACAAGTTCACATCACAAAGTCAGAAAGTCAAAACAGGTTAATTTAAGAAGCAGAAGCAAACAAGAAGAGTACTTCAAATAATAGGAAGAAAAACAATGAATCCCTAATCAAAAGGAAAGAAGGAATCCTTAGAAAGAATGCTAAATGAAATAAAGGCAAGTCAACTATCAGATACTGAGCTCAAAACAACAGTTATAAAGAAGCTCAATGAGCTCAGTGTAAATTTCCAAAAACTGCGGCAAAAGTATGAGGACCTCACTGCATACTATATCAGCATAAAAAGGATATGGAATCAATCAACAAGAGCCAAGAAGAAATGAAGAATACCATTTCTGAATTAAAGAACACAGTAGGAAGAATCAAAAGCTAGCTTGATGAAGCAAAGGAGTGGAATCCAGTGAGTTGGAGGACAAGGTAGAAAAAAACTCCCAAAAAGAACAAGAAAGGAAAAAAATACTCAAAAAACAATGAAAATGGGCTAAGGGAAATTCAGGACAATATGAAATGGAATAATATCCATACAAGAGGAATACAAGAAGGAGAAGAGGAGCAAGGAATAGAAAACAAATTTTAAAAAAGAAATGATGGAAAACTTCCCTAATTTGTGAGAGGGAAAGCCACACAAGTCTGGGAAGCAGAGAGGGTCCCAATAAAGAGGAATCCAAAGAAGCCCACTCCAAGATACATCACAATTAAAACAGCAAAATTCAAAAACAAAGAGAGAATATTAAAGGCAGCAAGGGAAAAACAGAGAGTAATGTGTAAGGGAGCCCTGACAAGGTTAACAGCTGACATCTCAATAGAAACACTACAGGCCAGGAGAGAATGGCAAGAAATATTCTAAGTATTGAAAAGTAAAGTCATGCAACCAAGACTAGTCTATTCAGCAAAGCTCTCAATTAAAATGGAAGGTGAAGTAAGGAGTTTCCCTGACAAAAGAAGGCTAAAAGAATACATCTCTACCAAATCGGCACTGCAAGAGATGCTAAAGGGACTGCTATAAGAAGAGGAAGAAAACAGTGACAGAGTGGGCAAAAAGGTACAATAGGAGTAAAATGGCAATGAATAAGTACCTATAAATAATCACCTTAAATGTAGATGGATTAAATGCTCCAATCATAAAACATAGGGTAGCTGAATGGATAAGAAAACATGACCTGCACATATGTTGCCTACAAGAGGTTCACTTCACACCAAAAGACCAGCACAGACTGAAAGTGAAGGGTTGGGAAAAATATTCCAAGCAAATGGACAGGAATAAAAATCTGGGATAGTAATACTTACATCTGACAAAACAGACTTCAAAACAAAGGCTATAAAAAGAGATCCAAAGGACACTTCATAATACTCAAGGGAAGAATCCATCAAGAAGATATAAATATTATAAACATATATGTACTCAACATGGGAGCACCCAAATATATAAGGAAAATATATTGGAGGACTTCAAGAAAGATATAGACAGCAACACACTTATAAGAGGGGATTTTAACACCCCATTGTTGACAATGGATAGACTTTCCAAACAAAATATCAACAAGGATATTATGGCATTGGACAATGCCCTAGATTCAATGGACTTAACTGAATATATATATATATATATATATATATATATATATATATATATGTATATATGTATATGTATGTGTGTGTGTGTAAAATCAACATATATTATATATATATTTATTATATTTATATAAATATATAAATCAAATATGTAAATATATAAATATATATAATATATAGATACAACATATATAAAAATTTATTTATATATATATAAATAAAACATTTCATCCCAAAGAAGTAAAATACACATTCTTTTCAAAGGCACATGGAACACTGTCAACAATGGATGATATAACAAGACATAAAACAAACATCAACAAATTACAGAAAATTGAAATCATATCAAGCATCTTCTCAGACCATAAGGGACTGAAACTAGAACCAACCTCAAAGAAAAAACTCAAAAATACTCAAACTCATGGAGATTCAATAACATGCTATTAAACAATGAATGGGTCAAGAATGAGATTAGGGAAGAAATCAAACAGTTTCTGGAAACAAATGAAAATGAACTCACAACAATCTAAAACTTATGGGTTACAGTGAAAGCAGTCATGAGAAGGAAGTTCAGAAAAATACCCAACTACTTAAAAAAGATCAAAACATCTCTAATAAACATCCTAACCCTACATCTACAATAACAGGAGGAACAACAAACAAAACACAGAGCAAATAGAAGGAGGGAAATAACCAAAATCAGAGCAGAATTAAGTGATACCATGACTAAAAGAACAATTCTAAGGATCAATAAATCCTGGAGCATGTTCTTTGAAAAGATTCACAAAATTAACAAACCTTTAAGCAGACTCAACAAGAAAAAAAGTGAGAGGACCCAAATAAATACAATCAGAAATGAAAGAAGAGAGATTACAACTGATACCACAGAAATACAAAGAATTGTAAGAAATTACTATGAAGAACTATATGCCAAGAAATTTGAAAACCTAGGTGAAATGGGCAAATTTCTAGAAAAATATAATCTTCCAAAACTGAATTAACAAAAAGCAGAAAGCCTGTAAAGACCAATAAAGCTGACAAAATTGAAACAGTAATCAAAAAGTTCTCAATACACAAAAGTCCTGGACCCGACAGTGTCACAAGAGAATTTTATAAAGCATTTAAGGAAGAGCTAACCCCTATCCTTCACAGACTATTTAAAAAAATCCAAGAACATGGAAGACTGCCAAGTTTTATGAGACCAACATTATACTAATCCCCAAACCAGACAAAGACACAACTAAGAAAGAACACTACAAGTCAGTATTGCTGATGAACATAGAAGCTAAAATCCTCAACAAAGGACTGGGAAATCACATCCAGCAATACATCAAAAAGATTTTACACCATGACCAAATGGGATTCATTCCAGTGATGCAAGGATGGTAAAACATTTTCACATCAATAAACATAATACATCACATATACAAAAGGAAATACAAAAGTCACATGATCATATCAATAGACACAGAAAAAGCATTTGATAAGGTACAGCACCCATTTTTGATAAAAACACTCAGAAAACAGGGAGCAGAAGGAGCATTCCTCAACATAAAGTCCATGTGTGAAAAACCTATAGCCAACATCATACTCAAAGTACAAACCTAAAAGCTTTCCCACCAAGATCAAGAACAAGACAAGGTTGTCCACTTTCACTAGTTCTATTCAACATAATATTGGAAGCCCTAGCCACAGTCACAAGACAAAATAAAGAAATAAAAGGCATCCATATTGGAAAAGAGGAGGCAAAGCTGTCATTGTTTGTAGATGACATTACAGTGTACGTAGAAAATCCAATACACTTCATCAAAAAAACCACTTGACCTAATAACTGAATTTGATAAAACAGTAGGATATAAAGTCAATATTCAGAAATCAAAAGCATTTTTGTACCCCAACAATGAAATATCAGAAAGAGAAATCAGGGAAACTATCTCATGTATGATAGTAAAAACAATAACAACAAAAAATACCTAAGAATAAAACTAATCAAGGAGGTAAAAGACCTATACACAGAAAACGACACAACCCTGAAGGAAGAAATTAAGGAAGATGCAAAATAATGGAAGCATAAACCATGTTCATGGATGAAAATAGAGAATTAACATCAGCAACATGTCCATAGTACCCAAAGCAATTTACAAATTCAACACAATCCCTATTAAAATACCACTAACTTTCTTCACAGATATAGAACAAATATTTCAAAAACTTATATAGAGCCATAAACAACCACAAATAGCGACAGCAATGCATAGAGAGAAGAACAAAATAGGAGGGATCACTAAACATGTCATCAAACTATATTACAAGACCACTGTACTCAAAACAGAATGCTACTGGCATAAGAACAGACACATAGAGCATAGGTATCATTACAGGCACATTACCTTTTTTGATCCATTCATTTACTGATGGGTACCTAGGTTGCTTCCAACACTTGTTTATTGTAAATTGTGCTGCTATGGACATTGGGGTGCATAGGTTCTTTTGGACTGGTATTTCTGGGTTCTTAGGATATAATCTTAGCAGCGGAATTGCTGAGTCAAAAGGCAGATTCATTTTCAGTTTTCTGAGGAAGTTCCATACTGTTTTCCATAGTGGTTGTACCAGTCTGCAATCCCACCAGCAGTGCACTAGGGTCCCTTTTTCTCCACAACCTCTCTCCAACACTTGTTGTTTGTTGCTTTGTTTATGATGGCCATTCTGACTGGTGTGAAGTGGTAGCTCATTGTGGTTTTAATTTGCAAATCTCTGATAGCTAGCAATATTGAGCATCTCTTTATGTGTCTCTGGAAACTTGGTATGTCCTCCTTGGAGAAGTGTCTGTTTAAGTCCTTGGCCCATTTTTTAATTGGGTTGCTTGTCTTCTTAGAGTGGAGTCATGTGAGTTCTTTTTATAGTTTGGACATCAAACCGTTTTCTGAGGTATCATTGGCAAATATGTTTTCCCATATGGTTGGTTCTCTTTTCCTTTTAATGCTTTTTTCTTTAGCTGTGCAGAAGATTTTTATTTTGATGAGATCCCATTTGTTTATTCTTTCCTTTATGTTCCTTGCTCTAGGGGACATATCAATGAAAATATTGCTGTGTGGAATATCTGAGGTTATCTTGCCTATGTTCTTCTCTAGGACTTTAATGGTTTCAAGATTTATATTTAAATCTTTTATCCACCTTGAATTTATTTTTGTGTCTACTATAATTTGGTGGTAGAATCTTACTTTTTTGCATGTAGCTGTCCAGTTCTCCCAGCACCTTTTGTTGAAAAGGCTATCTTTGCTCCATTTTATGCTTCTGCCTGCTTTGTCAAATATTAATTAACCGTAGAGACTTGGTTTTATTGCTTGGCTCTCAATTCTGGTCCATTGTTTCATGTGTCTGTTCTATGGCAGTACCAGGCTGTTTTGATGACAGTGGCCTTGTAATTCATTTTGATATCAGATATTGTGATTCCTCCTACTTTGCTCTTCCTTCTCAAAATTGCTGCAGCTATTGGTGTCATTTATGGTTCCATATAAATTTTTGAAATGTTAGTTCTATATCTGTGAAGTATGCCATTGGTACTTTAATAGGGATTGCATTGAATTTATAAATTGAAAAAGATACACTCTTGATTCACTTTTATCTTTTTAGAAACTCCTTCAATAAAGTCTATGAAATTACAGCCAATATGTAAAGCACTATATAAGGAATGATGTTAAGTTATATTTTTTTTCTTGTCATATTCCTTGGTATAACTTAGTGAGCTTGGAAGCCAAGCTGAGCTAAATTCAAACTCCAGCTTCAAAGGAAACATGCTGTGCAGGCATGGGCAAGGCACTTAACATCTCTGAGGTTCAGTTTCTTTAATTGTAAACTCTCCTGATGTTGCTTGTACCACGATGTTATTGTGAAGGTAAACACATAATATAATTGAGAGATTGGGCAACCATTTGCAAGTGCTTGGAGTCACTTTGCTTAGACTGCCTATGAGCAAGCTGCTTTACTTTTCTTATCTGTAATGACTAAAATGATAATACCTCACTGATAGAATTGCTACAAAGATTTAACTAGGTGATGTACTTAAATAACTAGTGGAGTACTAAATATATGTTGTCTCATTATTTCCCCATTTCCCCCCCCTCAGCTTCTGAAATTTGAGTTTATCTTAACACTGTACTTTACTCTGCATATAACATTCTGAAGCATCATCATGTCACTATGGTCCTTTTTATAGCTTACATTTTCACATATCCTAACCACTTATATGTTGATGTGTTATATCTTACCACTTTTACACTCCAGGTACCCTTCCCCTAGATCTATCAGAGGCCATGTTCAAACTTTCCTTTCCCACTCATCACCTTTCATTGAAATTATATTCACCAAAGGCATTCCATTATGAATTAGGGTCTACTCTTTGGCATCTCCAAACTGAAAGTCAAATGTGTCTTTATCATCCTAATTCATCTTCACCATTTCCTTAAAGCAAATGCTATCTTAGTCTCTTTTTCTTTTTTCTTTTTAAATCTTGACTCTCTACTCCTGCCTATCCTAGAGTTCATAGACTAGTACTTTTATACTTGAGGCCAAAAGAAAGAGGAAAATGTTCTGATTTGTTCTGGAAATCCTACACTTCCCCAGAGACTTATCAGCTCTTTTGCCCTACCCTCACCAATGCAGAAGAGGAGAAGGAAGTTCTCAAAGTACTCCCTGGCCCAGATTTACAGAATGGGTCTACTTTCAAATGTTTTTATTTTATTTTAATTTTTGTTCAAGTACAGTTTTTTGTCCTTTACTCCCACCCCAGCCCACCTCCAACCCTCCCCTCCTCTCTCTCATCTCCACCCTCCTCCCCCTTGTTATTGTTCATGTGTCCTTTATACTAGTTCCTGCAAACCCTATCCCCGTCCTATGAAATTCCCTCCCCTCCCCCTCTGGTCACTGTCAGCCTGTTCTCAATTTCAGTGTCTTTGGTTATACTTTGCTTGTTTGTTTGTTTTATTGATTAGAGCTCCTACACTTTGACAGCATGGATGGAACTGGAAAGCATCATGCTAAGAGAAATAAGCCAGGTGGTAAAAGACAAATACTTTCAAATATTAATGAGGATATTAAGTGTACACATTTAACAGCACTTGAGATTGTTGCAAAACAGTCAGGTTTGTGGAGCATGTAGGGAGAGATATCATGTTTCAGAAATTCACACTTTTTTAATCCTTTTTTAATCTTGTTTGGGGAACTTTCACATAAAGTTAAGGAATCAAAGCTGATGAAAAGATGGTAGGTTTATGAGTTAAATGACAGGATTCTGAACTAGATATTTATTTTTTCTGGGGAGAGAATCTTGAAATAGAGAGACTGTAGGAAGTGGTGATATTTAATGAATCAATGGTTGTGAAGGGAGAGATTGAAAGAGCAGGTTCTAAGACAGGCTCAGACTCAGACCTGGGTCATTAGCACTGGAGTAATATTCCCTTCAGGGACTGTAGGGTTGAAAAGAGAAGAGTGCATTATGGTAAAGATTAAAATCTTGATCTTTGCCATGTTTAACATGAAGTGGTAATGAAAAAGCAGGAAGCTACAGTAGGAAAACAAGACTAAACAACAGGAGAAGTGTGACATGCATAGGTAAAACTGTCTGATTCATTAGCTAATCATACCTTTCAATTACACAGTACTGAGCTTTACAGTTTACAAAATTCTTTAATATATATTATCTGAATCCTTGTAACAACCCTTACAGGTAATAATACCCTTACAGGTAATAATACCTGTATGACAGGTATTATTAACCACTTTTTACAGATAAGGGGACTGATGTTCTGAGAAACACTTGCTTTGGGTTATGAACTCTTTAATAAGTGCTGGAATTGTGGTTCATGGGAAGTTGTCTTCTTTTGCCAAGGTCAACATGCCTTTCACAATCACATGCTGGCACAATTATGAAAGCTTCATTGCTATTACTTCCTGTGGAGATGGAATGGCTGAAATTTTTGAAACCATATTCCCCTGATAATAGTTTAACTTGATAGTGTAACTTTTTCCCAAACGAAGTTTACATGGTGAATGATCAAGAGCCTTGGTCTACAAGTCCAGAATTCCCCAATGTTCTTTGGAATACTGGGTGTAAAAATCATTAGAGATTTGCCCTGGCTGGCGTAGCTCAGTGGATTGAGCTCGGGCTGTGAACCAAAGCATCACAGGTTCGATTCCCAGTCAGGGCACATGCCTGGGTTGCAGGCCATGACCCCCAGCAACCGCACATTGATGTTTCTCTCTCTCTCTCTTTCTCCCTCCCTTCTCTCTCTAAAAATAAATAAATAAAATCTTAAAAAAAATCATTAGAGATTCCGGCCAAATGTCAATTCCCTTTCTTCTTCTTGCTGGGAAAGCAAAACTTTACACTGGAAAGACTGATCTTAATTAAATTCTGATTGTTCTAGAATATAGACCAATCAAGCAGATCCCCATTCCCTTTACCTGTGATTGGAATTTGGTAGGGGAGTGGGGCAGTTAGGGGGCAACCAATGTCCTAGGAGGCCCATGTGGCATCTGCAGAAAGGGGTTATTATTTCTATAAAGGAGATTAAGAAGGGATGTTCCTTTTCTCTCTGTTAGAGAAACAATGTTTGAATGTGTTGGCAGAACTGGTTTAATTATTTTGTGTCCGTAAGTGTAAAACCATCACAATAAAGATGTCAGAACCAAGAAGAGATGGAAAAGATTGAGGACATGATGGCATAAAACTTCTGTCTTGAAAAATCTTGCAACCTTTCTAAACTCTTGATTTACAAGCAAGATAATATATTTGCATTGTTAAAAAAAATGTGAGATGGGAGTTTCTGATTCTTATATGTGATAGCTTCCTAACTGATACCATCAGCTTCAGCCTTTGCTTTTTGCAGATCAATCCCTAACACAGAACTTTTCTCACAAACTTGTACTAGAACATACAATTTCAGCTGCTCTCTCAATAAAATCAAATATGCATATTTTTATGTCAACAAATGTCACACAATACAGATGTAACTGGGTCATTGCCTCTTTTATTAAGCAAAGTACAACTCTGAAGGCAAATTTTGATTTTTTGTTAATCCTCATGATTTTATTACATTCATACTAAGCTAAGAATGTATATTTGAAATCTCTGATCCATTCTCATGGATCTCTAGAAACAGTAGAATTTTATAATCTTCTCTTTCTCAGCCTGTAATATAAAGTAGTTATTCCCAGAAAAACCTGATTTGTCTTTCTTTTTATTCCTAACCTTTGTCTCTTTGTCTTATCAACACCCTATTAGCAAATGTGAAGGAATTTAGATAAATGCTGTCATGGGGAGCCAATGGGCTATGGATTGCTGAGAAACATGCCTAAAATAAATTATTACACTTCTCCCAGGGGGATTTAGGAAAAAAAATCACTCCAAGAAAGTGTGTGTATATTATAAGTGCTCTTACAGAGCCCAAAGGTTTTAAACATTTCATTTTATTTAATAAACAGGATATGGTGTGTACTCAGACTTGCTAAAATAATGTTAAACTGCATAAAGATAAAAAATAGAAAATTTTATTGTATTCATTTTCCAAGTGACTTTTGGTAAAGTTTAAATAAGAAGAGATGGGTAATTATACTATTTCCATGTTAAATCTAATAAATATGCCAAATTTATATTGTATAGATTTCCTTGTATTAAATGTAAACAGTACCTGTGAGTGATGTGAATATATTAGAATGACATAAATGATATTCATTATATATGAACTGCCAGTTTTGCTCTAGGATCCTTATGATAATGAGATGTTGCCTTTCCTGAAGCTTTCCCAGTGAGTATCCACTTTTAATAAATAAAGTAAAATATGTATTCCTAGAAGATTTCATAGTTCTTCATTGATAGGAATAGTTTTTAAAAAGTAAATCATGTATCTCAAAACTAGAGTCCTTCAGATTGCTTAATCTAGATGCTATTTATGCTGTGTTCTTTGGGGATTCTTTTTTTTGGTCATTGTATTTGTTCATCATCATCTTTTTAGTGGACAAAGTTGGAGACTGAATAGCTAGGTTATATTGTTACATTTTCTCAGATTTTGGATTTCCCTTGTTGGTTTGAAAGAAAAGAAAAGACTTTATTTCATTTGAAATGTATAAATGATGCCAAATCCCTATTTGAAGTTGTTAGATTGTGATTGCCAGTAGAACTATAACCTTAACCTTACTTATGCAAATCACTAGTTCACGGTAAGTCTGACACTTATGGAATTAATGAACTAACTAATTAAGTGACCTAGTAAGAGAATTGGTAAACCAGAACTATTAATCTTTTAATGAATTCTTTGCTATCACTTAAATAAAATTTTTTTGCATAATTTTAAAGGACCACAGTAAAGAAACATTAGAATAAGAAACCCATTAGGTGAAAGAATGTTATTTTTATGAATCTATTATTATTTCTCTTTTTATTGAATTTATTTCTATTCAAGTTTACAAAAGTGAAAATTCCTATATTGGTGACTAACAGTCCCCAACTTTGAAGGTTTTTTTTTTTCTTCTCACTGAGACAAAGTGTTTAGGATCATTTATTCCTTCAAAAAAACCACAGCATACAATCAGTAATTAGCATACAAATATAACTAAAGAAATTCCCTATTTAATGGCATGTATCACATGTGTTTCAGAATTCGTAAGCTCTCATAGGTTAACTAGCACATAAAATAAGTTCTTTTCATTGATTATCTTCAAATAGCGTTTTTCTAATCTCCAAAAATAACTCTCTTTACCTTTCTCTTTCAAATGTCTTTTTTAAAAAATCAGGTCATAGCTGTTAAAGTAACTGAACTGGACTAAACACAACCAAAATTTAGAACATTGAAATGTCCAGGGTTATATCAATCAATAATGAGAGATAAGTAAAAAGAAAAAAATTAGACTGTCTTCTGTATCCATATTAGTTGCTTGCATAAAACTGTCCTCAGCAGGATGAAGGATTGTTGAATCGTAAGTATTCAATACCTTCCACTAGAGAGAAAAAATTTAAATGCTTAAATGAAAAGAAAGGATTGCAAGAGTTATGGTTATAATGGTTTTATCAACCCATATTAAAGAAGAAATTGATGATTGCTTAAATCAAATAGTATTATTTAAGAACTCCCATTTACTTGACACTGTCCTAGATATAATGGGACATACACAAGAAAAAGAAGATGCAGTCTGCAACTTGAAAAAATTATAATCTAAGTGAAAAGACTAAAGTAATACACATAAATTAATATCAAGCTACATAGGAGAAGTGATAATAGCCTCAACTATTGCACACAAAAATAACCTGTAGTTTTGTAGGCTAAAGAGATTACCTCTGTTTTTTGAAAATCTTGTAAGAATCTATGAACCTCTCTTTCTGGTGATATGGAAGGCTACATATCCTGAAAATCTGCCTGTAAGAACACCTAGAAATATTGTATGAAACATAACAATTTTTAAAAAAATATAGACCTAGGCTTGCAATAAATTAAATTCCCTGAGTTTCAAGATGCAAGAGAATTTCTAATCAGACTAGTAAATGGAAGCTGACTCAAAGGCTAGTATTGAGGACTTGACATTTCTGATCAATTACCAATAGCTTTAAAAGAATTGCATAATGCCCTGGGTCTTCACACAGAGCAGGGAGTTGGAACTGAGATTCCCATGTATAGTTGAAATTTCCAAAGGGTTAGATAGTCAATGAAATTGTAGACTAAAATAAACAAACAAAAACAAAAAAACAAACTCAACTCCTTCAACTGGCAAATGGAGATAAAATTTAGTGTCCCAGGTTAAATGTCTCCTGAGAATTTATAAATTAGGCCTGCCCTTATTTAGATTTGGGAATCAAATTTTTACCTACTTCCAAGTAACAAAGTTGTTCCCAGGTTGATATTCCAGGACACTCAGCCAAAACAATGCAAATCTCTTGTGAGACATTTATTTACCTTTAATCCATGGCCTGAAAGATTCCCACAAGCAAGATTCTGCTGGGTATGGCTTACATTGGAAAAGGACCAAACACATGAGGAAATAAAGTCCTTTGGATGTAGTGAAACTTGAACTATAGAAAATTTATTTAACAGAAAATATGAGATGGTAGAAAAACATGGATGGATCCCAAAGTGAGAAGATTGTGTGGTCCTGGTTCTGAAATGGTAAGGTAAACAAGCCTGCTGAGAGTAAATGATCGAGAAGTTTTCTCTTTAGCTTAGCTTTAGAAGACTTTGCATATTAGAAGTCATTTCATCAAATCAGTGAAAAAATAATCGGGTCAGTGAGCATGTCTAAAAATAGCCTTGGTTAAATTAAAAATTATCCAATTAAAATTTTCATATTAAAGAAATGACCAGTTATTTGACAGGTGGATACAAATATGCCAAACCTCTTTTGAAAAAAAGTTTTTTTTTCTAGCTACATTTAAAACAACACACTTGGCTTAAAGATTTTTCTTACTTCCTGTGTTTACTACTTACTGAGTCAGTAGTTGGTTAGACTAGGAAGGAGACAAATGAAGATAGAGCTCTCAAACTTAAGTACCCAAGCTCGCTTCTCACATCGCAGCTTCAGACCATTCAATATGTTCTTTTTGTTTAGATTGCTCTCATTGTTCCTGTTCAAATATGAGAGAGAAAAAATGACAACAGCTAAGTTTAGTGCTTTGTACAGAGAAAATACAATACATATTTTATTAACTAACTGTTGTCATAAACTGCTCTCTCTCTCAAAGCCTGAACAAAGCCAGGTGCATTAGCTATGTATGCATTAGAAGAAGTTACAAAAAGCAAGATCAGACAAGTCAGCTGATAGGTTGGCAAGAGCCACGCCATACCCATCTCCCATTGGATGTTGTTCTGTTGTGGGTAGCATGAATTGGGCACTCCATAAAGATTTGTTAAATGCAAGGATATTTTCTAGAATGGGGCAAATTATTATTGTACAAAATACAATCAACTAGACATCATATGGAAAAGTCAATGTATGCCCTCTTGTTAAACTCAGGTTTAGTGAAAGAACTTACAGTTAAAGTTCTTTAGTGAAAGAACTTTTCAGGTTAAATCAACTTGAGAGTGTCTTTCATCTTTCTCAAGGGGAATTTCACCTTCTCAGCTGGTGTTCAACCGAACTTAAATTTTGAAAAGTATCTTGTGATACCATGATTTTTCATGAAATACTTCATCTTGTAATATTTTATGCAAATTAGGAATCATCAAATAGACTCTCATTTTCACTTAATATAGTAATTTACTTCAAGTTCATTGAGTAATTATTGTTTTTAAGTCACAGATACCATGTAGCCATGGATGCCTTCATGCTTTATAATCCTCTGTTCAGTCTCAAACTTTAAAACAACTCAATCCAGTTGTTTTTACTGATTATTGTGTCTGTGGGCTTGAAGGTCACCTGACAGAGTACATACTAGAAGGCAAAGATTCAGACAAGAACTATCAGCTGAGGAGGAAATACATTTGATAACTTCCCATAAATGAAAATAAATGTTTTTCATTTCACTGTAATCAGTATTGACCAGGCATTGCAGAAAGAGCTTCACAGAAAAGTATTAGTATCAGAAAGTCTATAGATCTGAGTAAAAATATCTTTAGAAAATGTCTAATCTCATATTCAAAATATGACTTATAAAAATATGTGGAACTTAGAAGTAATCAAATAGATCAAGTACCTTTGCACAGTGTGTATGCATTCTTAGCAGATGGCTAAAACTCAACTATTTTAACTGAACCAGAAGAGGAAAAAAAAATCTGTCAAGTCATTTTAAAGATATCATTTTGAAGCTATGACTTGGAATAGCTTTTTAAAAACTGAAATGTCTATCCAAAACTTTAAATCAGTTGTCATCTAAGTATGGTATCATAAGCCCAATGTTGTTTATGATGTTTTGACACTTGGACTGGAATTATAGCTGTACCAACAAAAGGAAGACCAAACTTGAGAAACAGTCCTGTGAAAAGACTCATTGATATAAGACAACATCTGTTTGTGGGCACTAGATTTGACTATAGTCTAAGAACTGTCTTTATGATTAATTTATATCTCTGTTGCTGAATTGATTGTGCAGTGATCTGTACTGATTATTAAGTTGATTGAAATAACCAGACCAGACATGGCTTACCAGTACAAATTGGCTAACTCATCAACACATACAAATTTTAGGAAAAATGTTAGTGATTGTCACATCTCACCAGGAAAGGAATTACCCCATACTTATCAAATCTGTAAAGTTCATTTATACTGACACACACCTGTATTTTAAATAAACCCATTTTACTTTAGACTTGATTTTTTTCACAATGTGAAAAACCTCTATCTAATTCTGAATAATTTAGGTGTAAATTAAAAAAAACTGGCTTTGGGAGGTTAAATTGTCTCTTAGAAGAATCATTGGGATGATCTGCTCTTTTAATGTGGTCTGGTATTTAGTTACTAGAAGGAAGCTATGTTCTAAGCCTAAAAAAAAATTACGCACACACACAAAAGATTGTGACGATGAAGATTTAGGCATTTCATCCCAGTGTGTGTTACTGTAAGGTAAATCTGTGTCTGGTAATGTGTATATCTCTCTTTTATTTTGATATGTAATTTAAAAGGAAGAGCAAATATGAGGAACTATGATAAGTTAATAAATTCAGAATTAAAGGGAAAGCCACAAGGATTTTCTAGTTAGTTTCTGGTCAATACAAAGATTTGAGTTTTGAAGAGGTAAGAACACAGGGAATTAATGTGATCTGAGGTGACAGATTTATGAAATTTTTTGTCCAAAGCATTTAGTACCTAGTCCCACTTTGTGTAGTATCGCTCAGTCTCCATATACACAAACCTAAAGTTTTACTGTAAGAAAATATTTAAATATAAATGAAAAATTTTGACAAGGGATAGATTAGACTCCAAAGAGTATTGTTTTGAAAAGAGTTAATAACACATTTTACCTGTTTTGGAAAGCAAACATAGTGTAATTCAAAATTTCTTGGGACAGTAGACAACTGTCAACTATTTAGAATGGTTCATTCTGCACAATCTGGGAATCCCCATGCTACTCATATCTTCAGAAGAAGGTCTTCAGATTGGCAATGAGGGAGTATTTTCTTTGAACATTTAAGTAACATGTAAAGACTAAAAAATATATACAAATGTTAGTAATGAAAAAAATGAATAATACCCAAAGCAGAATACTTGAAAAGTCATGGTAGATTTTCACATTCCTAGAAAATCACAGCAAAATGTGTTAAGCTCCTTTCCATGTTTGAAACTTTTACTAATATTAAGAGTGGGAAGTACACAATCAAGAGGAAAAAAATCTAGTAAAAATAAATTGGTGCAATTAACAGGAAACAAATTCTTGATCATCCAAAACATTTTTAAAAATTTATTTTTATTGTATTTTTTTCATTGCCATTTATCCCCCTTATATCCTCCACCCATACCTTGCCTTTACCACTGTTGTCCATGTCCATGAGTCCCTTTTCTTTTTTGCTTGATTCCTCTAACTCCAAATTCCCTATCAGAGCTCTCAGATTATACTCTATGAGTATGTCTCTATTTTACTTGTTAGTTCAGTTTGTTCATTAGATTCCACATAGGAGTGAAATCATATAGTATTTGTCTTTCTCTGCCCGGCTTATTTCACTTAGCATAATGTTTTCCAAGTCCTTCCATGCTGTTGCAAAGGGTAAAATTTTCTTCTTTTTATGGCTGAGTAGTATTCCATTGTGTAAATCTGTCATAGTTATTTTATCTACTCATCTACTGATGGACACTTAGGCTGCTTCCACATCTTGGAGGTTGTAAATACCACGGCAATGAACATAGTTGCTCCTGTATTTTTTCTAATTAGCATTTCAGGTTCCCTCCAATGAATTCCCAGAAGTGAAATCACTGGATTAAAAGGCAGTTCTATTTTTAATTTCTGTGCAATATCTCCTTACTTCTTTCCACTGTGGCTACACCAGTGTGCATTCACCAACAATGCAAAAAGGTTTCCCTTTCTCCACATCCTTGCCAGCACTTATTAATTTATTGATGATAGCCATTCTGACAGCTGTGAGATGATATATCCTTGTGTTTTAAATTTTCATTTTTTCTGATGATTAGTGATGCTGGTCATCTTTTCATATACCTGTTGGTTATCTGTATGACTACTTGCCACTGTGGAAAACAGTATGGAATTTCAGCAAAAACTAAAAAATGAACTGCCTTTTGACCCAGAAATTAAACTCTTGGGATTATACCCTAAGAATCCTGAAACACCAATTCAAAAGAACCTATGCACCCCAGTGTTCATAGCAGCACAATTTATAATAGTTAAGTGTTGGAAGCAGCCTAAGTGCCCATCAGTAAATGAATAGATCAAAAGACTGTGGTACATTTACACAATGGAGTACTATGCAGCAGAAAGAAAGAATGAGCTCCTACTCTTTGCAAGAGCATGGATAGATCTGGAGAGCATTGTGCTAAGTGAAATAAGACAGGCAGTGAAAGATAAATGCCATATGATCTCATCTATAAATGGAACCTAATCAATAAAAAATATAAACAAGCAAAATATAACCAGAGACATGGAGATAACGAACAAACTGATAGTAACCAGAGAGGAAAGGGAGAGAGATTATGGGGTACAGTTGAAGGAGAATCATCAAGGAACATGTTTAAAGGACCCATGGACAAAGCCAAAGCGGGGAAGGATTGAGGGTGGTAGTTGGTGATGGGTGGGGCAGGGAGGTGTGGTGGAAGGAAAATGGAGACAACTGTACTCAAAAAATATTTTTTTTAAAATTAAACATAAAAAAAGAGAGGCAATCATGAGGGGAATGGATAGGAGGAGGTGCAGAGGGGAAGAAATCAACATTTCTTTTTCCAAAAAAATACATTAGTATTTGGAAATAATCTATCATCTATGATTTAACACTTAAGCTGTGAATGGGGAAGCAGTATAACATACACTATTGAAAAGATGTTAGCAAAGAAGCTAATAATTTTTTATCACTATCTCTTAAGGCCTATAAGTTATGAAACTCTGTACTTTCATTTTGTTAGTTTGCCAATACCAATGATAAAAACAAATATATTCTCTAAGCATTTTTATGCACTAAATATTTTCTTTATTTTTATACCATAGTTGCAAATGCTCTGTTGATTTAGGAATATACATATATATATAAAATCCTTAAGCCAAAATCAATACATAATATGATTTAAAATAATAAAACCAGGTTAAGAACTGAAGTGTTTAACCTTCAAAACTTCACAGAGCATGATGACGACATGAGATAAGTTTGATTTATGAGTTTACTGCCTAGTTATGTCTGAGATACTTGCTTGGAAGATTTTGGAACAGTGTTTTCTCTAATTACCTTCAAGAGTGTTTCTGAAAAACAACTATTCCTATCAAAGAAGAACCCTCACTGTTAACTCATTTACAGCTTTAATTACCTTTAAAAGTCAGCAAGACAACATATGAATGTTTACATCTTTAAATTAAATGACTATCCAGATTTAAGACTTTTAATCTCTTTAGAAAGAGGCTGACTTTATTATCATCAAGAGTTCTTATTCAGGTGAAGTCCTGACCTGAATAAAATTTCCTTTTGCACTTTTGGCTACCCAATAAATATCCTAAAAATGGAAGTAAATACAATTTTACAAAATCTAGAATGAATGAAAGCCTTCCTGCTGTAAATAACAGGAAAAGAGACACATGGAGCGGCCAATAAATGAAGCTGTGCAAGTCAGGCACAAGAAACACCTTTGATACCAAAGAAAACTAAAACAGAAGGCTGAATGCTCAGTGTGTATTCTAGTTAGCCATGAGACTTACATTTATTTGTCCTTTTATTCTAGAAAAACATTTTCATACCATTTATCAAATATCATATGCTATCAGCATAAAATAAATAAGACTTCTGAGACACAAAAATTCCTGCATGATAAGACAATTGAAATGATAATGAGACAAAGGAGAAAGTTTGATAAGAATAGGCACAGGGGTTTATGTAAACAGAGAAGAAACATCTAACCCAATGTATGGGTAAAGGGAACAGTGGCTGGAAAGTAGGTGGGAGGAATTACTGAGACACAAATGGAATTAAGTATGTAGGAGAAGAGAGAGAAAGCTGTTTATGTGTACATTTTAGGAAGGTGAGGAGAGGAGAAGGAATCTATAAACATTTCACTTGTTGGGATGTGATATGTTAGTGGCCAATGAAAACTGTTTCCTGAAAGCACTGGAAAGCCAAGGATTGGCATTTTAACAAGGAAATATCCTTGTTAGTGGCTGCTATGGGGAGGATGCTTTAAAAAAAAATCCTGATTGCTATGGGGAGAATGGATTGGAAGCAAATGCCAGAATCCTTATGTGAGAAGAATAGAAAGCATGCATTTCAGAGCCACTGGAGTACTGCACTGAGTTGCTGGGACCAGAGATGTTAAAGAATGTAGAATGAATGTTCAGAAAGCTAATGGCTGGTTTGATAAGGGCCCTCAGAAAACCTTATAATGATCCTTGTATTCACTGAAGTATCTGGAAAAATGATCTTTTTTTTTTTTTTTACCAAATTTAAGCTCCTTGAGTATTCTACTTTACTCACTCTAAGGTACCCTGTTGTTTGGTGTTGGGAACCGCCCTGACTGGTATCAGAAGCTGAAACCCCCGCCTAGGTTAAGGCTAAGGGAACACCCTTGGAACTGTAAACCAGCAAGGAGACAAAAGCTTATCTTCCTGGCAGGAATGCTGCTTCTGCTGCTTTATTCATGACTGAACCCCAAAAAGCTTGGTCGGTTAGCCAAAGACGGGTAAGATTTCCCCACGGGGGAAATGACCTAAGACAGGCACGATCACTTTGGGAGGCCCCCCAAAAGAAGGACTTGGGGGACTGCAGCAAAAGGGGGTGATGGACCCTTGCTCCTCGGCTCTGACATAGCCTAAGTTCTCAGCGTCTGGGAGAAAACCTCCTTGTCTCTCAGTTGCCTTAGTTCCCTTGCTCCACCTAAGCCTGAAACAATGACAGGGTGGTGCAGCTCGGTACTGAGAAGTGCGGATTCCCGGGGTGATCAGGCCTAAGAAAGAACATGTAAATTACTGTGAAAGCTTCTTTGTTTAGAATGCTCTCAGTTGAATGAGAAGGGTCTTAGGAGGAAGTTATTTTGTTCCTCAGTCTTACAGCTCTTTGACCCCCAACTCAATAGACAGGCAGAGTTCTTTGTTTTCTATAGTTCCTTACTTCCCCCTAATGAGTACTATACTTTACCTGAATTATTATGCAAAATGAGCCCAATAAAAGCAGGTATGGACGGTAAATCAGCGCTCTCCCCACTAGGGGGGCTGGCCATTTTGTCCCTACTTCCCCACAGAAACTAGTTTGTCTCTGTGCATGTGTGTTTTTTCTCACATGTTTATTGTCGAGCCATCCACAGCATTCCGTGGTCACTGCTGGCTGGTGACCCACACGCATCAGTTTGGACCACATTTGGCCCTTTCAAAACACTTATCCCACAATTTCAGAACTGAAGCCCTCTTCTTTTCATTCAAGAAGACAAGGCTTTCCTGAACACACCTCCATCTTGAAAAGGTCCCCTTTTCTCCCCAGACTAAATCCAAATCTCATCGTCTGAGATAATTTCCTCACACCTCCCTTCTCTGCTCTCCTGGGCATCTTTTTTTAATAAAAGATTTCCTGCCCCAAACAACAATTTTTTCCAAACTCCCTAGCCATAATTTTCAATTAAGCATCTCTACCTCACAAGAGCTGTAGTTGGAGCTACTTGGGTCATCCAGAATTCCCAACTGAAGCTCCTCCCTGGAAATTCCCTAAACAGATGATGGAACCATATTTGAGATATTTCAGCCTCTACAAATCACAAAATGTATTGACATCATGACACTCCTCGAGTTAATCTTTGGTTCAGAATTTCTCCAAAAGTCCTCAGAAAAATCAACACAAACATAATATCTGAGACGTAGTGTCATGTACTGAATTTAATGCTTTAACTATATTATTTTATTTAACCCTCATAATAATTTTGTGAAGTACATAATATCTGAAGCTTAGTAACTTGCCCAAGGTCAGGCATTATGACATGATATATTGCTTCTCTGTCTCCTGTAATTATTATCTTGAATTTTTTTTTGAGAAAACAGCTCATCTTCCATATTAGTTTTATTCAGTGTTGTGCAGATTCTGGATGTATTTACATAGTCATTCATACATCAAATATAATGAAAAGGTTTATTTCCCTTTTTATTCATTCATTTATTCAACATACTTTTAGTGTGCACTTGTTACTTTGTGCTAGCATTAGGATTTAAAGATGCATAACCAACCCTGCTGTAAAAGTGTTCCCAGTTTCACCATTATGAGTGAAGATATCCACATGAGGGAGCAGAAGCATAAAATGGCATAAAAATAATTCAACAAATGATTTTTACTCTTCAACAAAAGGCGTTGGGAAATCTAGACAGCTACATGCAAAAAAAAAGATGAAACTTGATTACCAACTTACAACATACACAAAAAAATTAATTCAATGAGGATAAAAGACTTAACTATAAGTCATAGTACCATAAAAATCCTAGACTAGAACATAGGCAGGAAAATCTTAGGTATCCCAAGTATGAATATTTTCACTGGTGCATCCCCTAGAGCAAGGGACATAAAGGAAAGAATAAACAAATGAGATCTCATCAAAATAAACAGCTTCTGCACAGCTAAAGAAAATAGCATTAAAATGAAAAGGGAACCAACTGTATGGAAAAATATATTTGCCAATGATACCTCGGATAAGAGTTTGATCTATAAAATATACAAAGAACTCACACAACTCCTCTCTAGGAAGACAAACAACCCAATTAAAAATGGGAGAAGGACTTGAACAGCAATTTGTCCAAGGAGGATATACAAAGGGTCCAGAGACATATGAAAATATGCTCAGTATCACTGAGACATGAAAGAAATGCAAATTAAAAGCACAGTGAGGTACAATTTCATATCTGTCAGCAAATCAACAAACAGATGTTGGAGGGGATGTGCAGAAGAGGGAACTCTAGTACACTATTAGTGGGAATGCACACTGGTGCAGCCACTGTGGAAATCAGTATGGAATTTCCTCAGAAAACTAAGAATGAAATTGACTTTTGACCCAGTGATTCCACTGCTGGGATTATATGCTAAGAATTCTGAAACACCAATTCAAAACAACATTTGCATGCCAGTATTCATAACAGGGCAATTTACAATAACTAAGGGCTGGAAGCAACCTAAGTGCCCATCAGTAAATGAATAGATCCAAAAATTATGGTACATTTACACAATAGAATACTACACAGCAGAAAGAAAGGAGCTCGTACCATTTGCATAAGCATGGATGGATCTGGAGAACATTATGCTAAGTGAAATAAACCAGCCAGTGAAAGGCAAATACCATATGATCTTACCTATAAGTGGAACCTAGTCAACAAAACAAATAAGCAATATATAACCAGAGACATGGTAATAAAGAACAAACTGACAGTAAATGGGGGGATGGTGATAGGGTATAATAGGGGGGAAAGGGAAAAGGGTTTTTAGGAACATGTACAAAGGACACATGGACAAATCCAAAGAGGGGTAGAATCAGGGGTGGGAAGTGGGGATGGCTGAGGTGGGGGAAACATGGAAACGACTGTACTTGAACAACAATAAAAAAAAAAGTGAAAATAAAAGCTGTCCACATGAGCATGACAACTACAATTTCCAAACTTCAGCTTTAAATAGGAAGACATCAATACATAGGAGTGAATGGAATGTGGATAATGGATACCTCTGAATACCCTTCCTTTGCCTTCTCAATCATCTGCCTTTTCATACACAATATTTTCTTATTAATTCTATTTATTTTAAAAAATGCATTTCCTTTGCAATTACAGTTGACATATACAATATTATATGTTTCAGGGATACATTACAGTTATTAGACATTTATATAATCATATGGTATTTGTCTTTCTCTGACTGATTTCACCTAGCTTAATACCTTCTAGGTCCATCCATGTTGTTATAAATGTCAGGATTTCATTCTATTTTATGGCTGAGTAATATTTCATTGTATATATGTACCACTTCTTTATCCATTCATCTATTGGTGGACATTTAGGTGACTTTTATAACTTGGCTATTGAAAATAATTCTACAATAACCATAGTGGTGCACATATCTTTCAAATTAGTGTTTTGGAATTCTTCAAACAAATAACCATCAGTGGAATGTCTGGATCATATGGTAGTTCTGTTTTAAAATTTTTGAGAAAACTATATTGTTTCTATAGTACCTGCACAAATTTGCAGGCCCACCAGTAGTACCATAGGGCACTCTTTTCTCTATGTCCTCTCCGACACTTGGTTTTTGGTTTATTGATCAGAGCCATTCTGACAGATGTCAGATGATACCTGATTGTGGTTTTAATTTTCATTTCCCTGCTGATTGGTAGGTTAAACATCTTTTCATATGTCTGTTGGCCATCTCTATGTTTTCTTTGGAGAAATATCTATTTGTTATTTGCTTATTTTTTTAATTGGAGAGTTGAATTTTTTGCTAAGTTGTGTGAGTTCCATATATATTTTGGATATTAAGCACATATTGGGGTATCATTGGTAAATATATTCTTTAATTCAGGAGGTTTTCTGAATATATATATATATTCAGAAAAAAAATATATATATATATATATATATATATATATATATATATATATATATAAAGTTTTTTTTCAGGTGTCTGTCCAATATTCTCAACATCATTTGTTAAGGAGACTGTCTTTACCCCATTGGATATGCTTGCCTGCTTTGTCATAGATTAATTGACCATATAAGCTTGGGTTTATTTGTGGGTTCTCTATTTTCTTACATTGATCCATTTGTCTATTTTTATGCCATTACCTGCTGTTTTGATTACAACTGCTTTGTAATATAGTATAATATATGAGGCAGCACAGTACCCCCAACATTGTTCTTCATTTTCAATATTGTTTTGGCAATTAAAATCTTTTGTAGTTCTGTTACAGAACAGAACAAGGGGGGCCTGGGACAATATACTATTATTGAAAGAAGGCCCTGGGTTCATTATGTCTGCCGCCCTAGGAAAGATGTCTCTCAATGCCAGAGATTCGTGAAAAGGAAAGGAAATGTTTATTTAATGCTATACAAACTTAAAGTAGTGACCCAATGTCTTTATCAAAAATCTTAAAGTCCCTTAAAACACCCACAAACGGACACAGTCCTTCCTTCCTTCCCCCTTTGCCCAGTCCAGAGTACCGTATCTCAGGAAAGGAAACAGAAGTCCATGGCTCAGACAGTCCTCTGGTTCTTAGTTAGTCCTCCATCTCAACTGGGAGACCTCCCTGGGTTCCCGGCACCCTCGGCTGAGTTGCCTGGGTCTCTGCTAAAACCAGGTGGTGCTTCCCCCTTCTAAAGCTGCGGGGGTCCCCGCTCTGTCCAGGCCTCGTGGTTCTCCCTCTCAGGGCTGCGGGAAGGGGAGAGTCCCCACTCTGCCCAGGCCGCGTGGTTCTCTCCCTCTGGGATGCGCATGGCTCACCTACTCAGGGCTGTGCATGGCTCTCCTTCTCAGGACTGCACATGGTTCTCCACTCTGTTAAAGATGCATAGTTCTCTCTGGGATGCAGGAGTCTCCACTCCGCTAAAGACGCATGGTTCTCTTCCTCAGGGATGTGCATGGCTCTCCTTCTCAGGGCTGCACATGGTTCTCCTTCATAAAGCACCACGGTTCTCTCCTTCCTAATGGCCGCCAAGTCTGGGTTTTTAATCCCCGCGGCCACTCTTCCTCTGCAGCCTCATTTCCGACTCCTCCCACACTCGGCTTCACATGCCAGAACTCGTATCCTTCCAGCTTTACTGGGCTGCCATCTTGAGTCTGGGCAGGTTTGGCCCCATGTCCTGGAGCCAATCTTCTCTGAGCTCCCACACAGGCGCTGTACCTTGGGGGGATCTGCCCCCAGTCACGTGTTGGTGGGGAAGTTACTTCCATTCCCCTGGCTCAGAGATGATCACAGCTATTTAACATATCTAAGCGACCAGCCAAAGGCTATAGATATGTTAAATGACCACACCAGAGGGTAGCTGCAAGGCTGTTGCTATGCAAAACAGCTCTCAATGGCCTTGCTCCATTTGTCCCTTCCCCCAACCCACACCCTGGGTGGGGGGATGGAGACATCTTAAAATCTCCTGGACACCTTGAGTTCTGGACCCCATTTTAAATGCCCATTTGGGGTCCCCCCTCTGGGCTGCACCCTGTAACAGTTCAATATAAATTTCAAAATCATTTGTTCTAGTTTTGTGAAAATATGACATTGATAATTTTTATAGGAATTGCTTTGAATCTGCATATTGCTTCAGGTAGTATGAATATTTTAATGCAATCATTTCTATCCATGAGCATAGTAGAGCCTTTCACTTATTTGTGTCTTCAATTTTTTACTTCATTGTCTTATATTTTTTGAGTACAGGTGTTTTATCTACTTGGTTAAATTTATTCCTACTTATTTTATTCTTTTTAATGCAATTTCTTAATTTCTTTTTCTGATAGTTTCTTATTGGTTCTCTCTACATAAAATCATGTCATCTGTAAATAATATTAGTTTTACTCCTTACTTTCCAATTCAGATGAAAAAATACCATATTATTTCCCTTATAAGTGGAACCTCATCAACAAAACAAATAAGCAAGCAAAATAGAACCAGAGGCATGGAAATAGAAATTTATCCATTTCTTTCAGGGTGTCCAACCTGTTGGCTTACAACTGTTTGCAGTATTTTTTTTTTATAATCCTTGGTGTTTCTGTGGTGTCAGTTATCTTTCTTTCACTTATGATTTTATTTATTTGGGCCCTCTCTCTTTTTTTCTTTATTAGTCTGGATAAAATTAACCTTTGCAGGGTTAATTTTATATTTTCAAAGAACCAGCTCTTGGTTTCATTTATATTTTATTATTATTTTTTCAGTCTCTATCTTGTTTCTTTCTTTTCTTACTTTTATTCCCTTTATTCTACTTACTTTGAGTTTTCTGTTTCTTTTTTTCTAATATCTTTAGTATAAGGTTAGAATATTTATTCACAAGGTTTTTATTATTATTATTATTATTGAGGTATGCTTGTATTCTATGATATCCCACTTTGCTGTATCCCATAAGTTCAGGGTCTTTGTATTTTTTAATTTGTCTCAGTGTATCATTTGATTTCCTCCTTGTTCTCATTGTTAACCCATTCATTGTTTAGTAACATATTATTTAACTTTCACATGTGTGTTTGTTTTTCAGTTTTCTTCTTTTAATTGATATCTAGTTTTATGCCTTTGTGATAAAAGATGTTTGGTTTGATTTTGATCTTCTAAAACTTATTAAGACTTTTGTGTGACCTAGCATATGGTCTGAAAATGTTGCATGTGTCCTTGATCTTTCCCTTTATGTTTGTGAATATTTGCTTTATACATTTAAATGTTCCTATGTTGGATGTGTAGATGTTTACAAGAATTACATATTCTTGTTAAACTGATCCCTTTATCATTAAGAAATGTATTTTTTGTTTTTTGTTCCAGCCTTTCTTTTAAAGTTTATTTTGTCTGATATAAGCATTATTACCCCAGCTTTATGCAATTTTATCTTCCTTTACTTTTGAATGAAATATCTTTTTTATCCTTTATTTTCAATCTGTGTGTCTTTCAATCTGAAATAGGTCTCTTGGAGGCAGAATATGTATGTATCTTCTATTTTTATCCATTGAGCCACCCTACCTTTTTTTTAAAGATTTTATTTATTTATTTTTAGAGAGGGAAGGGAGGGAGAAAGAGAGAGAGAGAGAAACATCAATGTGCGGTTGCTGGGGGGTCATGGCCTGCAACCCGGGCATGTACTCTGACTGGGAATCGAACCTGCGACACTTTGGTTTGCAGCCCGCGCTCAATCCACTGAGCTACGCCAGCCAGGGCTACCTACCTTTTTTAAATTAGTAGATTTATTACATTTACATTAAAAGTATTTATTAATAAGTATGTGGTTATTGCCATTTTATTGTTTTCTGATTGTTGCTTTTTGTTTTTCTTTCTTCCTTTCTCATTCTCTTGCTCTCTTCTCCTGCATGTTGATTACTTTCTATAGTGTTATGTTTGAATTCCTTTTTCTTTATTTCCTTTATATCTCATAGATTTTTGTGTTTTGGTCACCATGTGCTTCATATATACCATATTTGTAGCAGTCTACTTTAAGTTGATAGTAGCTTAACTTCTAACCTATTATAAAACCACCACAATTTTCTTGCCCTCTCCACATTTATGTTTTTGTCATAATTTTTTGCTTCTTTTTTTTGTGTGTGCATTTTGTATGTATCTCTTAATGTTGTAATTATATACAATTTACTAGTTTTGCCTTTTAACATTTGTACTGGCTTTATAATCAGTCAATTCACTGCTTTTACTAACTGTTTGCATTTGTTGGTCATTCAAAAATATTTTCTTTTATTTTTTATTTTTTCTCTTCTACTTTAAAGACTTTCTTCTTTTAACATTTCTTGTAATACTGATTTAGGAGTGATGACTCCCTTATCTTTTTCTTGTCTGAGAAACTCTTTATCTCACTTTTAATTCTAAATAATAGCCTTGCTGGTTGGAGTACTTTGGGTTGTACCTTTATCACTTTGAATATTTCATACCATTTCCTCTATCCTGCAACATTTTTGTTTTAAAGTCAGCTCATAGTCTTATGGGAGCTTCCCTTTGTGTAACTAACTGCTTTTCTCTCACTGCTTTTGAGATTCTCTCTCTCTCTCTTTAACCTTTGGCATTTTAATTATAATATGTTCTGGTGTGAGCCTCCTTGGGTTCATCTCATTTGAGATTCTTTGTGCTTCCTGGAGTTGTATATCTATTTCCTTTACCAGGTTAAGGAAAATTTTAGTCCTTAGTTCTTTATATAGTTTTCAATGATTTTTTATTCTATCTTATCCTTCTGAGACTCCTATGATATAAACGTTGTTATTCTTGATGTTGGTCTAGAGGTCGTTCAAACTATCCTAAATTTTTTTATTCATTTTTCTTTTTGCTGTTTTGATTGTGTGTTATCCCCTATCTTTTCTTCTAAATCACTGATTTGACCCTCTGCTTGATCTAATGTACTTTTTATTACTTCTAATGTATTTTTCATTTCAGTTATTGTGTTCTTTTGTTCTGATTGGCTCTTTTTGGGGGGCGTGTATCTTCTTTTCTGTTTCTTATTTCTTTAAGTTGTCATTGTGTTCATATATTCTATTTCCAAGTTCATTGAACAACCTCATAACCAGTGTTTTGAAGTCTGTATATGTTATATTGCTATCTTTATTTTGTTTAGTTATTTATCCAGAGTTTTGTTTGATTCTTGAATTTGGGACACTTTCTTTGTCTTCTCAGTTTGAATGATGCCCTGACTTTGTTTCTATGTATCAAGCATATTTGCTATATCTCCCAGTCTTAGCAGAGTGGCCTTACATAGAAGGTGTCTTGTGGGATGCAGTAGTGCAGTCTCCCTTGTCACATGAGCCAGGTGCTCCAGGGTTGTCCCTTTTGTGGATTTTATGTGCTGTTATGTTGTAGTTGAGTCTACATTGCTACTGGCACTTCATTGGGTGTTGTGATATCAGACTAATTGGCTGTCATGTCTGGATATCACTACAGTGGACAAATTGTCCAGGTGAAAACCCCATGGAACAGGAGTCCATTCACAAAGCTCTGGTGTTGCATTTCAGGTAGATTGGTTCTTGAGCTGATTGTGTGGGGCTCTGGTGAAATCTGAAGCTGGGCCCTAGGTTTTTTCAGTGTGGTGCCTTTTGGGAGGGGTTCTGGTGTAGGCCAAATTTAACCACCATTTGTGCGGGGCTTGGGACTGCTTGGTAGAAGTAGATACACAGGGTTCTGCATTTGTTTGCGTCTTGTGAAGGACTTGGGGATACTTGAAAGAAGCTATTCTGAGAACTGAGGCTTGTTGCCACTTGTGCTGGGCTTGAGACCCTTTGGTGAGCACTATAATGAAAACTAAGGCCAGGTGCCACTAGGGCCAGGCTTCTGGTCACTTAGAGCTATGTTATAGGCCAAAACTGGCTGCCAATTGTGCCAGATTTGTCATCACCTGATGGGAGTTACAATGCAAAATGAGAGTTGTCACCACTTGTCCTGGGTGTGGGGATCACTTGACAGAAGTTACACTGTATGTCATAGATGGTTGCTACTCACATGGGGTTTGTGGACCTTTGCAAGAGTTTATAGTGCAAGCCCAGGATGGCTGTCACTTGATCGGGAGTTACAGACCTTTGAGAAAGTCTGCCTAAGGCAGACACTACTCGTGTTTAGTTTGTGGTCCTTTGAGTGAGTCTTTAGTATCAACCAAGGCACACCACTGCTGTGGAGGTGCTGCTTGATGAGACTCAGTCCAGTAAGATATTTGTGTGGGGGAGGTTCTCAGCAAATCACTAAACTGGGGTGAGTGAAGTTAAATGGGAGTACAGATTTAGTTTCTGCCTGCACATGATTGTCTGGTTGGGAGGAGAGCTCAGCAAGGGGCAATGGTGACTTCCAACATTTCTATTCCCAAAGATAGTTGCCCTGACCATTATTCCTTCAGTCATCACTCTGAGTTAATCAATTTAATTCTTCCCCATATGTCCCTTTTACTTTTCTAATTGCTGCCTCTGGTCTGGAGCATAGAACAAGTGAATTTATGTGCTGACCTTTTAAGAGTAGTGTGCCTTGGTTTCCCACAGCCCTTTGTTCCTCTGGGACACAATCCACATTGATTTTTGCAGCCAGTTGTTATGGGAACTCCTTATCCTGGTACTGGTTCTCCAGGCTAGGGAGCCTGGTATGGGGTTGGGACATATTTCTCCTGATTCTTCACCACCATATTGTGTTTATGGGACCTGCCTGATCTCCACCCCACCTACCAGTCTGAACATGGCTTTTTAATATCCTTATTTATAGGAATTCTATTTAGCTAGTCTTCAGATGGTTTTCAGTGATGGTTTTTCTATAATTTAGTTGTAATTTTGATGTGGCCATGTGGTCATATTGATGGTTTAATTTGCAGTTAAGGGGCAGCCCCCATGAGGTTTGACTAGATGTCTGACTTAACTAAACACAGTTTATCCTTAGGAAAATATCTGAAAGCCTAAAGAAAACCCAAGAAGGGCCCAGTTCACTTTGTTACATGGAGTGAGTACATGGAATTTCTACAAATAAATTATAATTTTCAACTGGGATTTTGAATGTCCTCTTTGTACATTTATTTTAGAATAGAAATCCATCATCTAGATATCAGCATTGCTTTTTATAGAGCTATGATATATTGAAGATCTTCAACAAATATTATTGTTAAAATTAATGGTATGAACATTATAAAATAGTCACAACTGTTTACTGCCTAAATAGAAGAAACTATTTGAATATCCAAAAAACGTAATTATTAGAGTATAGTTAACTTTAAATGAATGTTTTCATGTATTTTCTTTGCTTGTGTTTGCACATTGCAGCAGCCTATAGTTCCAAAGTGCAATACTACTAATAATAATTTATAAAAAAGAACTCAGATTTTGACTCATCTGCATACAAGGTGAGGGAAGTGAGTAGGAGAATCAGAGCTTCAAAATTAGCAAAGAGAAAATCACAATTGTTCCTAGCCTGGAAAATGTGTGTAGTACACAACTGCATTTATTGTATATAGCTCCATTCTACTTTCATCTGCAGAGACACTGCCATGTGGCTCAGAAAATGCTTAGATCCCCAGATGTTTCAGATTTACTGTTAGACCTACTGCATTGTCATAGATGCTCTAAATCCTCTCATTTCAAGTTCTCTACAGAACACTGACTCTCCTCTTTCAAAGGAGGTAGTAGATATTATAAAACTAAGAGTGAAGGAAAATGGGAAAATAATTTTCAAAATATGTTTATATGTTTTTTTTCTAAAATTAATAAAAACTGGCAGATACTGCTGGTTACATGCCCTTATCAACTTCCTCTTATTCTTTGTTTACTCACAGAACATAAGAGGGAAGAAATGCACTTAGCTATTATACTACATTTATCAGGTTTTCTTGTTTCTAGGATGGCTACAATGGCATAGTTATGTACAAGGACATGTAAGGAAACATCTGTTAGGAATTTCTAGGAGAATGTTTGCTTTACCAATACAAGCACTGTCCCTTTCTTTCTTTTTCTTTCTATTTGGAATGGAAAGATGATGCTGAAAATGTAGCAGCCTTTTGGGACCTTGAGGAAACAAGTACAAGAATAAAAGCTGTATGCTAAAGATAGTAGAGCAAAAAAGTACACCATTTGGATATTGACAACATTAGATTTCTTGCTACGGATAAAAAAGTAATCCCTGTTTGGTAAGGCCAATGTATTGGGTTTCTGTTACATACAGCTGATTTTTAGATGATGCATAGAATAAAAACAAAGAGAATACAGGAAAACAAAACACATCTGTGTGTCCACAGTGAAACTACCTCTAGTATCTCTATATGTATGTGTGGTTCAAAAAACTTTTAGAAATATTTTCACTGTGCTCACTGCTCAATTAAGGTTTTTTTTTGGGGGGGGTCATCATTGTTCTGATATTTATCTTCTACTCAGGGTATAGAAACCACATGTGGCCACATAAATAACAAATTGTGCTTTAGTTGAGAAACTGAGCATGAAAAAAAAAATCGACCTGTCAAAACCCCGGAGTGGTGAGTCAAATTCTGAGTACATTGGGAGAAAAGCATGAAGAAGTGAACATACTTCTTCACACATAAGGCAATTGAGACTTCTTTGCTCTCCCTCAGGGAGTAATTATTCACTCTATAATGTGAGTGAGGTTGTGTCCCTCCCTAGCAGCTAAACAAAATTGGTGTTAGGGTATCCATCTTATTGGGTCTTCTTGAGGTGGAGGTCAGTGTATGCTGCAAGTGCCCTCCTGAATATGTGCTCTGCTAAACAAGTTTTTAAAAACACAGTTCCTCCCTTATGTCACCCAAAACATCCTTAGTCAAAAGCTTGAACACGGCTAGGTAACTTGTAAAGAGGTGGGCATAAAGGTTTTATGGATGGCATCTGAAATGGATGAGGACCTTGTAGCTATCTGCTGCCAAGAATAACACATGAAAAACTTCTATCTGTAATCCGGAGGCAGTACCTTTGATAAGTCAGCTGCAATGGCCAGGGGAGAGTGTGGTTCATAAGGTTCAAATTGTCACTGCAATTTAAATACAACCCTATGTACATGTCTTCCTGATAGCAGCAAGGTACAAACAATACGATAAGCATTTGAAGGGAAGGCTGTGCAAGCTGTCAATTGTTCAAGAGGTTTCTGGGAGACACTGCAGTGAACTGTAGTTTTTTACACCATCAAAAGGTCACAGGCACTAAACAGCGTTGGTTGATGGCTGCCACAGATCCAGTATTGCAAGATACTCTGATTCTTCTAAAAAGCCAGAAATTGTTTTTTACAAGTTTGGAACATATTTTGGGGCAGGAAAATCATATATGTGGATTGAATCCAGCAACATAAACCACTAATTGGAGACTTTGTATTTTAAAAATCCAAATACATTAATAACTGATGAATGCCTATTACAGACAAAGTTTGTCTCTCAGATTCTGTTTCTTCCTTCCTTGATTCCTTATCCATGTCTAAGCTCTTATCCTTTTTTTTTGGTCTTTCCTTCTCCCTCAAGCAGTCTTCAGTTATCAATAGGACTGAGGTATTACCAGCCCCAGAATTATTTGTATCTATAGAGAACCCTGTACTTTAAAAAAAAGAGTCCCACAAGAATCAAAGGATTCTAAAGGCAGATTTTAGAAGAGATTATTTGGACAATGTGGCTCAGTGAAGCACATCTCATATCACATTTCTAGCAACTCTGCTAGTGCTTTCTCATGTGACAGTCACATATTCTTTTCATATCCAAATACAGTCACAAATATTTATACATACCTGCAATAACTGTGATGCTGAAACAGCAATAAAAAAGAAAAACTGACATTCCCAGAAGTAACAGATAAAACTTTGAATATAAACTAATTGACTTATTTTATTTTTGTTTCCTGATTTTGGACTCAGTTTGTATCCACAGGAAATATTATGATGGAAAATTCCACAACTGGTCCACAACTTACATCCCAGCTGTATCCAAGAACCAATTTTAGCAAATAAAATAGAAAATATAATATGAAAACTTTACTATATTTTTATATAATAATAGTAATAAAACCTATAGTAGTTTATTTCTTTAGCATTTACAAAGTACTTTGCTATCCATACTCTCACATAATTCATCAGGCTAGTAGAAGCACATAAAATAATTTGTGAATATCAACAAGCCCCTTAATACAAATCATGGAAAAATCATAATTTTCAAAAAGTTGTCAGAGCAATATACATTAATGATGAAATTAGCCCAATCCACATGAGAAATGAGTATATAATAAAGGCGGATCTCAAGGAAGCAGAGTATGGTAGTTTTAAAAATATGTCCACAGATACTTTAAAAAAATCTTTATTGAATTTTTTTCATCACCATTGAGTTCCCTGATACTCTGCTCCCCTCAGCAATCACTATACTGCTGTTCATGTCCATAAATCCTTTTTCTTTTTGTTCAATTCTTCCACCTCCTAACCTTCCCCCCACCGACTAGCTATCATCCTGCTTTCCATCTCTGAGTCTGTCCCCGTTTCCCTCATTTTTTCAGTTTGTTCATTAGATTCTCACTCTCATATGCTCACATATGAGTGAGGTCATGTGGTATTTGTCTTTCTCTGACTGGCTTATTTCAATTAGCATAATCTTCTCCATGTACATCCATACTATTGCAAAGGGTAAAATTTCCTTCCTTTTTACAGAAAAGTAGTATTCCATAGTGTAAATGTCCCATAGTTGCTTTATCAACTCTTCTATTGATGGACACTTGGGATGCTTCAAAATTGTGTCCATTGTAAATATTGCTGCAATGAACATGGGGGTGCTTATTTTTTCTCAAATTAGTGTTTTGGTTTCCTTTGGATATATTCCCAGAAGTTGGATCACTGGTTCAAAAGGCAGATCCATTTTTAATTTTTTGAGGAACCTCCATACTGCTTTCCACAGTGGCTGCACCAGTCTCCATTCCCACCAACAGTGCAAAAGCTTTCCCCTTTCTCCACATCATTACCAGTACTTGTTTGTTGATTTATTGATGATAGACATTCTGATAGATGTGAGATATCTCATTGTGGTTTTAATTTTTATTTCTTGGATGATTAGTGAAGTTGAACATCTCTTCATATGTCTATTGGCCATCTATATGTCCTCTTTGGAGAAGTATCAATTTAGGTCCTTTGTCTATTTTTTTTTTAATTATGTTTTTTGTTTTTGAGTTTTGTAAATACTTTATAAATTTTGGCTATTAACCTCTTATCAAATGTATCAGTGAATATATTCTCACATTCTGTGGGTTGTCTTTTTATTTTATTGATGATTTCCTTTGCTGTGCAAAAACTCTTCAGTTTGATGTGGTACCATTTGTTTATTTTTCTTTTGTTTCCCTTGCCTGGGAAGATATATCTGATAAAAAAATTGCTATGAACAATGTTGGGGATTTTGTTGCCTATGTTTTTTCCTAGGACTTTTATGACTTTGCATCCAACATTTAAATCTTTGATCCATTTGGAATTTATTCTCATGTGTGGTGTAAGAATGTGGTCTAGGTTCATTTTCCTGAACATATCTTCCAACACCATTTACTGAATAAACTACCTTTATCCCATTGTATATCCCTGCTTCTACTGTCAAATATTAATCGACTATAAAGATGTTGATTTATTTCTGGAGTCTATTCTGTTTCATTGATCTCTGTGTCTGTTTTTATGATAGAACCAGGCTGTTTTAATTACTATGTCCTTATAAAATAGTTTGATATTAGGTAGTGTGATTCTTCCAATCTTGTTCTTGTTTCTTGGGACTGTGGTTGCTATGTGGAGCCTTTGTAATTCCATACACAATTTTGAAATATTTGTGTCCTAGTTCTGTGAAATATGTCATTGTAATCATGATTAAAATTGCCCATTGGTAAGTGAGTGGATCAATAAACTATGGGACATTTACACAATGGAATATTATGCAGCAAAAAGAAAGAAGGAACTCCTACCCTTTGCAGCAACATGGATGGAACTGGAAAGTGTTATGCTAAGTGAAGTAAGGCAAGCAATGAAAGACAATACCATATGATCTCACCTACAAGTGGAACCTAATTAACAAAACAAACTGGCAAGCAAAATATGGCCAGAGACATTGAAATTGACAACAAACTGACAGTAATCAGAGGGGAGGGAAAAGTGAAATAACTTGGAAAATACAAGAAAGGAACATAAATGAACATGAATGAGGGACCCATGGACAGAGTCAAGGGTGGGGGTGGATGGGACTGAGGGTGAGAGGTGGGTGTGGGTAGGGTGGGAAAAAGTGGTGGTGAGAAAATGGAGACAACTGTATTCGAACATCAATAAAAAAAGGAAAATAAGAAAAAATAAAATAAAATTCAATCTATACACCTGTTTGGGTAATATGCATATTTAATGAAGTTAATTCTTCTCATCCTTTAATATGGTATATACTTCCACTTATTTGTATCTTCAATTTTTTCCTGCAACTTCTTAGAACTTTCTGAGGACAGGTCTTCTCCATCCTTGGTTAGGTTTATTCCTACATATTTTATTTTATTTTTTGGAAAATAAAATAAATTTGGAAGCTATTGTGAATGAGATTGCTTTCTTAATTTCCTTTCCTCTCAGCTTATTATTGGCATATAAATATGCAAATGATTTCCAGATATTAATTTTGTGTCCTACTATTTTGCTGAATTCATTTATTAGTTCTAGTAGTTTCCTGATAGAATCTTTGGTGTTTTCTATGTACAGTTCCATGTCATGTGCAAATAAAGACAATTTTACTTCTTTTCCTATTTGGATACCTTTTATTCCATCTTTTTGCATCATTCCTGGGGCCAGGACTTCCATTACTATGTTGAATAAGAGAGGTGAAAGTAGACATCCCTGTCTCTTCCTGATCTTAAGGAGAACACTTGTAGTTTCTGTCTATCGAGTATGATGCTGGCAGTGGGTTTGTCATATATGGCTTTTATTATGGTTAGATATATTCCCTCTATTCCCACTTTGATGAGAGTTTTATCATAAATGGATTCTGGAGTGTATCAAATGCTTTTTCTGTATCTGTTGATATGCTCATGTGCTTTTTATCTTTTATTTTTCTTCTGTAGTAAATCACATTTATTGATTTACAATATTGTACCAAACTTGCATTTCCACAATTAATCCTACTTGATCATGGTGTATAATCTTGATGCATCTTATATTTGGTTTGCTAATATTTTGTTGAGGATTTTAGCATCTGTGTTCATCATGAATATTGACCTATAATTTTCTTTCATCGTAGTGCCTTTATCTGTTTTTTTCAATTAGGATAATGTTGGCTTCATAAAATCAGTTTGGGAGCCTTTGCTCCTCTTGAATTTCATGCAATAGTTTGAGAAAGAGAGATGATAGTTCTCAGAATGTTTGGTAAGGTTCCACTTACAGGTGAGATTATATGGTATTATTTGTCTTTCACAGCCTGGCTCATTTCACTTAGCATAATGCTCTCCAGTCCCATCCATGCTATTGCAAAGGGTGGGAGCTCCTTCTTTCTTTCTGCTGCATAGTATCCCATTATGTAAATGTACCATAGTTTTCGAGCCATTCATAACAACAATTTAAAAAGTAAAAAAAAAAAGCAGCAAAAATAAATTAATTAAAGTATACAAAATAAAACATTTTATTTTATTGGTTATGCAAAGAAAAAGAATGTTTGGTAAAACTAACCTGTGAAGACATCAGGTACAGGGCTTTTGCTTTTTGGGAGTTTTTTTTTGTTTGTTTGGTTGTTTTTTTTACTGCTTCAATTTCACTAGGTGTAATCTGTCTCTTCAGATTCTCTGATTCTTCCTGATTTAGTTTGGAAGAGTGTATGTTTCTAGTAATTTATCCATTTCATCCAGGTTGTCCACTTTGTTGCCATATACTTGTTCATAATACTTTCCGACAATCCTTTGCATTTCTTTGGTGTCCATTGTTATTTTTCCTCTTTCATTTCTGATTTGATTCATTTGGGTCCTCTCTCTTTCTTCTTTTTTTTTTCTTTTATTTTTCTATTGTTGTTCAAGTACAGTTGTCTCCATTTCCCCTCCACCACTCCCCTCACTATAGCTATACCAACTCCCCACCCTTGATCCTACACCTCTTTGGTTTTGTCCATGTGTCCTTTGTACATGTTTCTAAAAACCCTTCCCCTTCTCCCCCTTATCATGTCAGTTGTTCTTAATTTCTATATCTCTGATTATATTTTGCTTGCTTGTTTGTTTTATTGATTAGCTTCCACTTATATGTTAGATCATATGGTATTTATCTTTCACTGCCTGGATTATTTCACTTAGCATAGTGCTCTTGAGTTCCATCCATGCTGTCACAAAGCACAGGAGCTCTTTTTTTTTTCTTTCTGCTGCATAGTATTCCATCATGTAAATGTACCATAGTTTTTAGATCAATTCATTTACTGATGGGCACCTAACTTGCTTCCAGCACTTGGCTACTGTAAATTGTGCTGCTATGAACATTGTGGTGCATAGGATCTTTCAAATTGGAGTTTCAGGGTTCCTAGGGTATAATCCTAGCAGTGGAACTGCTGGGTCAAAAGGTTTTTCCATTTTTAGATTTCTGAGGAAATTCCATACTGTTTTCCTCAGTGGCTGCACTAGTGGCTGGGCATTCCCACCAGCAATGCACTAGGGTTCCCTTTTCTACACACTGTCTCTAACACTTCTTTATTGCTTTGCTTATGATGGCCATTCTCACTGGTGTGAAGTGGTTTTAATTTGCATCTCTCTGATGGCTAGTGAGGCTGAGCATCTTTTCATATGTCACTGGACCCTTTGTATGTCCTCCTAGGAGAAGTGTCTGTTCAAGTCCTTTGTCCATTTTTTAATTGTGTTTTTTGTCTTCCTAGAATGGAGACATGTGAGTTCTTTATATATTTTGGAGGTTAAACCCTTGTCTTAAGTATCATTAGCAAATGTGTTTCCCATACGGTTGGTCCTCTTTTCATTGTAATGCTGTTTTCTTTAGCTGTACAGAAGCTTTTTATTTGGATGAGATCCCATTTGTTTATTCTTTTCTTTTCTTTCTTTTTTTAAATGTTTTTTTTTGTTTATTTATAGAGAGGGAAGGGAAGGACAGAGAGAGAGAGAGAGAGAGAGAGAGAGAGAGAGAGAGAGAGAGAGAGGGAGGGAGACAGAGAGAGAAACATCAATGTGGGGTTGCTGGGGGTCATGGCCTGCAACCCAGTCATGTACCCTGACTAGGAATCGAACCTGCAACACTTTGGTTCTCAGCCCGAGCTCAATCCACTGAGCTACGCCAGCCAGGGCTTATTCTTTTCTTTATGTCCCTTGCTCTAGATGACATATTGGTATAAATATTGCTGCATGGAATATCTGAGATTTTCCTGCCTATGTTTTCCTGTAGGGCTTTTATGGTGTCATGACTTATGTAAGTCTTTTCTCCATCTTTATTTATTTTTGTGTGTGGTGTAAGTTGGTGATCAAGTATCATTTTTTTTTGCATGTATCTGTCCAGATCTCCCAACACCATTTGTTGAAGAGGCTATTTTTACTTCATTTTAAGCTTCTGCTCCCTATGTCAAATAATAATTGACCATAGAGACTTGGGTTTATCTCTGGGCTCTCTATTCTGTTCCATTGTTCTGTGTGTCTGTTCTTATGCCAGTACCAGGCTATTTTGATTACAGTAGCCTCGTAATATAATTTGATATGAGGCATTATTATGCCTTCTACTGTCTTTCTGAGAATTGCTGTAGCTATTTGGGGTTGTTTATGGTTCCATATACATTTTTGAATTGTTTCTTCTATATCTGTGAAATATGCCATTGGTACTTTAATAGGGGGTGCATAAAAACTACAAGTTGCCCTAGGTAGTATGGACATTTTGATGTTGTTAGTTATTCCAACCCATGAACATGGTATATCCTTCCATTTCTTTGTGTCTTCCTTTCTTTCTTTCTTCAGTATTGTATAGTTTTCTGAGTATAGGTCTTTTATCTCCTTGGTTAGGTTTATTCCTAGGTATTTTATATTTCTTGTTGCAATATCAAATGGGATTTTTTCCCTGATTTTCATTTCTGATATTTCATTGTTGGTGTACAAAAATGCTTTTTATTTCTGAATTCCGACTTTGTATCCTGCTGCTTTGCCAAATTTGTTTATTACATAGAGTAGTATTTTGGTGGAATTTATCAGATTTTCTATAGACACTGTTATGTCATCTGTAAACAATGACAGTTTTGCTTCCTCCTTTCCGTTTTGGATGCCTTTCATTTATTTTTCTTGTCTGATTGCTGTGGCTTGGACTTCTAATACTATGTTGAATAGAAGTGGTGAAAATGGACAACCTTGTCTTATTCCTGATTTAGTGGGAAAGATTTTAGTTTTTGCCCATTGAGTACAATGCTGGCTGTAGGTCTCTGGTATATAGCCTTTATTATGTTGAGGAGTCATCCCTCTATTTTTGCTTTGCTGAGTGTTTTTATCTTAAATGTGTTATGAATCTTATCAAATGCTTTTTCCACATCTATTGACATGATCATGTGATTTTTGTCTTTCCTTTTGATAATGTGATGTATTACATGTATTGATATGTGAGTATTGTACCATCTTTGCATCCCTGTGATGAATCCCTCTTGATCATGGTGTATGATCTTTTTAATGTTTTCTGATCACAGTTTGCTAATATTTTGTTGGAAATTTTAGTGTCTATGTTGATCATTGATATTGGCCTGTAATTTTATTTCTTTGTTGTGTCTTGAACTAGTTTTGTAATTAAGATGATGCTGGTTTGATAAAAAGAGTTTGGTAGTCTTCTGTCTTCTTGAATTATTTGGAATAGTCTGTGAAGGACAGAGGTTAGCTCTTCCTTAAATGTTTTGTAATAGTCTCCTGTGAAACTGCCTGGTCCAGGGCTTCTGTGTTCTGGGAGTTTTGTGATTATTACTTCTATTTCACCAGGTGTTAGTGGTCTGTTCAGGCTTTCTGCTTCTTCTTCATTCAGTTTTGGAAGATTATACTTTTCTAGAAATTTGTCCACTTCAATATGTTTTCAAATTTCTTGGCATATAGTTCTTCATAGTAATTTCTTACAACCCTTTGTATTTCTGTGGTATCAGTTGTAATTTCACCTCTTTCATTTCTGATTGTGTTTATTTGAGTCCTCTCTCTTTTCTTGATGAGTCTGCTAAAAGGTTTGTTGATTTTGTTTATCATTTCAAAGAACCAGCTCCTGGACTTATTAATCCTTAGAATTGTTCTTTTAGTCTGTATGTCATTTAATTCTGCCCTGATCTTGGTTATTTCCTTCCTTCTACATTCACTGAGCTATCTTTGTTGTTGTTACTCAAGTTCTTGTGGATGTAGACTTAGATTGTTTATTTGAAATGTTTGTATCTTTTTTTATGTTGTCCTGTGTTGCTATGATATTCCACTCAGGATTGCCTTTGTTGTGTCCTACAAGTTTTGGATTGTTGTGAGTTCATTTTCATTTGTGTCCAGAAGATTTGGACTTCTTCCTTGATCCCATTCTTAACCAATTCATTGCTTAATAGCATGCTATTCAATCTCTATGAATTTCAGTGTTTTGGAGTTTTTTTCCTTGAGGTTGGTTTCTAATTTCAGTCCCTTGTGGTCAAAGAAAATGCTTGATGTGATTTCAATTTTCTTGAATTTGTTGAGGTTTGTTTTGTGTCCTATCATGTGGTCAATCTTTGAAAATGTTCCATGTATATGAAAATGTTCCATGCATTTTGCTTCTTTGGTATGAAAGGTTCTCTCTCTATATATATATAGAATCACTTAAGTCTATTTGATCTGGGAGATTGTTCAATGCTTCAATATCTTTGTTACTATTTTGTTTGGAAGCTCTATCCATTTTTGACCAAGGGCTGTTAAAATCTCCTAGTATAATAGTGTTGCTGTCAATATCTCTCTTGAAGTCCTCTAAGATTTCCCTTATATATTTGGATCCTCTTATGTTGGGTACATATATTTTTGTAGTGTTTATGTCTTCTTGTTGGGTTCTTCCCTTGAATATTATGAAGTGTCCTTCTGGGTAACTTTTTATGGCCCTTGTTTTGAAATCTATCTTGTCTGATATGAGTATTGCTACCCTGGCTTTTTTTCCTGTCCATTTTCTTGGAATGTTTTTTTCTAGCCCTTCACTTTCAGTCTGTAGGTCTTTTGTTGTGGTATGGGTCTCTTACAGGCAGCATATGTGTGGGTTATGTTTTCTTATCCATTCAGTTACTCTTTGTCTTGTGATTGGAACATTTAATCCACTTACATTTAAGGTTATTATTGATAGATATTTATTCATTTCCCCCCTTTGTGCCTGTGTTCCCCTCTCTCACTCTTTTTCCTTTCTCCTCTTATGGTAGTCCTTTTAGCATATCTTATAGTGCTGGTTTGGTGGAGATGTATTCTTTCAGCTTTTTTTTTTTTGTCTGGGAAACTCCTTATTTTATCTTCCATTTTAATTGAGAGCCTCACTGGATAGAGTAGTTTTTGTTTCAGGCTTTGGTTTTTCATTATTTGGAATATCTCTTTCCATTCTCTCCTGTACTGGAGCATTTCTGTTGAGAAATCAGTTGCTAGCCTTATTGGAGCCCCTTTGTGTGTTACTTCTTGTTTCTGCCTTACTGCTTTTAGGATCCTCTCTTTGTATTTAAAACTTGGCATTTTATTATGGTATGTCTTGGTGTTGGCTTTTTAGGGTTCATCTTGATTGACAGTCTCTGTGCTTCCTGACCTTGAATGATTATTTTTTCTCTGCAGGTTCAGAAAGTTTTCTGTTGTTATTTTTTCAAACAGGATTTCTATCCTTCCTTTTCTTCTCCTTATGATATCCTATGATTTGAATGTCGTTACATTTCATGTTATCTTGGCATTCCATTAATCTGTTTTCATATTTTTTTAGGCTTTTTTTTTCATGCAGCTGCTCTACCTGGGTGTTTCTTTCCACCTTGTCTTCTAGCTCACTAATTTGGTCCTCTGCTTTATTCAGCTTGCTTTTAATTCCTTCTAGTGTGTTTTTCCCAAAAAATTTTATTTTTCATTTTTTCCTGGTTTTTGTTTATAGTTTCTATTTCCTTTTCATGTTGTTGTACTCCTCATTCAGTTCCTTGTAGTTTTCTGTGAATTCCTTGAGCATCCCAGTAAACATTATTTTGACTTCTATGTCTGATAGTTTAGTTACTACCATTTCCCTTAGCTCTTTTGGGGGGAGTCTTCCATTGATTTTGATTACAGGTTCTTTTTAGTCTCTTCATTTTAGGTGACTCTTTTTTTTTGTTTCTATGCTTCTTGATGTTCCACTTTCCTAGCTTTCTTTGTAGGGTGAACTTCTACGGTAGGCATTCTAAAAGATTCAGTGGTGTGGTCTCTTTGACCTCGTTGTCTGGATGTTCTAGGCTTGCCCTTTCTCCTGTCTTTCTGTGCTCTCTTGTTGTACATGGGTTTTTACCTTTTGGTGGTTCCTTTGTTTTTGGTTTCTCTCCTCAAGCAGGTATACTGATGTGATGTTCACAGCTCCCACCTAATCTTGTATATGACCAGTGGCAGGGGGAAGGCAAAATGGATTAAGACAGCAGGAGAATATTCTATGGGATTTATAGTACAACCAGTAGAGAAGAGATAGGGGATCCTTTGGATAAATATACTCAACTAGTCACTTTTTATAAATGGTGACAAAGATATAAGACTCTTGTTAGAGGGGAGGAAGTTATTTAAGACTTCTGTCCCCTTGTTGATTTTCTGCCTGGAAGACTTTTCCACTGAATTTAATAGGGTGTTTAAATACCCAGCCATAACTGTATCTGTCAGTCTCTCCCTTTATGTCCATCAAAATTTGCTTTACATATTTAGGGGCTCCTATGTTGGATGTGTAAATATTTACTAGGGTTTAGCCTCTTGTTGGATTATTTCTTTATCATTATGTAATGCCCTTCTTTGTCTCCTACTATAGCCTTGGTTTTAAAGTCTATTTTCTCAGATATAAATACTGCTACCTTAGCTTTGTTTTCTTTCAATTTGCATGAAATATCTTTTTCCGTCACTTTACTTTTCATCTTCACGTATTTTTCAATCTGCGATAGGTCTCTTGGAGTCAGCATATATATGGGTCTTGTTTTCTTATCCTTTCAGATATCACATGCCTTTTTTTTTGCAGCATTTAAGCCATTTACATTTAAAGAGATTATTGATAGATATGTATGTAGTTTAATTTTATTGTTACACTGATTTCCTCTGTATTTCTTCTTTCTCTTTTTCTTGTTCTTCTTCTTCTTAAAGCAAGCCCTTTAACATTTGTTGCAGTACTGGTTTGGTGTTATCAAACTCCTCTAAGATTTTCTTCTCTGGGAAGCTCTTTATTTCTCCTTTGATTTTAAATGGTAGCCTTGCTGGATAAAGTAGCTTTGGTTGTAGGTCCTTGCTTTTCTTCAACTTGAATATTTCATGCTGCTCCTTTCTGGTCTGAATTGTTTATGATAAGTAATCAGATACCAGTCTAATTGGTACTCCCTTCTAGGTAACTATCAAGGTTTTCTATTATGGATTTTAAGATTTTCTCTTTGTATTTAAGACTTTTCATTTTAATTATGAGGTGTTTTGGTGTAAGTCTCTTTGTATCCTACTTGTTTGGGACCCTCTGAGCTCCTAGACTTGTGTGTCTTTTTCCTTCACAAGACTAAGGAAGTTTTGTGATAGAGGGGGCTAAGATGGCGTCAGAGTAGGAAGGAGCAGATTCAGCTTCCCTCTGCTCAGGGAAGAAAATCCTGACCAATCTATGGAGTAGAGAGGCAAGCAACCAACACACTTCAGCATTTTTGAAAATAGGGGACCAAGGATTGTGGCAGAACTGAAAGACCAAAGAACGGACCCTAAGAAAAGTGCTGAAACAAGGTAGGGTCCTGGGGACCAGTGTGTGGTGCCCTGGCTGCAGCACCAAGCCTGGCCTGCTGTGGGGTTTGCCATAGAGTCCTTAAGAGAGAGCCTGGACAACAGCTCCCTCCCCAGCCAAACAAAGTCTGAGCTGCTCTGGGAGGAATCCAGCTGCTGGCAAACACACTGGGGCTGTGAGCACCTTTGGAGGCTGTAGACACTGGAGAAGCTGCCTCACGCAGCAGGCCGGGACCCCCACAGTCACCAGTCTGGCTGGAGCATTTGGTGGTGGGAGAAGCCAGGGCATTGAGGGGAGCAGCAGGCTTGAATGGGAGGAATTTCTCAAGAGGAAGGAGTGAATAGACACAGATGCTGTTTGGAGAATTCTCCTAAAGTGATCAGTGGCTCCAGCCTCCCTGCTACCCAGCCATGGGCACACCTGCACATGGGCGCATGGGTGCATGGGCGTGAAGGCAGAGCATCCCCGCACCCCAGTCCACTGCAGTAACCCTGGGGGAAGACCTGATTCCCACACCCAGGGTGCAAGGCTGAGGAGCCAGTGCAGCTCCACTGGCCAAGGAAGAAAAGACAACACAATCATCCTTCAGCCTGCCTCAGCCAGCAAGAGCAGAAAAACCGGTTTGGCCACTTTGAAACCAAGAGACTTTTTAATTTGATTCTATTTTTTTAACAATTTTTAATTTTAAAATTTTTATTGATTTTATTCTCTTTTGATTTCTTTTTCCTCTCTTACCTGATTTCTTGTTTTATTCTTTCCTCCTTCCTGTCCTCCAATTTTATCTCTTCTTCCTTCCTTCGTCGGCCTTTTCTATTTATACCTTTTAAATTTTTTCTAAATACCTACAAGTGAGACAAAATGCTGGATTTGTGAAAAGACCAAAGTTGAGCCCAAAGAAGGGGCATCACAACAGCTGGGACAGTGAGATAAATTTCCCTCTGCTATTACAGAGAACCTGTAAGTTATTGCATATTTGTATTATTATTATTTTTCCAGTATTCCTACATCTTTTTTTAATAGTATTTTTATATCCCTCTTCTTTTTGTATAGTCTGCTTCACTAGGCTGGATATATTGTATGACCTGACAGCTTGCCCCTGATATCTCTTTCCATACTGTATTACTAATCTACTGTCCTTTAACTCACCTGTGTCCTATCAGCACACTACTCGAGGTACTGTACTCCCTATTCTTGTTACCTAGATCTCGTAGACTCTGTCATATGATTGTTGCCATAATATTACTGTAAATAACTGCTGTTCCATGCAATTGTAATTACTTCACAACACCCCTCCCCCAGATCTTAGCCCATTTAAAAGTTTCCTGAACTCTATTACTGTAGTAGTTAACTCTATTCTCTCACACACTACATGTATTTACTATCCTTTACTCTCACCTTATCCCGGAATCTGACCTCCTGCAACATCCCTGCTTTATAGATCCAACTCACAATCTTTCCTTCCCCAACAAGAGTCTTATCTTCTTTCCATCCTTTCCAAAAATCAGCTAGCTGGGTGGAAGATCACGGTTAACACTATACATACTCAAAGGATCTCTTATCTCTTCACTACTCACTACTACTGTAAATAGCATAGAATTCTCTGTTGCTGTCTTAAACCATTTTGCCTTCCCCTTGCAACTGATGAAAAAAAAGAATAGGTGGAGGAGGTGAACACCAGGATACCCACTGGAAGAGGAAACCCAACAACAAAGGAACCACTAACAGATAACAGCAGAAGAAGGTGAAGGAGGGAGTAGTAACCACACAAACCTCAATCCAGGACCTATCTGGAAATACAACTAAACAGTAGAGAAAGTACCCAATACAAACAACTGAACAAGAATTGTTTAAACCTTATACACACAGAAGAACCAGCTTCAGTACAACCTGCCCTCACCAGCACAACAAAATACAGAAGGTGGTGGACAGAGTGACCCTCATTTAACCATCTGGTGGGAAGGAACCACCAAAGAAGGTCTCAACAACAATCAAAACCCAAAGGCAAACACAAAGCCAACTTAAATGACAGCCCAAGACCAGTGAGCTTGGAAGATCAAGGAGAGAGCACCACTGAAACTCACTGCTATTCTACTAAAGAAGTTCACAACATAAACCCAGGGAGCCAGAAGAGATCAATACAAGAAGCTGAAGCGAACAAGAAGAGTCTCACAAACAATGGGAAGACAAAGAAACAATCCCCAAATGAAAGGAAAGGAGGAAGTCTCAGAAAGAATGCTAAATGAAATAGAGGCAGTACAACTATCAGATATTGAGTTCAAAGCAATGATTGTCAGGAAGCTCAATGAGCTCACAATGAGCTACCAGAAACTACAGGGAAGCTACAATGAACTCACTGAAAACTACATCAGCATAAAAACATGAAATAGAAACTCTCAACAAGGGCCAAGAGGAAATGAAGAATACAATTTCTGAACTGAAGAATACAGTAGAAGGAATGAAAAGCAGGATTGACAAAGCAGAAGATTGAATCAGAGAGCTAGAGGACAAAGTAGAAGAAAACACCCAGAAAGAGCAAGAAAAGGAAAAGAGGCTCAGAAAGAATGAAGAGGGATTAAGACAAATGCAAGACAATATGAAACGTAATAATATCCGTATAATAGGGATACCAGAAGGAGAAGAAGAAGAAGAGATAGAAAACCTATTTGAAAAAAGTAATGATGCAAAACTTCCTTAATTTGATGAGAGAAAAATTCACACAAATCCAAGAAACACAAAGAGTCCCAATCAAGAGGAACCCAAAGAGACCCACCTCAAGACACATCATAATTAAAATGGCAAAATTTCAAGACAAAGAGAGAATCTTAAAGGCAGTGAGGGAGAAACAGGAAGTAACATACAAGGGAGCCCCAATAAGGCTAACAGCTGACTTCTCAATGGAAACACTCCAAGCCAGAAGAGAATGGCAAGAAATAATCCAAGTAATGAGACCCAGAGGCCTGCAACCAAGGCTACTTTACCCAGCAAGGCTCTCAATCAAGATAGAAGGCCAACTAAGAAGCTTCTCAGACAAAAGAAGTCTAAAAGAATACATGTCCACTAAACCAGCTCTGCAAGAGATGCTAAAGGACTGCTTTAAGGAAAGAAAGGAAAAGAGAGAGTGAGAGAGGAACACACATACATAAAAGGCAATGAATAAGTACCTATCAATAATAACCTTAAACATAAATGGATTAAATGCTCCAATCAAAAGATATAGAATAGCTGATTGGATAAGAAAACATGACCCACACATATGCTGCCTACAAGAGACCCACCTCAGGATAAAAGACTTGCACAGGCTGAATGTGAAGGGCTGGAAACAAATTTTCCAAGCAAATGGATAGGACAAAAAGCCGGGGTAGCAATACTCATATCTGACAAAATAGACTTCCAAAAAAGGACCATAAAGAGAGACCCAGAAGGTCATTTCATAATACTGAAGGGAAGAATCCACCAAGAAGACATAAATATTGTAAATATATATGCACCCAACATAGGAGCACCCAAATACATAAAGAAAATCTTAGAGAACTTCAAGAAAGATATTGACAGCAACACATTATTGTGGGGGATTTTAACACCCCACTATCAGAAATGGACAGATCTTGCAAACAAAATATCAACAAAGATATTGTGGCATTGAACAATGCCCTAGATGAAATGGGCTTTACTGATATATACAGAACACTCCATCCCAGGGAAGCTAAACACACATTTTTTTCAAATGTACATGGAACATTTTCAAAGATTGACCACATGATAGGATACAAAACAAGCCTCAAGAATTTCAAAAAAAATGAAATCATACCAAGCATTTTCTCGGATCACAAGGGACTGATACTAGAAACCAATCCCAAGGAAAAAAGCCCCAAACACTCAAATTCATGGAGATTAAATACCATGTTATTAAATAATGAATGGGTCAAGAATGATATTAGGGAAGAAATCAAAAGGTTTCTGGAAACAAATGAAAATGAACTCACAAACACCCTAAACTTATGGGACACAGCCAAGGCAGTCCTGAGAGGGAAGTGCATAGCGATACAGGCCCACCTAAAAAAGTGAGAAACATTTCAAACAAACACCTACCCCTACGTCTACAAGAACTCGAGTAACAACAACAAAGACAGCCCAGAGCAAGCAGAAGGAAGGAAATAACCAAGATCAGAGCAGAATTAAATGACATAGAGACTAAAAGCACAATTCTAAAGATCAGTGAATCCAAGAGCTGGTTCTTTGAAAAGATAAAGAAAATCAATAAGCCTTTAAGCAGACTCATGAAGAAAAAAAGAGAGAAAACCAAAATTAACACAATCAGAAGTGAAAGAGGAGAGATTACAACAGATACCACAGAAATACAAAGGATTGTAAGAAATTACTATGAAGAACTGTATGCCAAGAAATTTGAAAACCTAGATGAAATGGACAAATTTCTAGAAAAATATAATCTTCCAAAACTCCATGGAAAAGAAGCAGAAAGCCTGAACAAACCAATAACACCAATAGAAACTGAAGCAGTAATCAAAAAACTCCCAACTCACAAAAGCCCTGGACCAGATGGTTTCACAGGAGAATTATCTACAAAGCATTTAAGGAAGAGCTAACCCCTATCCTTCACAGACTGTTTCAAAAAATCCAAAAAGATGGAAGACTCCCAATCTCTTTTTATGAGGCCAACATCATCCTAATTCCAAAACCAGATAAAGACACAACAAAGAAAACTTCAGGCCAATATCACTGATGAACATTGACACTAAAATCCACAACAAGATACTGGCAAAACACATCCAACAGTACATTAAGAAGATCATACACCATGACCAAGTGGGATTCATTCCAGGGATGCAAGGATGGTACAATATTGGCAAATCAGTAAATGTAATACATCACATAAACAAAAGCAAAGACAAAAACCACATGATCATATCAATAGATGTAGAAAAAGCATTTGATAAGGTACAGCAGCCATTCATGATAAAAACACTCGGCAAAGTGGGAATAGAGGGAGCATTCCTCAACATAATAAAGGCCATATATGAGAAACCTACAGCCAACATTATACTCAATGGGCAAAAATTAAAATCTTTTCCACTAAGATCAGGAACAAAACAAGGATGTCCACTTTCACCACTTCTATTCAATATAATAGTGGAAGTTTTAGCCACAGCAATCATACAAGAAAAAGAAATAAGAGGCATCCAAATCAGAAAGGAGGAAACAAAACTGTCACTGTTTTGCAGATGACATGATTGTGTACATAGAAAATCCTATAGACTCCACCAAAAAACTGCTTGACCTAATAAATGAATTTGGCAAAACAGCGGGATACAAAGTCAATATCCAGAAATCAAAGGCATTTCTGTACATAAACAATGAAACAGCAGAAGCAGAAATCAAGAAAATAATCCCATTTGAAATACCAAAAAGAAAAATAAAATACCTAGGAATAAACCTAACCAAAGAGGCAAAAGACCTGTAGTCAGAAAACTACATAACACTGAGCAGAGAAATCAAGGAAGACACAAAAAAATGGAAACATATACCGTGTTCATGGATTGGAAGAATTAATATCATCAAAATGTCCATATTACCAAAAGCAATTTACACATTCAATGCAATACCTATTAAAGTACCAATGGCTTATTTCACAGACATAGAACAAACACTTCAACAATTTATATGGAACTATAAACAACCCCGAATAGCTGCTGCAATTTCGAGAAAGAAGAGTAAAATAGGAGGGATCACAATACTTGACACTAAACTATACTACAAGGCCACTGTAATCAAAACAACCTGGTACTGGCATAAAAACAGGCACATGGACCAATGGAACAGAACAGAGAGCCCAGAAATAGACCCAAGTCTCTACAGTCAATTAATGTTGGACAAAGGAAGCAGCAACATAAAATGGAATAAAAATTGCTTCTTCAAGAAATGGTGTTGGGCGACCTAGACAGCTACGTGTAAAAAAATGAAACTCGAGCACCAACTTACACCTTATACAAAAATAAATTCAGGGTGGATAAAAGACTTAAATATAAAACATGACACCATTAAAGTCCTAGAAGAGAATGTAGGCAGGAAAATCTCAGATATTTCATGCAGAAACTTTTTTACTGACATGTCTCCTAGAGCAAGAGACATAAAGGAAAGAATAAACAAATGGTACCTCATCAAAATAAAAAGCTTTTGCACAGCTAAAGAAAACAGTATCAAAATAAAAAGAGAACCAACTGCATGGGAAAACATATTTGCCAATGATACCTCAGACAAGGGTTTAATCTCCAAAATATGTAAAGAACTTACACGACTCCACTCTAAGAAAACAAGTAACCCAATTAATAAATGGGCAAAGGACTTGAACAGATACTTCTCCAAGGAGAACATACAGAAAATCCAAAGACACATGAAACGATGCTCAATATTGCTAGCTATCAGAGAGATGCAGATTAAAACCACAATGAGATACCACTTCACACCAGTCAGAATGGCCATCATAAACAAAGCAACAAACAAGTGTTGGAGAGGTTGTGGAGAAAAGGAGACCCTAGTGCACTGTTGTTGGGACTGCAGGCTGGTACAGCCACTATGGAAAGCAGTATGGAACTTCCTCAGAAAACTAAAAATGGATCTGCCTTTTGACCCTGGAATTCTACTGCTGGGACTATATCCTAAGAACACTGAAACACCAATACAAAAGAACCTTTGCACCCCAATGTTCATAGCAGCACAATTTACAATAGCTAGATGCTGGAAGCAACCAAGATGCCCATCAGTAAATGAATGGATCAAAAACCTATGGTACATTTACACAATGGAATTCTATGCAGTAGAAAGAAAGAAGGAGCTCCTACCCTTTGCAACAGCATGGATGGAGTTGGAAAGCATTATGCTGAGCGAAACAAGCCAGGCAGTGAAAGACAAATACCACATGATATTACCTTTAACAGGAACCTAAACAACAAAAGAAAGAAACAAACAAAATATAGCCAAAAACACTGAAATAGAGGACAGACTGACAGTGACCAGACGGGAGAGAAGTGGGAATTTCAGGGGGGAATGGGTGGGGTTTACAGGAACAAATTTAAAGGACCCATGGACAGAAACTAGGGGTGGAGGATAATGGGAGGGTATTAGGGAGGGTTGGGTGGGTGGGCTGGAATGGGAGTAAATGGGAGAAAACTACTTGAACAATTATTAACATAAAATAAAATAAAATAAAATAAAAGAATGTTTTGAGTCATTATTTCCTCAAATAGGTTCTTGATCCCTTGCTCACTCTCTTCTCCTCTGGTATTTCCATGAGGCAGAGTTTGTTATGCTTTGTGTTGTCCAAAATGTTCCTTAAGCTTTCCTCATGTTTTTAAATTCTTTTTTTTTCTTTTTGCTGCTTTGCCTGGGTGATTTTTCCTACCTTGCCTTCCAGTGCACTTATTTGATCCTATGCTTTGTCTAAGCTACCATTTATACTTTCCAGTGCATTTTTTATTTCAGATAAAATCATTCTTTGTTTCTGACTGGTCTTTTTTATGGTTTCTATATATGTTTCATGCTGTTTAATATCCTTACCATCTTTATTCTAAACTGTCTATTTGATGAATTGCTTGCCTCAAATTCATCTAGTTCTGGAGAATTCTCTTGTTTTTTCAAATGTTATCTGCTTCTTTGTCTTTCCATTTTGACTGTTTCTATGCATTTTCCACCTTAGCTGTTAAACTGATCACTTCTGAAATTAATCAGGCTGTAATCAGCTTGTAATCAGCAGCTTGGCTTAAGCTTCGTCTACTCACTTTGGGCTTTGTTTGTTGTTTTTTTCAAGTTCCTTTAAATGTAAGGTTAGTTTGTTTGAGCTTTTCTTAATGTAAGGTGAGATTGTTTATTTGAGCTTTTCTTTTTTTTACTTATATTTATATTTTTTAGATAAGTCTATAATGCTATGTATTTCCCTCTTATTGTTTCACTGTCTTCGTAGTGTGGGGCACAGTAGTTCCTTTTTGCTGGGCTATGGCTTCCCCTCAGATGATACCATTTGGAGGGGAGTGTTCTACTTGAGAAAGATGGAATTTCTGCAGTATGTGGAATGACTCAGCACAGGGATCCTAGTGTCTCTTCCTTTAGTTCTCTCCCCAGAGCCACCAACCCCATACTCTCCTCAAGTGTCTCTAGTCCAATCTGCCCTCCCTCTGCCAGATCTCAAGGTAAGTGGTTACCAACAATTTGTGAGTTGGCCCTTTAAGAAGCTCTCTGTGTCTCCAGCTGTCTCTCCCTGGCAGACAAATCCTGCTGCTTTTCACACCTGGATGTTATCTGGGTTCCTTTCTGGCTCTACTGCTTTAGGCTGGGGAGCTCAGCTTGGGATTTAGACCCCACATTTCTCAGGAGAACACCATGGCTCCTGAAATATTCCTGCAGAACTACATTTGCCACCCATGGAATCCCAGACAGCCCTCTCACACTTCTTCACATTCTCTATTAGTGTTGTTGTGATGAAGTTGTTTCTTTTGTCTGTTCTTTGTTACAAGGCTTCTCTCTAGTTAGTGTTCAGTTGTTTATTCAGGATGATTTCTCTACAATTTAGTGGTAATTCCAGACTGGTCCTGGGAGGAGGTTAGTATAGCTTCCACTTACTCCTCTACGATCTTGGATCTCACAAATTCTTTTATATTCCTCAATTCAAGATAAAGAACTTAATTCTCCTGCCTTGAGTGAGAACTGGACTTAGTGACTTCTTATGGATATAATATTGCAGATGTCACATTTTACTTCCCAGATTACCCCATTAAAAAATAAACCTAGGGTGCTCTCTTTATGTCTTGGATCACTCAGAGTGAAGCTAGACACCATATCATGAGGAGAGTCAAGTAACATATTGCAAGGTCCACATGCTGAAGAACAAATGCTTCCAGTCAATGAGAAACTAAAGCCTGCTAATAGCCATGGAAATAAACTTGAAAGCAGATTTTTGTGTTTTCAAATGTCTGCATTGTTGGCCATTAGCTTAACTGTAACTTCATTAGCAACCCTGAACAAGAACCACTGAGATAAGTCACTCTCACAGTTCTGACCCTCAAAAATGATATGATGTAATAAATGTGCCTCAGGCTGCCAAGTTTTGGGACATATTGTTACACAGTAATGTATAACTAATACATAAAGTGATAAAGTTTTAATTGGGAAGTCAACTGGAAAAATATAAACTTGAATAAATATTTTATACTGTTGATTAGGATAAATTCTAAATGTATCAAATATTTAAATTTAAAATATGCAATGTTCTAATTTATTAGAAAAAAACATGTGCTAATTCCTTTACACTACAGTTTCTCCCCTCAGCACTTGTTATTTGGGCTTCATTTTTCTTATTGTAGGATTTTTCCCTGTGTTTCTTAGGATATTTAGAATATCCCTAGCTTCTGCCCACTAAATACCTGAACCCTGCCTGTCCAGTAGTGATTATTAAAAATGTCTCAACACTCAAGTGGAGGAAGGAGAGGGGCATTCTGATTATGATTTTAAAAAGTCAACATACACATCATATGCAAATTGAAAAGAAAAATGACAACCTGGGGGAAAATACTTGCAACTCATATTATAAGATGTGGTGAGTCTAGCTGGATTATGGGAAGGAAAGGAGTGGGGAATTAGGAGCACCATGAGAGAGTGCACCCACTTACCCAAGAGATGGAGTAAAACTTGGAAAGTACCCAGGACTGCACATGAGCAGTTGCCCCAGCAACCAGGCAGTGTGGCACAGTGAAGAAAAATACCCTCCTGCTTGCTTCCACTACACAGAAAACTTTGGGCTGAAATATGTAAAGTGGAGAGAACAGAAATGCCACACTCTTTGTTCTCCCCCTTTTCCCAGCTGCTAGGGGATTCAATCCCTCTGCTGGCATGCTCTGAAAACCATGTGGTCAGAGAAAGTTCCTGGTACCCAACCCTGAGTGCTGTGTTATTCCGCCTGGCCAGAAGCACAGCAGGCACAGGGTTGGTAGGGCAGAAAGGGAAGAAGTTTGGTCTGGCAGGTCCTACAAGCTAGGTGGTCAAGTAGCAAACCCCGCACCATTTTCCCACATGGGAAGCTGCAGTAGCACTGGTGACTAGAGCTGTGCTCTACTGGTCCTGCCTGTCCAGGCACACAGAGGCACCAGAGGACAATGACCAGAGGAAGAGGACAGAGCACCATGACTAGGATGTTGGGTTACAGAGACTGAAGGATACCTCAAGTCAGACACTGGCTAAAAATTAGCTAAGCCACTTGTGTTTCTTAAAGAATGGTGCTTTTGGGTGGAAGCAGTGGTTCCTGGTACAGCCTCAGACTGAGCCAGTAGAGAATGGCTGGGTGATTTTCTTTGAGTGTCTTAGAAGAAATGGGCTTTGAGGCAAAAACCTTCCATTAGTTCAAACTGTATAACCTTTAAATAAAATATTTGTTTTCCTTTCCACTGAATTCTGACTCCAGAGTTTTTTGCCTGTTGGCAGAGAGCAGTAGGACCTCACTGGTTGTTTGGTTACAATAATGGCATCCAATGTGGAGCAGTAGCTGCTCCTGACATGTTGACCCTCCCCAAGGAGTGGGACTGTGGGGTTTCCTAGTTGCTGGGAATTTCTCTGAATGTCCACTACAGGGGTCAACACTTAAACATGCCTTGGAGGTGGAAAGGAAACAAGTCTGGAAAGGACACAGACTCTAAGAAGGAGGGAGGATCACCTGAGTTTTGTGGCCATGAACTGGGGTACAGGGAAGGATTGGCTAAAGTTGGGGGAGGCCATTGCTTGGAAACCACTGTTTGTGAGAATGGTTGGCAGAAATCTTGCTTGTGAACATTTGTTGGAGCAATGGAGTCATGGATATATTTTGTTTGTATGTTCCTAAATTGCCTGAATTCTTCTGGTCATAAGTTTGAGGATGTTGTGCATTCATGCCAATAGAGGCTATTCTGTGTTGGTTCCTGGAGGGAGCCCACTAGGTAGAATTATAGTGGATTATTGTGTGTAGAGCTATTATCCACTGTCTAAGGAGGTATTGAATTATTATTGTAACACAGTGTGACCTACATATGTTTTGGATTGTGGGGAAAGGTGGCGCATGGATGATTCTGTCTACAGATTACTGTAACATTATGCAATTGGAACAGTATTGCCAGTAGTTACATAAATGGGACAAAATCCATTACATAAAAGTATTTATGTCATTTCATAATAGGATTTCACCCAGAGACAGAGTTCCACTTGACAGATACAGGCAAGTGACTCAAAACCTCTTCCTAACATTAACATGCGGGAAGAAAGAGAGAATGAGGAAATAAGCCTTGTTAATGCATTGAACTTAGAGAACACAGGATTATTAGCAGGGGGACCTCCTCCATCACTACCCCCAATGCTAGCTACCCCTGAAATAAGGCCCAGAGAGCCAGTGGCCCCACTCCTGTATGATAAAGGACAGGTATCCCTCTCAAAGACCTATCAAGGCATCCAGTTTGGCCAGACAGCTTCCCAAGCTGGAACAAGAAAGTTCCCTTTGAGGCAATATCCCACAGGCAGAGTAATTCAGGAACCTGCTGGCTACCTTTGGGCTCATAGTCCATTTTTCACTTCAGACTTTCTTAATTGGAAGAATTCCAACCCCTCATAAAGGGAGGATCCTTAGAAAATGGGCGATCTTATTGCCTTCATTTTGCCACTCATCATTTTAACTGGGCAGATAGATGTACAGGCTCTCCTTAACATCTTGTTAAATGAAGACACAGCTGGTTATAAATAAGGCTAATGATGAGGCCTGATGCATCCATCAAGGGAATCCCAATGAGATCCCCAATCCAGCTAGGGCAATTCTCTTGACTGAGTCTGACTGGGACCCAAATAGTGGAGACCTAGCCTTTCTGGAACACTACAGAAGGTGCATATTGGAAGGGCTTAAGAAAGAGGTACATAAGCAAAAAACCCTGAATATGATACAGGCCTTTCAGCATAAAACAAATAAAGACCCTTCTGAATTTTTAGGAAAGATGGTCTACAGAAAGCATACTGATGCTGACCCACAGACAACAGGAAATATATGGATGGTGAACATGACTTTTATTTGACAAAATGCCCCAGATAGCTAAAAGAAATTTCAGAGTTTAGATGGGATGTTGGGAATGAATCCCTCTCATCTGGTGAACACAGCTTTTAAAGTCTACATTGCCCAGGAAGCATGGAAAATAAAATAGGCCACAGTGTTCTTTAAAAACAAACAAACAAACAAACAAACAAAACCCCAAAAAACAAAAAAACAGGGTGGTGAGGCCAGAAGAGGTGGGACCCTAAAGGAAAAAGAGAGACCTACTAGGCATCAATCAATGTGTCTATTCAAAGGAGGAAGGCCACTGGAGGAAGGAGTGCCCAAAACTCAAAAGGGAAATTAAAGATGAAAATCCTCACTGAGAATTGGTGAAGAGGAGAAGGGAGTTTGATGACAAATGAAGAGTCCCAGGGGCTCCTTTGGATATCTCCTGACCTTTTATTACTTCCCTATTGGATCTGTTGGTACAGTTAACTGTGGGGAAAAAGGTAATTGATTTCCTTATACACACAGGAGCTACACACTCAGTGCCAAATACAAAATTAACCAAGAAATGTTCAGATGCAGTAATGGTTACTAGAGTGACTGGACAATTACAAAAACAGGCATTCCTTTAACTGCCAGAATGTTAGCTCAGGAATCAAAAGTTTATGCATAGTTTTTTTTTTTTTCTATATGATAGTTTGCTTTATATTCCACTGCTGGGCCAAGATTTACTTTGTAGACTGCATTCACAAATAACTTTTCCTCCTGAAAAGCAGCAGTTATGTGTAGAGGTCCCACTGGAATATGCTTTCCAGTTCTAGGCACTCCTGACTTGCCCAGAAGGTCCCAGAGGTGAAATCTTTCTGCCTGAGACCTATAAACAGATTGATCAAACTGTTTGGCTTATGGAACCCCAGGTAAACTGGTTTATATCCAACCCATAAAAGTTAACCTAAAAGAATGGGCGTGAATCCCATGGAAGAAATAGTACCCCTCCCCAAAAGGATGTTCTAGAGGGGATTCAGTGAATATTACAAAAATTATTAAAATCAAGATTAATTCAGACATTCCAGTCTCCTTATAACACTCCAATTTGCCAGTCAAAAAGCCTCACTCTGAAGAATATTGATTTGTACAGCATCTTAGAATCATAAATGGTATTTAAGATATTCATCCCATGGTGTCCAAACCCTATACTCTCTTGACCATGGTGCTTGGAGATAGCAAATGTTCTTCAATCCTAGACTTGAAGGATGCCTTTTTCTGTATCCCAATAAATGAATAGGTTCACTACTATTGGCCTTTGAATGGCAGGACCCAGAAATTAAAGCTATGCTCCAATATTGCTGGACTGTGCTGCCACAAGGATTTAAGAACTCTCTGATAATACACAGGGAAGTATTAGCAAAGGACTTAAGGGATGTTCATTGAATCCATAAGTTTTTTTAATCATTTAATGTTCTTTTGTTACAGGATGAAATAATACATGTTATTTCTGAGAAGTTAGGTAATATGGAGGGCTTCATACCATATGCATGCAATTTCTATAATTTTATCCAGAGAGAGCTCTGAACATTTGGGTGTATGTCCTTTTATATATTTTCTTTTATGCATACATACATTTATATTTTCAATAGTGCAATCATACTATACATTTACCTTTATATTTTAATTTACATTTATATTTTCAATACTGCACTCATTCTATACATTAACTCAAAGTCTACCCTATGTATTGTGAATATTTTCCCATATTAAATATTTTGCATTTTTAGATAGCTGCAGATTACCCCATTTTATTGGTGTGCCATAACTTTTTTCTCTTTTTTAAGTCTTTCTTTTCTTTCTTTTTTATTGTTTTTCAAAAATCAGTTTTCCTGCAATACATAGATGACATATAAGATCTTTCCAGAAGGTATCCAGCCATGTAATATGAAAAGTAGAGACATTTTGAAGATGATGCAAAATACAAGGAACTTTGTACATAGGACAATGCCACCTCAGTTCCTTCAAAGTAGGCACTTTGAGACCTCACCGAGTTCTCCCAATTGCCATCAGCTGTCCCATTGTATTTTCTTGAATTTCATCAATGGCCTGAAATCTCTTCTCTTTCAAAAATGATTTTAGTTTTGGGAAAATGCAGAAGTTGCAGGGTGTTAAAACTGGGCTGTATAGAGGCTGGGCTGTATAGAGGATGATTTGATGTTTCACCAAAAAACTCTGCACAAGACATAATACAAGAGTGAGCTCATTGTTGTGATGAAGCTGCCAATCACCAGTTACCCATAGATGTGACCTTCTGAATCATTCAAATAATTCAAGCTTAGTGCAAAATTTGATGTAAATGTGTTGCTGTACTCACTCAGTCATTTTGAATGTGACGGCCACACATTATATATGCTCACTCAATGGTATATACCATCCCTACTGATTAGTACAGTGAAGTCATCATTGTTCATACATGCACATTTCAGTCCACACTTCATGGCTGTTAGCTTACATCAATGTCCTGCAAACAGTTTTCATTATATTAACTATGGTTGGACTTTTTCCAGACAGGTCTCCTATTGATAGCTAGCAATACCTGCGAGGACTGTTTGCCCAATATCATCACAGTTCCAAATCATTTAGCAAAAGGTGCATACAGGTATCACCTCAAAGGGCCCAGATTTACAAACAGGAGGGGACATGCTTGGGATTTCAACTGAAACAGGGTACAAAGTGTTTGATTGCAGATAGAAAGCAAGCCATTGCTACATTTAAAATATCAGAGAACTGAAGGCAGCCTCGTGGGTTCTTAGGGATTACAGGTTTTTGCCAAATTTGGAATACAAATTTGGGACTTAAAGCAAAACCACTGTACAATTCATTTAAAGGCCTGAATGCTGAACTTTTCAAATGGACAAAAGATTGTTAGGTAGCATTTGACACCTTGAAGAAAAAGCTAGTTTCAGCTCTCATATTCAGGATTTCCCAGTTTACAGAAATTTCAAATTGTACATTCATGAAAGTTAGGAGATTGGACTGGATTTACTAACCCAGACTCTGGGGAAAATTCCCAGACCCATAGCCTATCTCCCAAAGAAGCTGAGTCATGTGACAAAGGGATGGTCTTCACATCTTTGAGCAGTGGCAGCTACCTGTGATATCTTACAGGAATCTGAGAGGTTCACTTTGGTGAGGCTTACTACAGTATTGGTACCACACCAGGTCCTAACTCTATTGGGACAGAAAGAATGGTATTGGCTGATGGGAAGGCACATGGGAAAATACCAGACCATTCTGTTGGACAATCCAAATGTTGCCTGACAGACTACCACAACACTTAACCCAGCCATCTTGCTCCCAAACATGGAGGGAGACAGCTTTCCAGCATGACTGCTTGGAAATGATTGACCAAGTTTATTCTACCAGGCCAGATCTACTGGATCAGCCACTGGCAGCACCAGACTGTTAGCTATATACAGATGGGAACAACTTCATGGATAGCAGCAAATTCCAAGACAGGTATACAGTAGTCACCATGCATAAGGTAATAGAAGCCCAAATGCTTTTGATGGAAACCTCAGCAGAAAAAATATTAGTTCATAACCCTTATGGGAGCTAGTACTGACCCAGGGAAAGAAGGTTAACATCTACCTGGACTCCAAATATGCCTTTGTGGTAGTCCATGCCCATGGAGCAATATGGAAGGAAAGAGGGATCTTAAACTTTGGAAACAAGGGTGTTAAACATGGAGAAGAGATTTTACAGTTGCTAGAGGCAGTGAATCTAGTAAACTAGGTTGCCATAATACACTGCCCATGACACTGAAGGGATGGTTCCAGGGAAACCAAACTGTTGACAAAGCAGTGAGACAAGGAAGGCCTCCATGCCTAGGGGTTTTGATCCCCTGTTTGGACTTGTCAAAATTTGAACTGTATTACATAGAATGAGATGAGGAATTGGCCCACAAATGGGGATTCTCTAACACTGACCCCAATTCCATATAGATGATTAACACCTATGGTATGATCATACTTCCCTATTGTATCCTATCTTAAAATACTTACATGAAGAGGCCCATTATGGAAGGGATGCTTTTATGGTTTTTATAAGACCACATTTGAAGGGTCTTCATTTGCAAAGGACTGTTCAGAGGCTCACCTAAGTGTGCCAGATATGTGTCAAAAACAATCCTATGATAGAATGCTACCCAGCAGAAAAGGGAGTACAATATAAAGGGTTATTCCCATTTGAGGACTGACAAGTAGACATTTCACAAGTGCATAAGCAACAGGGAATTTCAAATTTTCATTAGTTTTTGTGGATAATTTTTTTTTCTGGATGGGTAGAGGCATACCCACTAGAACTGAGGTGAGCGAGGTAGTAAAACTTTTACTTAAAGAAATAATCCCTACATTTGGACTCACAGCATCCAGAGCAACATGGATCATCATTCACTTCAGAGATCTCTGAGAAGATTGGACAGGCATTAAAATACAGTGGAAGTTATATACATCTTGAAGACCTCAATTTACAGGAAAGACTGAGAAAATGAATCACATAATAATGAAGACCCTGGAAAAAATATGCCAGGAAATGCACTTGAAATGGTACTAGGCATTTCCCATTGCCTTGCTCCAGATTAAAGTAACACCTATAAATGGGCTTAAGTCCTTTTGAAATAGTTTATGGGAGACTCTTCCAAATTTTGCTATTGGGAATGACTCATCAGATTTTGAGCATAAGTAAAAAATTAAGCAATAGAGGTAACATTTAGGGTAAACAAGCCCTTACACCCATTCCAGCTGGGGGGACCATTTCTTACTAAGACTGGAAGACTCAAGACCCCAAACAAGACCCCAAGACTCCATAGCTGAACAATGGACTGGTCCCTATGACATCCTACTGACAACACACTCTTCCCTGAAGCTCATGGGAATCAAGCCTGGATCCACCAGACACAGATAAAAAGGGCACCAGCTAAGGAAGACTAGAACCCTACTTCTGTAGTTGATGCTGAAAGGGAAAGCTGAATCTGCATTCTGGAAAGAGATTTGAAATTCCTCTTCTGGAAGAAGACAGCAGGCCTCAATGCAAAGTGACAATATTCCTTTTACTTTATTTATATGTTTGCAAATCTAAGGGCTTTTAGCTGCTTGATATTGAGTTACAATATGGTCCTCCTCATTGTTGAAAAGAACAAGGATTGAAAGTGAGTTGTGTATAAATTTGAATAAGTATTTAAGGTTGTGAGAATTTTAACTTGAAAGGAAAGAAACAGCTCTTGATTCTATGTTCGCTTTCTGATTTTGTGGGGACTAGAGGGAATTTCATTGTTTTGCTTACACCAGGAACTTTCATGTCTCTGCTGTGAGACCAGTTGGAACACACTGAGAAGTGATAGAATGTTTCTACCATTGGGACTTTGTGCCATTTGGACCTATGAGAGGTCATCTGAGGGACTGGTTGGTGGGATCAGTTGTCAGACAATGTTGTAAGCAAGTTCTAGTTCCCTTCTATTTTGCTGAAACTTTGTCTTCATTTCTGTTATGAAAGGAAATTAATGGTTTCTGGCAGTTAAAACTTCACACTAAGTTGGAAAGAAACAATGGAAAGTGTAAGGCATGGAAATGCAATTTTGGTAGATATTGGAAAGACAACAATTTCTCCTTTTGTTTTGTATTTTTCTCTCTACATGATTTCTCCAGAATTCAGCATTCTTAGTGAGTGAGTAATGATATAAATATTGTTGTTGTTGTTGTTGTTGTTTTGCACAAAGCCAATAAGACCAGTTTCAAATTGTGGTTTGAATAACCAAGATTTTAACTGGAATATCATGCATAAAGAAGGCATGTCTGGGCTCTTGTTGTTACCAGAAAGCCTTGAGGATCTGAGATTGATTTTCAGAACTAACAAAAGCATACTGAAGAAATGACCTGGTACCTTGTTTGGTCATGTAGTTCATGACAGTCTTTCCAGAGAGGGAATTAAAGTTGCTTTCCTCAAAGATGGCAAGAAAGAACCTTAAGATGTGATGGAAACCTCAAGACATGATGGGAACCTCAAGACATGATGGAAACCACCAAACACTTGAGGGGTACAGGTACTGCAGGCAAGGCTGGTTGGCACACGCATGTTGGTTGGTTTCTGTACCCTGAAGGGCCAACTAAGGGTCAATCTAAAAGTTTTTTGTGGAAGTTCCACTGAGCTGATTTAAAGAGCCTATGTGATTAATTGCTGCTCTTGTGTTCATTCAAATTATGAGGCAAAATTGAAAACCAGTAATCTCTTTGATGACAGTGATGGTAATCTTAAGGAGAGGAATCAGGTTTCAAGGATAATCACAATGCTCAGTTGTGGATATCAGACTTTAGTGCAGCTAACTGTCTTCAAAGTTTTGTTTTCACTTGGAAACTGAACTGGTTTATTATAGCACCTAAGGACATCATCAGAGATGTCTAATTTACAGACATGAAGGATTTGTCAAATTGTCACTGCTTGGTATCATTCTAGCAAAGGCCTAGCAACTGGACATCTTCCCAAAAGTCAGTCTTGCAAGCTTAGAGACTGATTTGTGATTTGTTGTGTGAATTAACCTGTGTGTCCTTCCCTCTGTTTTCATAAGGTGTGTGCCTATGACCTCATTAACCAGGCATTTGATTACACAGTATAGGCCTCACTTAAGAAGCCCATCTACAGCATGAGAGGCTGCACGCCCTTAGAGATGGGGGTGGGGTTGGGAAGCACCGAGGACTGCACAAGAGCAATTGCCCTGGCAACCAGGCAACACAGGTATGATGGAGCCCTCTTATGTGCTTCTGCTGAGCAGATGACTTTAGGCTGGAGTATATAAAGTGGAGTTCATGAAAATGCTACTCACTTCACCTTCCTCTCTTCCTCAGCTTCCTGGGGCTCTAGTTCATGGACCAGCAGGCTTTGGAGACTGCATATTCAGACATTCCCTGTGCTCTTTCCTGAGTTCTGCATAGGCCTGCCTGTCTAGGAGCACAGTCAGCACTGGGTTGTTAATGCAAAAAGGGAGGAAGGCCAGGCCAGTGGGCCATGGAGGCTGCATGACCAGGTGACAAGACTTATGCTCCTGCCCTTAATGGGAAGTTGCAGTGGAACTGGTGACTGCAGCTGTGCTGTGCTGGCCCTGCCTGGTCAGACATATAGTAGCACTGTAGGGAAGTGGCCAAAGGGAGAGGGCAGCATGCCATGAGTAGGACACTTGGATACACAGACTTGGAATGATGTCTGAAGCCAGACAGTGACTAGAAACTAGCTTAGCCACCTGTGTTTCTTAAAGGACAGTAGTTTTCAGAGAAGAGATTCTTAGTTCAGCCTTAAACTGAGCAGGCAGAGGGTGGCAAGTGATTTTCTTTGGGTGTCTTAGAGGAAACAGATTTTCAGGCAGAAACTTTCCATTCTTTCAAACTATATAACCTTTGAATAAAACACTTCTTTCTTTTTTATTATTGTTAAGTTATAGCTGTCCCATCTTCCCCCCCCCCGCCATTGCTCTCCTCTGCCCTGTCCACCACCACTCCCACAGTCAATCCATCCCCCATTGACTGTGCCCATGAGTCCTATATTTGTGTTCCTTGGCTTACCCCTTCTCCTTCTTTTTACTTTTCACTAAACTCTGCCTCCAGATTTTTTTCCTGCTGGAAGCAAGGAGTAGGTCCCCACTGGTGTTTTGGTTAAAATATCACAGGCAGATGAGTAATAATCTAATAGAAAAATATGAAAGTAACCAAAACAGATAATTCTTAGAGAATGAAATATAAGTTGTCCTTAAACTTATGAAATGATTCTCAATCACATTTAAAATAAAAACTCAAATGAGAACTAAACTGGGATATTGCTTTTACCTTTGCATTTGTAAAAGTCTTCATGTTTGACAATATACTTACTTGTCATGTCTGGGAAGACAAGAGACATACTTGTACACATTGCTGGTGGAAATACTAAATGATTCAACTCCTATGGAGTACAATTTACTATTATCTTCTGAATTTATAAATGCATTTATTGCTTGACATAACTATTATGTATCTAGAAATTTATCTTACAGATATACCTGTTTTTACTTTTTACCACCATCACAGAATAAGGTTTGGCTTTTAGTTGCCCAGGTAGACAGGACATTTCCTGACCTTCGCTGAAGCTAGTGGTATCTATGTCACTAAGTCTTTGCAGTGAGACATGACTGGATGAGATGTTTGCTGCTTTTTGGTCTCGATCCTTATATGTTGGGCATTGATGAGAGAGAGAGAGAGGGAGCGAGAGAGAGAGAGGAAGGGAGAGAGACATTGATATGTTGTATGATACATTTATGCATTCATTGGTTGTTCCTTGTATGTGCCCTGACTGGGGATGAAACCTGTAACCATAACATTATCAAGACAATGCACTCACCAACTGGACTACTTGGCCAGGGCTCCAGACTAAGATCTTGAGGAAAGTGAAAGGAATGAGGTGGAGAAAATCTAGCCTCTTGTTGTGGATGGTTTGTGTCCCCTCAAAATCAAAATGTTGAAATCCTAATGCTCAGTATGATGGTATCAGGGGGTGATTGAGCCATGAGGGGGCCCTCATAAATGGCACTAGTGCCTTTATAAGAGACACCCTAGAAACCTCTCACATACTGTCTGCCATATGAGGATAGAGCATGAAGTTACTTATCTAGGAGCCATGAAACTGACTCTCACCAAACCAATGCCCTGAGCACAAACTTCCCAACCTCCAGGACTGTGAGAAAAATATATTTGTTGTTTAAGCCACCCAGTCTGTGGCAGTTTGTTATAGCAGCCACAATATACCGAGAGACCATTGAATGATTACAGAAAACAAACCAGCATCAAACTGGACTTTCTTCTCCACATCCTTAGGACTGTTGAATAAAGGAAATAAACTTAAGCCATTGGATATCTGTATATTTTACTTAGGGTACTTTACCTTTCATCTTACTGTATATCTGCCCACATATGAACTTACATGTGGACAAGGTTATTCATTTCAAGATTATTTGACATTGTAAAAGATTAAAAATACCCCATGTTTTCATCAATAGGAACTGATTATGTAAACTACAGCATATTCACAAGATGTAGTACTATGTAGGTATTTAAAAAATAAAGAAACTCTTTCTATATTCAAATAAGTGTCTCTTCAGGCAATATTATGTAAATAAAAACAATTCAAAGCATTGCTCTAAATAAGAAAATTATGCATCCTTGATGTTTGGCTTGGCCACGTGACATGTTACAACCAATGAAATAATGTAGTACATGTCATGTCTGAGCTTCGTGAAGCATAAAGAATTGACACCAGCTCTCTTACTCATGCCCTGTACCATAAGGAAAACATGTCCTATTTTGTTTGTTTATTTTGTTCATTATATTCATATTACATGTGAGATCATATGGTATTTGTCTATAGCCAACTGGCTTATTTCACTTAGCATAATATTTTCCACTTCCATCCATGCTTTTAAAAAAGGTAGGAGTTCCTTCTTCCTTTCTCCTGCTTAGTATTCCATTGTGTAAATGTACCACAGTTTTTTTAACCACTCATCTACTGATGGGAATTTAGGCTATTTCCAACACTTGGCTATTGTAAATAAAGCTGCTATGAACATAGGGGTGTATAAGTTCTTTTGAACTGTTGATTTGGGATTCTTAGGGTATATTCCCAGGAAGGAAGTCATGAGGTCAAAAAGTATTTCCATTTTTAGATTTTTGAGAGAATTCCATATTGTTTTCTACATTGGCTACAACAGCCTGCGTTTCCACCAATAGTGCACAAGGGTTCCCATTTCTGCACATCCTGGTCAGCATTTTTTTTTGTAGATTTATTAATGATGGCCATTCTAACCAGTATAAAGTGGTATCTCAATGTGGTTTTAATTTGCATCTCTCTAATGGCTAGTAATGTTGAACATTTTTTCATGTGTTTATGGGCCCTCTGTGTCTCCTACTTGGATAACGTCTGTTAAATTCCTTTACCCATTTTTTAATTGGATTGCTTGTCTTCCTGGTGTGGAGTTGTATGCATTCTTTACATATTTTGGAGATCAAACCCTTGTCCATTGTATCATTGGCAAATATGTTCTCCCATGGGATCAGTTCACTTTTCATTTTGATGATAGTTTCTTTAGCCATGCAGAAGCCTTTTAATTTGATGTAGTCCCATTAGTTTATTTTTTTCCCTTTATTTCCCTTGCCCTGGAAGATATATTGTCAAAAATACTGTTACCTGGGATAAATGAAATTGTCCTGCCTAGGTTTTCCTCTAGGACTTTTATGGAGTCATGACTTATATTTAAGTGTTTTATCCATTTTGAGTTTATTCTGGTATATGGTGTAAATTGGTGATCTAGCTTCTTTTTTTTGGGGGGGGGGGCATTTATCAGTTCAGTTCTCCCAATACCATTTACTGAAGAAGGTATTTTTAGTCCATTGTATGCTCATGCCCCATTTGTCAAATATTAATTGAGCATAGAGACATGGGTTTATTTCTGGGCTCTCTATTCTGTTCCACTGATCTATGTGTCTGTTCTTATGCCACTACTAGGCTGTACTGGTCACAGTGATCTTGTAGTATAGTTTGGTATCAGATATTGGGATCCCTCCTACTTTGTTCTTCTTTCTTAAGATTGCTGAGGCTGTTTAGAGTATTTTTGATTTCATATAAATTTTTGAATTATTTGTTCTATATCTGTGAAATATGCCATTAGTATTTTAATAAGAATTGCATTGAATCTATAGATTTCTTGGGTAGTGTGGACATTTTAATAATGTAAATTCTTCCAATCCATGAATACAGTATATGCTTCCATTTATTTGTATCTTCCTTAATTTCTTTTTCAGTGTTCTATAGTTTTCCAAATACTGGTCTTTTATTTCCTTGGTTAAATTCATTCCCAGCTACTTTATTTTTCTTGTTGCAATAGTAAATGGGATTTATCCCTCTAGTTTCTTTTTCTGAGATTTCACTGTTATAAAAAATGCCATCAATTTCTGAATATTGACTTTGTACCACACAATTTTTCCAAGTTCACACCTTATGTCAAGGAGTTTTTTGGTGGAGATTCTGTGGTTTTCTATGTACACTATCATGTCATCTGTGAATAATGACAATTTTAATTTTCCTTTGCAATTGGGATCCCTTTTATTTCTTTTTCTTATCTGATCACTGTGATGGAAAAGACTGACAGTGACCAGAGGGGAGAGAGGAGTGGCATAATGGTGGAAAGAAGGGTAAAAATCTAGTTAAAGAGTATATATGAATGACTCATGGAATGAACAACAGTTGGGAATTGACTATGAGACTGGGGGGATAGGATGTGTGGAGGAGGGCAAAGGGGGAAAAATGGACAACTGTGATAAAATGACAATAAAAAGTTAAAAATAAATAAATATGCTCTGGTTGGTGTGTAGCTCAGATTAAGCAGAGGTCTACAGTCTAAAGGGTTTCTGGTTTGATTCTCAGTCAGGGCACCTGCCTGGGTTGCAGGCCAAGTTCCCAGTAGGGGGTGTGCAAGAGGCAACCACACATTGATGTTTCTCTCCCTCTCTCTCTCCCTCCTTCCCCCCTCTCTAAAAATTAAATAAAATCTTAAAAAGTAAATAACTATAATATTTTAAAATAAAAGCCATTATAAAAACTAAAAAAAGAGAAGAATAAGAATGAAAGAATAAGAATAAGAATAAGAATAAGAATAAGAATAAGAATAAGAATAAGAATAAGAATAAAAATAAGAATAAGAATAAGAAGCCTGGATAGGAGCCACTAGTTTGGCCTCAGCCCCAGAAAAAGAAGATCTAGGAAGCCTACCTGCAGCCCGAAGCAGAGCTGTGGTTCAAGAAGAGCAAGTTACATCTAAGCGAGTGAGAAAGAAAAGTGTGCCTTGAAAGTGCCTGAAGTTTAGGGCTTCCTTGTATTTATGTGGAATAATCTAGTTAAACTATAGTAAACTATCTTTTGTTCAAAAGTGGAGATTAAGAATGTCTATTGTATTTGCACCTAGTTTATAAAGAAACACTGGAAAGATATAATGACAACTTTAATATCGTTCCAATGATACCAGCCAAAGCTGTAAAACACTTTGCTATCTTTTATTTTTAGTCTTTTATTCTGGGTATATTTTTAAATACAAATGGAATTATATAACACATACTGTTTTGTAACCCTTCTTTCCCACTTAGCAGTATATAATGGCAACTTCTCAAATGTTTAGTCACCATTTTAACATGCAATGCTTAGTTTACTTATTTTGTTTTATTCTGATATATTGTAGAAAGTTCTAGCAGAGGTCTGTGTAGTCATGCACATAAACAATGGTAACAGGTCTTCCGATGTCTGCAGGTCATCCTCTTTAACTGAGACTAGCTTTGTTAGGACATGAGTGTGATGAGTTCCAAGAGCTGCTGTCTACATAACCAGATTACCCTCAGAGGCCCAGGTGGTTTCAGCAGAAGGGAAATGGACATGTTTTATACTTGGGAAATATATTTCTTCATAATTTTGATAAAGTCACAGGCAAGTGTATTCTTACTAAAGATGGTTTCTTTGTTTCTATATGACAGAATTTTCATGTCAAGCCATGTTGGAAGCCATGTTGTAAAAAATTAACATAAAACTGTGAGAAAATTCTGCTTTCTCAAAGAAGACTGTCTTAAAAGCGTGTGCTAAGAATAGGAGAAATTTGATATTTGGATTAAAATTTTTTCATCAATCACAAAGAGCCAGGTCAGACAACTAAGGGACAGGACTTCTGGCACACCTGTCAGCATGTTGGCTTCTGTCCTAGCAGCATAATGCTGAATTGTGTGTACAGTTACATTGCTATAACACAGGACACTTTTTAACTTAACACATATAGCCTTTGCATTGTCAGCAAAAGGAAGGGCATTCTGATAGTATAGAAGTGTATGTTTTAAATAATATAAACTAAAATCCACATGTAATATTCAATTGCCAGAACGCAGCAGCAGTCTACCCAGTAGAGGGAATTACTGTCAGGTGGGTTTCTTATTCTTCTAAAGATCCAGGGAATCGACACAACTAGCCTAGAAGAGAAGGGTCCCTGAAGATTTTCCAGTGTTTTAAAAACCCCAAGGCAGAATTTTCAATGCCAGAAGGTGATTTCTAAGACTATATTAGCCCATAAGCATGCCCATGAGGACAAATGGAAACACTGTAAGATAAAAAATTAATATTATAAAAGACAAGGTGAAGATGAAACAGATTCAGACTTCTCTGGCAGGTTTAAATAATTTAAAAAGCACAAAGCAAAAGCTTCTAGTATGGGTTAAGTATATCCAGCTGTGAATCAGAAGACCCATGTTTTACTAGTTTAACATTTTGGATGGTAACAATGAAGGAAGTGTTTAAAGCTATTCAAGAAGAGCAGCCCTGCTTCCCCCATCCCTATCGCTCTCCCTCAACACCTGTGCCCTTTGGGGCCACAGCAAACCCACTCTAGACAGTTCCGGGGCAGTGGTGAAGGCGGCAGTGGCAGGGTGTAGCCTGAGGGAGCTGTGCTTCCACAAATCCCTTTACCCCCATGCCCCAGGTGCTGTACCAAGTTCCACTGTTGGGAACTGCCCTGACTGGTATCAGAAGCTGAAACCCCCACCTAGGCTAAGGCTAAGGGAACGCCCTTGGAACTGTAAGCCAGCAAGGAGACAAAAGCTTATCTTCCTGGCAGGAATGCTGCTTCTGCTGCTTTATTCATGACTGAACCCCCAAAAGCTTGGTTGGTTAGCCAAAGACGGGTAAGATTCCCCACGGGGGGAATGACCTAAGACAGGCACGATCACTTTGGGAGGCCCCCCCAAAAGAAGGACTTGGGGGGCTGCAGCAAAAGGGGGTGATGGACCCTCGCTCCTCGGCTTTGACATAGCCTGAGTTCTCAGCGTCTGGGGAAAAAACCTCCTTGTCTCTCAGTTGCCTTAGTTCCCTTGCTCCACCTAAGCCTGAAACAATGACAGGGTGGTGCAGCTCTGTACTGAGAAGTGCGGATTCCCCGGGGTGATCAGGCCTAAGAAAGAACATGTAAATTACTGTGAAAGCTTCTTTGTTTAGAATGCTCTCAGTTGAATGAGAAGGGTCTTAGGAGAAAGTTATTTTGTTCCTCAGTCTTACAGCTCTTTGACCCCAACTCAATAGACCGGCAGAGTTCTTTGTTTTCTATGGTTCCTTACTTCCCCCTAATGAGTACTGTACTTTACCTGAATTATTATGCAAAATGAGCCCAATAAAAGCAGGTATGGACTGTAAATCGGCATGCTCCCCACTAGGTGGGGGGGTGGCCATTTCGTCCCTACTTCCCCACAGAAACTAGTCTGTCTCTGTGCGTGTGTTTTTTCTCGCGTGTTTATCGTCGAGCCATCCACAGCATTCCATGGTCACTGCTGGCCGGTGACCCACACAACATTCCACAAGTGCTGGGGGTGGGGCCATGGCGCCCAAGGTGGCATTCCAAGGAGGTGCTGGAACCTTAGTGGCAATGCCAACAGCAGCCTAAAGAAAGTGATCAACAGCGTGATGTTGACTGGCTCCACTTCTTCTGTGATGGCTACAAATCTCAGAGTGAAGAAAAAGTTGACTTAAGGCAGACCTATCTCCATTTTCCTCATCAACTGAATATTCAAGTTCTGTAGATTCTTCACTTTTTTCTGCACCATGGTCTACTTATGGTGATGATATGAAGCAGCCTTCTTAATTCTCAGATTAATGTGAAGAGCAGGATTCAAGCAGTGAGACAGACTTATATGGACTTGTATCTAACATTTTGAAAGAATAAGATAACTCACAATCATAATTTAGTGATGGGACCTATTTCTCCAATTTAAAGTCAGTTTGTCAAACACAAGCAGATTTGCAGATCATCATGACCTGTTAACAGAAACCAAAAGGTCAGAAGAGACAGCCATTTCTCAGCAAGTTTTCATACTGGTGAATGAGACAGCAGTGGAAAAGCAATACCTGCATAATAGTAATATCCTACCACAACAAAAATAGTTGATCTTTATTACGGATTTACTGGTTAAGACCTTGAAGAGCAATGAAAGTAACTGTCATGAAGTGATCATTCTGTTATAATATTCAGACAAATGATACAACTAAGACAACATCCCAAGAATACCCATTTATCAAAAACAGTTTTATACCACAAACTGGCCTATCTGACATTATAAATGAATCAGGACTTGATACTTGTCCTTAAGGGAAAAAAGAAAATATGTGTTAATAGTCTTGAATCACCATTACAGATATTTCTTTCCTAGTTTAATAGGTACACTGAAAATTCAGATTATTGTAGATACCCAAAATATTCTCATCTTAATAAAGTTAAGCTTAGTAACTGTTCAAATTTTAGTGCCCAAGATAGTAAAAAAAAATAGCAAATGGCATACCTGAACCCCCAACTATAGAAGCAGATATACACAAAGTTATTTCAGGTTAAACCAGCAAATCAGAAAAAAATGGAAGAGATAATACCTGGTCAGCAGCATTTCACATTTTCAAACACTATACCACATCAGACAGAAAAACAGTTTGCAAAGGAAGAAGCATTTAATTCTGACTTTGGCTTAAAATCAGAATATGGATTAAAACCTAATATAGTTTTTCTAGCTAATAATTTTGCTAATGTTATGGAAAAGCAACAGTTTGTTGAAGCTGAGCCCCAGCTTCTGAGTATTCTAAATCAGTGAATTTATAGTCAAATTCAGCAACATCTTCAGGAAGTTTCAACTTTTGTAAAGTATACTTTATTGATTATGCATTTACACTTGTCCCATTTTTTTCCCCTTTGCCCACCTTTGCCCTGCACTCCCTCCCTCAGGCATTTCCTCCCCCTACCCCCAGTTCATGTCCCTGGGTCATACACATAAATTCTTTGGCTTCTCCATTTCCTATAGTATTCTTAACCTCCCTCTGTCTATTTTGTATCTACCAATTATGCTTCTTATTCCCTGTAATTTCCCCCCATTCTCTCCCTCTCCCCTCCCCACCGATAACCCTCCATGTGATCTACATTTCTATGATTCTGTTTCTGTACTAGTTGTTTGCTTAATTTGTTTTTTTTCTTTTTAGGTTCAGTTTTTGATAGTTGTGAGTTTGTCATTTTACTGTTCATAGTTTTTGATCTTTTTCTTAGATAAGTCCCTTTAACATTTGATATAATAAGGGCTTGGTGTTGATGAACTCCTTTAACTTGACATCTGAGAAGCACTTTATCTACCCTTCCATTGTAAATGGTAGCTTTGCTGGATAGAGTAATCTTGGATGTAGGTCTTGCTTTTCATGATTTTGAATACTTCTTTCCAGACTCTTCTTATCTGTAAGGTTTCTTTTGATAAATCAGCTGATAGTCTTATCGGAACTTTTGTAGTTAACTCTCTCCTTTTCTCTTGCTGCCTTTTAGATTATCTCCTTATCTTTAATCTTGGGGAACTTAATTATAATGTGTCTTGGTGTGTTCCTCCTTGGATTCAACTTCTTTGGGATTCTCTGAGCTTCTTGGACTTGCATGCCTATTTTTTTTGACAGATTGAGGAAGTTTTCCTTCATTATTTTTCAAATAAGTTTTCCATTTCTTGTTCTTCCTCTTCTCCTTCTGGCATCCCTGTGATTCAGATGTTGGAACATTTAAAGTTTTCCCAGAGGTTCTTCAGCCTCTCCTTTTTTTTCAAATTATTTTCTTCATTCTGTTCTGATTGAATGTTTATTTATCTTTTCTGTTCCATATTATTAATTTGAATCTCAGTTTCCTTCTCTTCACTGCTGGTTCCCTGTATATTTTTCTTCATTTCACTTTTTATAGCCTTCACTTCTTTCTGTATTTTGCATCAGTACTCAGTCATTTCTTTGAGCATCCTGATTACCAGGGTTTTGAACTCTGCATCTGATAGGTTGGCTATCTCCTCATTGCTTAGTTCTTTCTCTGGAGTTTTTGGAGTTTTTATCTGTTCTTTCATTGGGACCATATTTTTTTTTTGTCTCAGGGCACCTGTTATGTGTAAGGGGTGGAGCTTTAGGTATTCACCAGAGCAGGGCAACTCGCTTTTCTGTGTTCTGGCTCAGTATGTGGGGTAGGAGTCAGAGAGGGAACAATGCTGCTTGCTCAGCTCTTGCCCTACTTTCAGTCATTTCCCCTGCTTCCCACAAGCAGATTGTGCCCTCTCAGGTGCTTCCCTGGTGCTAATTCCTGGGTGGATGGGCTTCTGTATTATCTAGGATCCTGTGGGTCCCTCCAATGGACTCTTTGGAGATACTGAGAGTTTTTCCTGTCACTGCAATCCCAATAGATTTTTACAGCTGGAAGATTTTTTTTTAATTACTCCTAGGTTTTTATTTATTTGTGTTTAGATCAAGGGAAAAGGAGGGAGAAAGAGAGGGAGAGAAATATCAATATGTGGTTGCCTCTTGTGCTCTCCACACCAGGGGAGCTGGCCTGTAACCCAGGTGTGTTCTCTGACTGGAAATCAAACCAGTGACCCTCTGCTTTGTAGCCCAGCACCCAATCCACTGAGCCATACAAGCCAGGGCTACAGCCAGAAGTTTTGAGGCTTTAGTTTCCTGCCCTGGAACCCTGGTTTGTGTGGCCTGTCTTGCTCCCCAGTTGTTCCTCCCAACTTACCTGTACACAAATGTGGGACCACCCAGTCTACCAGCTGCCACCTTGCTTCATGTCCTTTCAGCCCTGGCTTCCCATCTCTGTCCCTCCTACCAGTCTGGATGAATGTTTATTCTTTAACTCCTTATTTTTCAGACTTCCATACAGCTTCATTTTTCTGACAGTTGTTTTTTTGTTTTTAAATTGGTTGTTTTCATTTTTTTTTTGGTTGTGCAAGGAAGTTAAGTGTATCTACCTACACCTCCATATTGGCTTGGAAGCAGGAGGTATCCACCTAACTATGCTAACTTAGATGAATGGCCACACAAAAAATAACATTTCTATTCCTTATTGAAATCAAGGCAACTTGATGAAATTAAATAGTCATTTAGATGTAGCATCAAAAGGTTCTAACTGTCCTTCAGATTTCCCCCATCATCCACAAACTTAACTATAAATAGCAATTTGTTTCAGAAGTATTGCCAAGAAAATCCTTCAGCATTTCTAGTTTGATTTCAATTATAATGGTATAGAAAGAATTCAAATTGTTGATCACATTGAAGGACTGACAAAAACTGTGGAAGAAAAATCTCTTTGAATTGGTTACTGATAAAAAGTAAATGAGGCAGTCAAACAGATTTTGTGGTAATTATTTAGCCCTGCAGTATCAGGTCATTAAAAATCTAAACATAATTTTCGAGCTAAACCCCAGAGTGAACATTGTGATCTGGAGGAAGTTCCAAAGCATTTAGGTGGCTTATCTCAAAATATATATTAAGATCTGTTGGGTTTACACAGTCATTTTAATAGCTTCAGACAGGGAAATGGAGACAACGATTTTAACAGCGATGTGAATCATACACAGGCATCATGCTTTTCTAATTATATGATGGGAGATTTAAGGCATAATCAGAATTTTCAGCAACTTGGATCAAATGAGTTTTTTCTAAGATCCATCCACCCATTTGGCCATTCCAGTTGTTCCACTGTTGGATTCCTATGAATTGTTGTCTTATGATGACTTAAGGAATTTATACCCCTATGTTAATGATATGATGTATGGTAATACTTATTTTCTGGTTTTGTGCCAACTTTTGGATTTCAAAACTATGCCACATCAGAGAGAAAAACAGTTTGCAAATTAAAACCTGTAGTGAACCAGCCAGTGATCTTCATATTTGTATAAAAGAGTGTTATGAACAATGGAGAGTTTTAGAAAAGGAGAGAAAAAAAGACTGAATTGTCCCTTGCCAAGAATTACCCAGGAAAAAATATTCAGTACTAACAATACTTCAATTCCAAGGCTGACTTCCAACCCATCTAGAGGTGATCACTTAATTATGGATGAACTTCAGGAACAAGCCAGGTTTATAACCTTACTAGGCAAAATGGAACATCTTCAAAGTTCTCGCCTTCATGCCAATATCTCTGTTGCTCTTGATAGACACTTGAAATCTATTCACATTGAAGAGTCATGTAGAAAGGATGGAACTGTTAATGCTTTGAATCAGGAAAAGCAAGGAGTTCCAAGATGCCAAGATGACAAACATGCTTTTGCCTTTGCTTCAGCAATTAAAGAGATGTGTGTGGTGACTCAGAAGATACACAATACTCTGTGGTATGCACTGCAGATGACCTTGCCAAAACAGCCAATACCTTAGGCCAAACAGATGTGGTAAAAGTTTTATGAGCTATAGTAAATCATGAAAACAGAAGTCCATAAAAGCATAAATAGTAGCAACCCAATGAACCAAAGAGGTGACACAAAAAATATTGGGGAAATGCCAGCAGAAAGAATAAAAAGCTGATAAGTAAATGTATCAAGACATGTTCAACAATTTTAATGAACTTGTCAAACGTGAAGATTTTAATGCATCCTCTTTCAGATTTAAACTTAATACTTTAATGAAGTCTAATTTTGACTTAGAAATCTATTTGGAGTGAATCAGATATAGTTTAAAGTGAACTGAAAGGTAAATTGGCTACTATAGGAATTCTGAGTAAAGATAAGTTTAAGTAAATTAAATACTTCCTAACAGCTAAAATACTCCTTAAATCCATTCTGCAGTTCAGATAAATGCAAATGTGAAAATATTCTAGAAGAGCCATTTAGATTTGCCTTAGTAAGTATAGTTCCAAATAATGAATCAAAATGACTTTTACCCAGTTATGGCTACAGTCTGGTAACCAAGACAAGTTTTGGTTGTGATATAAAAGTGCTTCCCTTACAAAACTCATAAAATGCTCTGACCAGCATTGCTCAGTTGGTTAGGCATTGCCCTGGATAGCAAAATGTTGCTCGTTGGATTCCCTGGTCAGGGTATGTGCCTAGGTTGTGGGTTTGGTCCCTGGTCAGGACATGCATGGGAGACAACTGAGAGATGTTTCTCTCACACCAATGTTTCTCTCCCTTTCTTTTTCCATTCTTTCCCTTATCTCTAAAAATAAATTTAAAAATATTTTTAAAACTCATAAAACACAAATATTAAGCAAATGGGCTAGATGACCTCAATAGGGCTTTTGAAGGATGCCCTATGTAGAACACTTTTGAGTGCCACAATTCAAAAGCTTCCATGTTTAATGTTATCCCCTTGCAAATATATTTAGGCCAGGGTTTCACTGAGGGGGATCTATCTTGTCATCTGTTAGAGGAAGCTAAATATTCTGTAAACATGTGCAAACAGCCCTGAATAAATCTGAAATCTAAAGTCTTATTGGTGTGAAATTAAATTCTTATTGTCCAAATGCCTGTTTTGATGAGTTTGGCTTGTAAAGATTTTTGCTAAACTCATGACTGCAGTTTACAAACAGTGTACATACAAACAGTTTACATACAGCAAAGTCATATGAAGAGAATTACTGCATCTTTGTTAACCTCAACAATTACTTTGCTTCTTTAGCTAGAGATTTTGTCATGATCTGGTTATAATTTTCCACCCAAATTCTTTATACTCTCTTGAGCTAAACTGACTAATGGAAAATAATTCTCACAACATGTAATAACACTAATATACTAACTACAGTAAGATTAAGTCAGGCAGTCTTTTAATTCCACCAGATGTGTAATGAAGACTGTCTCAGAATTGTGTATGCTTATAATCAACACTGATCTTGCAAAGCACTATTTCAAGCAAGTAGTTAAAATACAAGAAGCAACTCCTGGCACTTGTGGGGAGCTTTCCACTTACTAGTTGGGAGACTCTTTTGAGAGCGACCTTGTGAGTTGAGAATCATGATGTTTCCTGAGGCTTTCCTAGTCCCCATACATTATTTTCAGCACCACTTGTTCAGGATTGTAGGCAGTTGAGATACCTTTTGATACCTTCTAAATTATGTCATTGAACAGGGGAAGCTATGAAACATTCTCTCTATTTGGTCTAGTCACATTTGTGATGTCAGTCTTCAAATGACCTGTATTCAATATCATCATGCTTGAATTATTTTTTTCAAACCCCTTTACTAGCATGGTCAATTTTATACTGATATATTTTGTAAGTGGCATTCTTAAGTACTTGGGCAAGTTAGCACTTGTAGTATGGGATTTTTCTGTCAGCAATTTTGTCCTTCACAACCTTCTAAAACTTATTTAAGAGGATAATGTTATCCCTGCAAATGTTTGATGTTTATAAGCCCAGGACAGCCTTTGGTGAAATTTCCATGAGAAAGCCATAGAGGAGAAACTCCTCATTTTCATCAAAGAAAACTATGTCTCCTAGAGCTCATAGGAGTTATTGGCTGGTGTGAAGACCACCAGAATGAAAACTCTGAGTAAAAACATAACCTTTCTCTTCCATATATTTTATCATCTCATTCATTATTTTTTGCCAGGCAATCTTTCCATGTCTCTTTTTTTTGTATGTATGTTCTCATCTCATTATTATTTTTTTTACTGATTGAGCCATATTAGATTGATACATTGCCAATTATACTTTGGGGATAGAAATCTAATGATTTGACAAGTGATGTCAAGCAACATGTGGCAGAAGCCAGAAGTGTTAATACTATATTGAGTATGAGATCTGAGAGAAATATCAGAGGAACTCATTGGTTCCTTCCCTCCTAGCCTGAAACCAACCAAACTATGTTAAGAAACAACTTTTGTTCCAGAGACATCAATTACTGCTGCTATTATACAGTTTCAATGCATTCTTTTTTCATTATTGAATCATTTTTATTTTTTTAATTTTATTTTAATCATTGTTGTAGTACAATATTCTATCTTTTACTCCCATCCCAGACCATCCTCCCAGCCCCCCTTCCTCCCTCCCATTTCTACCTGCCCCTAGTTTTTTATCTATGTGTCCCTTATACTTGTTCCTGTAAACCCTTCCCCTTTTCCTCTGAAATTCCCCTGAAACTCCCTCTCAATGTATTCTTTTAAAAGTAAGTTTCATACAGAATGTTACAGGTACCATGGGTCATGTTTAATCAACTGTATATATTTCCTTAAATACTACAGATGGGAGGGAGTTCCTCCAGTTATTTTAACTTGGACTCTCTCAAGGTACAAAGAGGGGTCACATGCTGTTTGTTCCTCTGTATTCACTTGTAAGCATTTGCTGCATCTTTTCTTCCCTTGACATTTGCCCTTTTCAATTTCCATTTCTTTCATATGAGCAGCTGCCAAGTTTTTCACTACTTAGCACCTGCCATCCACAGATCTCAACCACTTAAAAAAAAAAAACCTTTTAGTAGGAAAATATATACAACATAAAATTTTCCATTTTAAACATTTTTAATTGTGCATTTTAGTGGCATTAATTACATCCACATATTGTGAGACCATCACCACTATATCCAGAACTTTTTCATCACACCAAATAGAAACTCTATATCCATTAAATAATAATTCCCTATGCCAATATCCATGCACCTCTGGACACTTCTATGTTCTGTTCAAACAAATTTTTGTGTATAGGAAAAACTCATTATTTGTGGGGGATAGATCCCAAGCCTCCCAGTGGATATGTGAAACCACAGGTAGTACAGAACCCTATATATACTGTTTTTTTTTCTTATACATACATACCTATGATAAGGTTTAATTTATAAATCAGACACAGTAAAAAGTTACCAACAATAACTGATAACAAAATAGTACAATTATTACAATATATAGTAATAAAATGTTGGGGAACGTGTGTTTCTCTCACACTTTCTGATAACCCACCTAATAACCCAGATGACTATTATGTGACTAATGGAAGGAGAGTGTATACATAGTGGAGACTCTGGACAAGGGTGATTCACATCCAGGGTAGCATGGAGCAAATGGCAAAAATTTCATCACACTACACAGAATAGAATGCAATTTAAAATTTATAAACTCTTTATTTATGGCATTTTCCATTTAAGCTTTTTGGCCCCAGTTGACTGTGGATACTTAAAGTTGTGGAAAGAAATGCTCACCCTGGCTGGCGTAGCTCAGTGGATTGAGCTCGGGCTGCGAACCAGGCATCGCAGGTTCGATCCCCAGTCAGGGCACATGCCTAGGTTGCAGGCCATGGCCCCCAGCAACCGCACATTGATGTTGATGTCTCTCTCTCCCCCCCTCTCCCCCCCTCCTCTAAAAATAAATAAATAAAATCTTAAAAAAAACAAAAAACAAAAGAAATGCTCCAGATTAGGGGAAGAGGAACCTGATGGGAAAAAAAGGGCAATTGTTTCTCATTCATGGTTGAATTCACAGCCAGGACCGGGCACCAGGTCTAGGAAAGAGCATAATGCAGGGGCCCTTGTTCTTAGACCCCATTTTTCCCTATTCACTCCTCTTTCCATGCCTCTCTGCTCAGAAAGCTGGGCTCCTGGTGCTGCCCTCTACCTGCCCTGGAACATGACTAGAAAGTTCCACTCATACACTAGTTAGCTAGACCACTTACTTTTCCTCTGAGCCTATTTTCACTGGCATTCAAATTTCCATTTCTGTTTATGTAAGATAAGAATGAGATACTCATCCTACAGTATAGTGAGCTTACTGCTTGGACAGGTGAGCAAACACCTAAAGCACATGAATTATCCACAGTGTTAGTGTTCTGAGGAGAAATACATTTATGAGCAGAAAGCAACCCTCAGGGAACATACTAGAGCCTGAGAAAGTGTCTGGATTCATTCAGACCAAGCACAAATAAATCATTTCTGGTCATTATCTTTCTACTAGCAATATCAGTAGATTCAGAGATTGAGAGTGTGAGGTAGTAAAGAATCAGAATTCATATTGTGAGTGTTAAGAAAGAAATTCACAAGTGTAGTTTGAAACTTTTTCTTTGACAATCATGATATTCACTTATATCTTCCTTTCAGGAAGTATATAGTATGCTTTCTATTCTCTAGGAATACTACATTTTAAAGAGAAAAATGCATATTACCAAAATCTCATTAAGTAAAAAATTAAATGCCTGTGTAACAATAACAGTATTTTTCTTAAAAATTGTAGTTTATATATTCTTATCAAATGTCTATATATATATTATATATATATATAGACATTTATATATATAATATATATATAATATAATATAATACAATATATTATAATATAATATAATTAAATAATTATAATATAATTATTTATATAATTAAATAATATAAAATTATATTATTTATATAATATAATTATATAATTATAATATAATATAATATAATAATATATATATATTATATATATATAAATGATATATAAGGGGTTCCCACACATAAACGCATAGGATAAGATTTTGGTGCTTCAGAGATAAGGCAAATACCAGCAAGAAGACTCAAGCTACTGCAAAGCTTTGGTGGTCAAGCACAGTAAAGCTTAGAAGCCAGGTTTTGTGGAAAAGAGAGGGAGAATAATTTTCTACATTTTTTGCATGGTAAGGACTAAACCTAAAAACTTAAATCATAGTTTTTTTTCCATAAATTTAGATAATATCATTATTTTGTCCCAAACGAACCTCTGTCTGCACTAACCTTCAGAGACTACCAGAAGGAAGGAGACCCTAAAGTTGGCCATATCTTGTCTGTGGCATGATCTTTACCCAAGAAAGAAGTACTAGGGAGAACCAGGATGCTGCTTTCCTCTCCACTCTGGGGTAGGGTGGGGTAGGGAGCTTTAGAACAGTGTTGGCCAATAGAAACGTCACGCAAGCTGCAAATGCCAGCTACAGCTGTACTTTCAAATTGTCTAGTCCCCACATGAAAAACTGAAATGAAACTGGTGACATATATTATGTTAATAATATATTTTAATTCAATATAATAGAAATATTATTTCAATATACAATTAACACAAAATTACTGAGACATTTTACATTTTTATAATTTCTTTGGATATCTTATACACTTCTTCACATACAGCTCATCTCAATTCAGACCAGCCATGTTTCACGTATTCAATTACTGTGTGTCGACAGTGACTACCATGTTGGATAGCACAGCTTTAGAATATTATTAAATACATGTGGAAGTACTGGATAACACCAATCCTCAGTTTGATTCCATTACCTAAATGGCTTAGCATTTCGAGTGCGAAGGTGGCCAAAAGAGGAAGAGAAAAAAATGAGACCGAGGCAATATGACCCTTCCTGCCAACTCCACTAAGGCTTCTAGTGACTTCTGTCAAGTGGCTACTAGAGGATGTAGAAGTTTTCCTGCCCCAGTGGCCAAATACAAACTTATTGAGATTTGAAGAGAACTAAAAAATTCTGGACCAGAAACAAGAGAGCATTTGGGGTTGTTCTTTCAAGGCCAGGATAAATATCTACAGTCATAAACTGTCAAGAGCAGTCCCACTTCTGCAGAAAAGATGATATAGGGCCCAGAGGACAGACAGTTGAAGTTTCTTTAGTCTTGTGAAACCCAAACCCACACAGTATTGGGTTGACCAAAAGTCCGTATGTTTTTTTTTTCTTTTTCTGTAAACTGAGAGACACATTTTTCATTTTCACCAATAACTTTATTGATTTGTATAGTTTTAGTATTTTGGCTCTCTCCCATGTGGTATAACATTGATTGTTTTTAATTAATGTCTCAGTTTTGTTGGTATCAACTTCAACTGGTCTACCCTTCAGTGGAGCACCATCCAGAGAGAAATTTCCAGTGGAAAATCACAAACATTTTGATACACTTGATCAGTCACAAAATTTTTATTTTGTGAACAAATCTTCATTTTGTGTTTCAGTTGCATTTTTACTTTTCTTGAAACAGTAAAGCCTAACATGCCAAAAATGTTGCACATTTTCTTCCATCTTTAATATTAAAATGGCTGCACAAAAATTCACCAATTTTGATGGTTTTTTTTTTAAGTGCATGCTGGTAAGACAGCTGTCACAATACAATCTAAAAATATTGTTTCAAATGAAGTTACAGAGAACTAAGTCCTACTAGAGCCAAGTTATGGACAAAAACAAACAAACTTTTGGGCCAAACTACAACTTCATTCATATCCATTTATTCAACAAAGATGGATTGAGGGCCAGTTCTGTAAAAGCCACTGATCTTGGTATGGTGGACACATGGGTGAAAAACAATTACAAAAGTCCACCCTTTATGGAAATTATTTTCTAGTCAACATTGAAAAATATTGAAAAAAAACAATAAGCAAAATACACAGGGCTAGAAAATGATAAAAAGAAATATGAAAAAGATAAAAAATAAAACAGAATGAGAGGAGATTATTGGGGAGATATGTAATTTTAAGTAAAATGAACAGAGCAGGTGATGGACAAGGAAACAGGAAATCTTAGAGACAGAATGGTTTAGTTTTATATTTCTTTTCCTGCTACTCAAGCTGGGGACAAAGTAGAGAGGAGGGCTCAAACCACGAATCAGAACACTTAGGAGAAGTAAATTGCCTTATATTTGGTACATTTGTGTATAGTGTGATTAAATTACCTTCCTAAGCTTATATATATTTATGTGGAAAAGACTGACAGTATGTATTACAAACTATTAACTGCTTATCAGGGATTGCAGTGAATTTATTGTCATTAACATTTCTCCATTTTCCAGATTTCCTATAATCAACATAACCTACTTTAATCAAGGGAGCAAATGACCTCAAAAACTTTGTTTACAAAGAAATGAAAAAAAAATCAGTGTCATTTGCCATCTAATAATGTTTGTATAATTGAGGTATCTAACCATATGTGAGATTCTGAATTCAGTTCATCTTTCTGTGTTCTGTCAGTAACAGCCACTCAAGTGCTTCATTTTTGGATTTTTACTGTTTCCTTTTATTTTTTTAAAATCCAAATTTGTTGAATTTGACTCTTCCCTTTGCATTTTTCTGGTATTTGAAATCTAGCATCTTATTACATTGACAGCATCTTTTGAGAAAAGCTGACAGATTTCAGTTTTGATGCACACTCACTGCCTTATACACAACACATCATCAATTGTGGCAACCTTCCTAGTGTGTCCCACCACCTCTTGGGTTGCTTTATTCTGAAAACTTCTTGTGTGGATTAAATCCCCAAAGACATTCTGAAGAACTGCCATCTGGAATATTGAACTTTGTTAGTTCGTTGATTTGTACAGATTTATTTGCAACTATTGCCATTGACACCAAACAAACAGAGCCAATGGGGAGCCCCTGGAGTCTTTTACTCTTAGAGAGAGAAATCATATATAAGCTGAAATAACTAGAAATGTCACTCCTTTGAAGTGATAACATTTGATGATCTTGGACTGATTTCTATTAATGTGTTGATCTTTATATTAACTTGTGTACCTCAAGGTATTCAAAAGCTCATTGTTAAACATGTTAAAAATATTAAAGATTTATGCAGCTATAAAAATGTAGATAATATTTAATAAGAAGTTCAATATATAAGGTATTGGTAACTCACACTTTCAAAAGTAGTTATGAATACTTTACAAATTTTTCATCTTTTTCTGTCACTGTCTTTTTTAAATTGAGGTTAATTGATGCACAACATTATATTAGTTTCAGGTATACATATGATTTAATATTTGTATATTTTGTGAAATAATCACCACAATAAACCTAGTTAACATCCATCTCCACTCATAGTTACATGTCTTCTCTGAGAACTTTTAATATCTACTCTCTAAGCAACTTTCAAATACATAATACAATATTATAAACTATAAACACCATGCTGTACATTACATCCCTAGGACTTACTTATTTTATAACTGGAAGTTTGTACCTTTTGACCACCTTCACCCATTTCACCCACTTCTCATCCCACCACATGTCTTTTTTTTTCAAGTTTCTTTTAATGAGAATTCTACTAAGATGTACAACCAGTGTGATATATTTTAGACAGCTGAGAAATGTTTCCTGTAAATATATAAGGAATTGATAGGGTGGTTAGAACCCTGAATCTTCTCACTAATTCCTTTTCCCTTTCAGAGTTTCATGCCAAGGGATCTTGTACACAGCCAGTGGAAAACACATTACCCCTTTAATAAATAAGTACCCATTGCAAGGCTCTGACAATCTATGGCCTAGGATTCACAAAGGAGACCTAACTGAAGCTTTCTAGTTAGTTTTTCTATTCCTAAGTTACATTTTCCAGAACTCTTTGAAGAGAGTTTGAGTCTACTTACCAACTAATAGAGCAAGTTGATAAGAAAATATAGTGTGAATATATAGATTTGTATAACAATTAATTAACAAGCCAATTGGTTGTAGTGATGAAATTTGTGTATATATAGGACACTGCAATCAACAATGACAGAATTTGTATCTTTTTCAAGTATAAATGTAGCATGTAGCCAAAACTGAAAATATATTGTATAATTTTAAAACTCCAAAAATGTTCAGATTGATTAAATTCAGTGAGAGTAACAGTGGAATTATACTGGAAATATATAACAAAATAAAACTAGAAAAATACCCAAATTATAGAAAATAAAGCTTTTAACAAAATTCAATACCCATTCATTATAAAAACAGAACTAAATTTTTAAAACTTTAAAAGCTGGGAATAGGGAAAAAAATTAAAATTATATTTAAATTAGTAACATAAAGCACCAAATTCTTAAGAGTAAATTGGAAATCAAACCTATGACCTTTTGGTATAATGGGATGATGCTCCAACCAACTGCATCTGGCCAGGGTTAAAATTGTCACTTTTAAATTATCACCAATAGATGTATGACAAATGACATTGTTATTTATATTAGTAGTTATTAACATTTTCAAGTGTTTATTCTTGAGTTCCTCAGTCTGTAAACTGTCTAGACATGTAACTGAACCAATTATTATACTGTATTTTTATATAATGTTGATTATTATGATGGCATGATAATTTTCATTAACTTTTACTATGTAGAGTAGCTGTCACAGGGGTGGGGGTTTGCAGGACTGGATAAAAAAGGTGAAAGCAAAAATAAAATTATTTTTACATTGCTGAATTTACCATGAATGAAGGGTATATAACAGAATGTCTATTGACAAATAAGAATGAATATCATTCTTGGTGGAATAGAATGTGCATGTGAGTAGGGTACTAGCTCTCTGATAAGGTGTTTGGCATGGAATGACAGAGGGATGGTTGAGACCACTGACAAGAGTAGATCAGAATACATACACAAGTGATTACTTCAATTAGAAAAACCCTCCAATAAATAAGACACAGCTTTTGAAATGTTAAAAATTAAATACACGTTGTCACAAATAATTGTGTTGAGCGTTGCTTTTCTTGATAAGATATAATCTGTATGTGATGGGTAAACACACTAAAATTAGCATCAGAAATAGTGCATTTGAGGTCTTGCTCTGTCTCTTATTATCTATGTTATTCAGTGAAATTTGTAATTTTAAAGTTCTATATTTTGAAATACATGTTGGAAATTTTTAGAATCTAGAACACAGGTGGCAAACACAAGGCCGATGAGCCAGATCCAGCCCTCCACCTTGTTTTATCTGGCCCGGCAGCTTGTTTCTACCCAGCGGCAGCACCCAGCTCCCTGCCCCTAGTTAAGGAGTAGTTACATTTATACAGTCCTAAAATTACATTCGGCCCTTTGAAGACAACGAAGAGGCTGATGTGGCCCCACTTGAAAATGAGCTCGACATCCCTGATCTAGAACAATTGTGGAATTGTTAGGTAGACTCTCAAGATAACAGAATCCTTATATGTTACTTCAAGAAAAAAAATGGCAAGAATATTTTAGAATATTTTATATGTTTTTGATACATTTTACTAGTTTGAGGCTATAATGAAAAAAGTTGTCATGAACACTTTTGCACATTTTTTGTGAATACATTTTTGTTAGTTATTACCATTTTAATGTTTTTTCATTTCATTATATTTTCAAGTTTTTCTGTCTTTGACACAGTACTAACCTCTGGCCAAGTATTCAATTAGGATTCTCATATATTCAGTATTTATTTAGTAACATCTTATGTTATTCTGATTTCTTTTTGTTGCACTGAGAAGATATTTCTGAACATCATAAGAGCATATGTTCATTGTTTTCTTTTTTATAAAATTTATTGGAGTGTCATTGGTAAATGGGATAAGTTTCAAGTGTATATTTGCATGATACATTATTTGTATATTACATTGGGTGCCCACCAACTAAAGTGAAATAATCTCCTGTCACCATATATTTGGCCCTCTTTATCCTTTACTACCTGCCACCCTTTTTCCTCTGGTAGCCACCATACTGTTTTCTGTGTCTATGAGTTTCAGCTTTATATTCCACATATGAGTGAAATCATATGGTTGTTAGCTTTTTAACTGACATATTTTGCTTAGCATAAAATTCTCAAGGTCCACACTTGTCCCCAATTACAGGATTTCATCTTTTTAGGCTGTTGTATTCCATAGTATATATATACCATATCTTCTTTATCCAGTCCTCTATACAAGGACACTTTGGTTGACTCCATGCCTTGGCCACTGTGAATAATGCAGTAAAAAACACAGGGGTGCATATATCTTCGTGAGTAAATGTATTCTAGTTTTCACATAGATACTTAGAAAAGGGAATGCTGGGGTTATATGGTAACTCTATTTTTAACTTCTTGAGGAACTGTCATATGGATTTCCACAGTGGTTTTACCAGTTTACATTCAGTACAGCAGTAAATGAGGGTTTCCTTTCCTCCACAACCTCTCCAACAGTTGTTATTACCTGTCTTATTGATAGTAATGCCATTCTAACAGGTGTGAGGTAGTACCTCATTGTAGTTTTGATTTACATTTTTCTAATAGCTAGTCAATTTGAACATCTTTCCTTATATCTGTTGGCCTTTTGTATGTCTTCTTGGGGTAGGTGTCTGTTTAGGTCCTCTGACCATTTTTTTAATTGGATTGTTCATTTGGTGTTGGTTTGTATGAGTTCTGCATATATTTTGTATACTAACCCCATGTGTGAGCTACTCTTTGCAAGTATCATCTCCCAATAGGTCAATTGCTGATTTTTGTTTTGTTGTCAGTTCCTTTTGCTGTGTAGAAGCTTTTTAGTTTGAGATAATCCAATTCCCTTATTTTTGCTTTTACTTGCCTTGACTTTCGGGTTAAAGAGATAAAATGTTCTCTGCAACCAAAGTACTTAAGTTTAGTGCCTATGTTTTATTCTATGTAATTGACTGCTTCAGAATTTATATTTAGGTTTTCGATCCCTTTTGAATTAAATTTTGTACATGGTAAATGTAATCTATTTTCATTCTTTTACATGTGACTTTCAAATTCTCCCAGAAAAATTTATTGAAGAGGGTTTCTTTTCTCCATTGTGTGTTTCTGGCTACTTTGTCAAAAATCATCTGCCCATATTACCATGGTTTTATTTCTGGGTTCTCAATTCTTTTTCATTGATCAGTATGTCTGTTATGTCAATACCATGCTGTTTTGATTATTATAGCTTTGAGGTATAATTTGAAGTCAGATATCGTGATACCTCTGGCTTCTTTCTTTTCTCTCAAGATTGCTCTGGCTATCTGAGGTTTTTGTGGTTCCACATAAGTGTGGCAAATTTTTATTCTACTACTTTAAAAAATGACATTGGAATTTTGATGGGAATTGCATTAAATCTGTATATTGCTTTAGGTGATATAGCCATTTAACTATGTTGATTCTTCTAATCCATGAACATGGAATATCTTTTCATTTCATTGTGTCTTTTAATGCCTTATAGTTTAAATTATATATGTCCTTCACATCCTTTTTAAAGTTTATTCCTTGGTATTTTATTCTTTTGATTACAACTGCAAAATATTTTGTTTTTTATTTTTATTTTTTAGGTTTCATTGTTGGTATATAGGAGAAAAGTGGGGTTTATGCATTGGTTTTTTATCTTACAACTCTACTATGTTTGTTTATTTGTTTCTAAAAATTTTGGGGGGGGAATCTTTAGGGATTTTTACATACGGAGTCATAGCATCTGCTAAAAGTTCCACTTTTACTTGTTCCTTTTCAATTTGGATGCCTTTTATTACTTTCTTTTGCCTGATTACTCTGTGTAGGACATCCAGAACTATGTTGAATAAAAACACTGAGAGTGGGCATTCTCGTCTTGTTCTTGATTTTAAAAAGTAAACGACTTATATGATCTGAAGAGAAACCAGAATATTTGTTCTTGATTTTAGAGACAAAGTTTTTAGATTTTCACTATTGAGTATGATATTTGCTGAGCATTTGTCATATATGGCCTTTATTATTCTGAGGTATTTCTATGCTCAATTTATTGAGTGTTTTAATCATAAATGGATGTTGTATCTTATCAAATGTTCTTTCTGAATTTATTGATAAGATCATATAATATTTATTCTTTGTTTTATTAATGTGGTGTATCACATTGATCAACTTCCATATGTTGAATCGTCCTTGTGGCCCTGGGAGAAGCCCCATTTGATTGTGATGTATTATTTTTAATGTATTATTGCATTTGATTTGTTAGTATTTTATTTAGGATTTTTGCATCCATATTCATCAGACATATCTGCCCATAATTTCCTTTTTTAATGTTATCCTTGGCAGGTTTTGGCATCAGGGTATTGTTGGTCACATAAAAATGTGAGAGAAAATATTGCTTTCAATATTATGCGAGAGTTTGATAAGGATAGGTATCAAATCTCCTTTAAATGTTTGGTATAATTTACTAGGGAAGCCATCTGGTCCTGGATTTTTTACTGTGGGGGAAGTTTTTGATGGTCGTTTCATTTTCTTACTATTTATCAGTCTATTTACATTTTCCATTTCTTCACGATTCAGTCTAGGAAAGTTATAAATATCTCATCCATTTCTTCTAGGTTATTGAATTTGGTGACATAGTCTTTCATAGTTTCCTACTGTGAACATTTGCATATCCATAATGTTTGTGGTAACTTCTCTTTCACTTCTGATTTTGTCTATATGAACCTCTTTTCTTTTTTCCTTACTAAATCTAGCCAGAGGTTTTAAATTTTAGTACTCTTTTCAAGGAACAAACTTTGTTTTATTTTTTGTAAAGTCTTTTCGTTTTTTATTTTATTGAATTTGGCTGTAATTTTAATTATTTCCTTTCTTCTGTTAACTTGGGATTTCTTTTGTTTTCACATAGGCCTGCAATGAGGTGAGCTTCCCACTTATTAGTGCTTTTGCTGCATCTCAGAAGATTTGATACATCCTATTGTCATTCTCATTTATTTCTATATATGTTTTGATTTCACCTTTTATTTTTTCTCTGTCCTGGTCATTTTTTAGTAGTATGTTTTTTAATTTACACATGTATCTGGGTTTCTTTACTTCCTTTTTGTAGTTGATTTCTAATTTCAAAGCATTATAGTCATTATTATGCTTGGTATAATTTCAATCTGTATTTGCTGCAGCTAGTGTTGTAACCCAACTTGTGGCCTATCTTTGGGAATATTCCTTGTGCTTGGAAAAAAAAATGTATAATTTGATGTTCTGGAATAAAGAGTTCTGTAGAAGTCACTTATTTCCATTTGAACTGATGTATCATTTAAGGACACTATTTCTTTATTGATTTTTGTCTGGATAATTTGTCAACAGAGTATTAAGTTCCCAAACTATGATTCTGTTTTTTTTTTTATTTGGGTCTTTTTTTAATTTTAATTGTTGTTCAAGTACAGTTTTCTGTGTTTTACTACCACCCCAGCCCACCCCCTCCAGTCCTCCCCACATCCCTCCCATTTCCATGCCCCCCTAGTTTTTGTCCATGTGTCCTTTATACTTGTTCCTGTAAACTCTTCCCCTTTCCCCCTGAAATTCCCTCCTCTCTCCCCTCTGGTCACTGTCAGCCTTTTCTCTATTTCAGTGTCTTTGGTTATATTTTACTTCTTTGTTTGTTTTGTTGTTTAGATTCTGTTTTGTTGTGTTTCTCCCTTTTTCTTTTAGTCATTGCTTGATATATTTTGGTGTTCCCTGATTGGGTATACGTATATTAAGAAGTGTTTTGTTGTTGTTGCTGCTGTTGATCTAGTGTTCCTTTTACCATTAAAAAGTATCTACATTTGTCTCTTGTTACCTTTGTTATCGTGAAATCGATTTTTTTTCAAACAAATACAGCTAAACTTACTTTTCTATGGATATTATTTGCTTGGAGAAGCATTTTTCACCCTTTCACTTTGAATCTGCCTTTGTCTTTGCATTTTAGATGTGTCTCCTGAGGGCATCAAATAGTGTCTTTTTTTAATCTGATCTACTTACTTTGTGCCTTTTTATTGGTGAATTCATGCCATTTACATCTATGATAATTATTGATGTATAATGATTTCCTATGCCATTTAATCTTTTGTTTTCTGGTAGCTCTGTGCCTCCATAGGTTCTTTTCCTTTGTGTTTCTGTGTATTGTTTTTGTTTGGTGATATTCCATCCTTCTTTCATCTGCTTCCTCTTTTTCTATGCTAAGTGTTTGGTTACCCTTAGATTTATAAGAAATAAAGTTTCAAATATACAGTAGTCATTTTTCTTTTGAATGTCTCTGGCCTCCATCCTTCTTTGTCAATTAAGACCATTTCCCCTTCCTCTTTAAAGCTTTGTTTGTCACAAATTGTCTCTGTTGATGTTGTAAGTTTGTTGGCGATCACACTTATAGATTTATGAACTTCTTTTCTGTTTGTTTGTTTCAGGTAGTAACCTCCTTGAATATTTCTTGCAATGGAGGTCTTCTGGTGGTGAAATCCCTCACCTTTATATTTAAGGATAATTTTGCTGGATATATTATTCTTGTCTGGTAATTTCTCTTTCAGTAGCTTGAATATTTGGTTCCACTCTCTTCTGACTTACAGAGTTTCTGCTGAGAAGTCTGATGATAACCTAATGTACCTTCCTTTATAATTTACTTTCTTTTTATCCCTGCCTGCTTTGAGAATCCCTTCTTTGTCATTAATTTTTGACAGTTTTAATAAAATGTGTCTTAAAGAGGGCCTCTTTGGATTGAGGTAACTAGCTATTCTGTTTCCTTCCTGGATTCAAGGATCTACTTCTTCCCATAGGTTTGGGAAGTTCTCATACACTATTTGAATAGTCTCTTAGTTCCCATCTTCTTTCTTCTTGTGGCATGCCTATTATTCTCACATTAATCTTCCTGATAGTTTCCAATAGTTTTTGTAGAGTTCTTTCAGCTCAGGTTTCTCTGTTCTTTTTTAAAAATTGTTGTTCAAATACAGTTGTCTCCATTTGTCCCCCCAACTCCCCCGTAACCCAGCCATCCCCACCCCTGATTCTATCCCTCTTTGGTTTTGTCCATGTGTCCTTTGTATATGTACCTGAAAATGCTTTTCCCCTTTACCCCCACCATCCCCTCCCACTTCCCCTGTTGTTACTGTCAGTTTGTTCTTAATTTCAATGTCTCTGGTTATATTTTGCTTGTTTGTTTGTTTTGTTGATTAGGTTCCACTTATAGGTGAGATCATATGGTATTTGTCTTTCACTGCCTGGCTTATTTCACTTAGCATAATGTTCTCCAGTTTCATGCTGTCACAAAGGGTAGGAGCTCTTTCTTTCTTCCCTCCTTCCTTCCTCCCCTTTTCCCTCCCTCCCTCCTCTTTCTTTCTTTCTTTCTTTCTTTCTTTCTTTCTTTCTTTCTTTCTTTCTTCTTTCTTTCTTTCTTTCTTTCTTTCTTTCTTTCTTTCTTTCTTTCTTTCTTTCTTTCTTTCCTTCCTTCCTTCCTTCCTTCCTTCCTTCCTTCCTTCCTTCCTTTCTTTCTTTCTTTCTTTCTTTCTTTCTTTCTTTCTTTCTTTCTTCTTAGTATTCCATTGTGTAAATGCACCATAGTTTTTTGATCCATTCATTATTGATGGGCACTTAGGGTTGCTTGCAGCACTTGGCTGTTGTAAATTATGCTGGGGTGCATTGGGGAACATTGGGGTGCATAAGATCTTTTGAATTGGAGTTGCAGGGTTCTTAGGGTATAAACCCAGCAGTGGAATTGCCAGGACAAAAGGGAGTTCCATTTTTAGATTTCTGAGGAACTTCCAGACTGCTTTCCATAGTGGCTGCACCAGTCTGCATTCCCATCAACAGTGCACCAGGGTTCCCTTTTCTCCACAACCTCTCCAACACTTGTTTGTTGCTTTGTTTATGATGGCCATTCTCACTAATGTGAAGCGGTATCCCTATGTGGTTTTCATTTGCATCTCTGATGGCTAGTGATACTGAGCATCTCTTCATAGGTCTCTGGATCCTCTGTATGTCCTCCTTGGAGAAGTGTCTCATCAGGTCCTTTGCCCATTTATTAATTGAATTGTTTGTCTTCCTGGACTAGAGTTGTGTGAGTTCTTTATATGTTATGGAGATCAAATCCTTGTCAGATATCAGTGACAAGTATATTTTCCCATACAGTTGCCCCCCTTTTCATTTTGCTAATGTTTTCTTTAGCCATGCAGAAGCTTTTTATTTTGATAAGATCCCATTTGTTTATTCTTTATGTCCCTTGCTCTAGGGAACATATCAGTGAAAATAATGCTGCATGGAATATCTGAGATTTTCCTGCCTATGTTTTCCACTAAGACATTTATGGTTTCACAACTTATATTTAAATCTTTTATCCACCTTGAATTTATTTTTGTGTATGATGTAAGTTGGTGGTCAAGTTTAATTTTTTTTTTGCATGTATCTGTCCAGATCTCCTAACACCATTTATTGAAGAGGCTATTTTGATTCCATTTTATATTTCTACCCTCTCTGTCTAATATTAATTGACCATAGAGACTTGGGTTTATTTCCAGGCTTTCTATTCTGTTCCATAAGCTTCGCTGTTCTTTATCCTACATCATTTCTTAATTTCTATCTTAGGTATCACTGATCTTTTCCTCCATTTGATTTGCTCTGTTTCCTAATGCTTGCTAGTTCATTTTCCATTTCTTGCTTCATCTTCAGATTTCTGTTTGGTTCTTTCTAAATGTAATCTTTTTGATGAAGCACTCATTTTATTCATTAAGTTGATTTTTGACCTCACTAAAGTACCTGTCTGCACTTTTTCTCACCTCATTGAGTATTTTCAAATCTTTAATATTGAATTTTTTGTCACATATTTCTGTTTCTTTAAGGTGGTTTTCTGATGATTTTTAATATTCTCTCCAAACTGCCACACTACCTTGTTATTTATGGTATTTGATGGATTTCTTCTTTGCCTATATCATGTCTCTAGCAGATTAGTATGCATGGATCTTTCTACTCTTTTCATTAGGTGACACTGAATCCACCTAATGAAAGTCAGTGTAGCCATGATGTTTCAGGGTGGGGATGGGCTGGAGGATCACTTCAGATTCTTTGTTGTTTTGCCCTTCCAAAAATGGTTGCCTTGGTCCTCCAATGCCAGGACTGGTCACAGAGTGTATGTACCTTTTGCTCAGGGAGAAATAGTCTTTCAGTTAATGTGTTCCACAACCCAATAGAAACAGCAAAGGGAGGTGATCTGTGGGAAGTTAAGAGAAGGTGGCTAGGTTTTGTGACATTGTTTCACTGTCTGAATTCTTGATGACCTGGACTACTGCTGCCTTTCTCCCATGATGTGTTCTTGCCCAGGACTCTTGACTTAGCCACAGATAGTGCTTTTCATTTTGTAGGTGTGCCCACCTAGTCTGTGTTCCTCCCAGCTGAAGGGGGTTTTCCCTGACAACCAGATTTCTCCCATTCCCCCGCTGAACCCCTGACTCCTCGCTGTGTCCCTGGCTCATATCAGCCCCACTCCCTTTTCTCTTCCCCATTTTGCTCTGCTTGCCCACCTTTAGATATTTCAATAAGCAGATCTCTCAGAACTATTTATATGTTGAGCAGGGAATCAAAATATGGCTGATTTATTGATATATGGCTGTTCAGATCATTGAAACTTCAAGGGGAAAGACCGAGGGTATCTCTCACTCCACCATTCCTCTCACATCACCTGCATTTTTTAATAGTTATAATATATTTTATGGTGTTTTCTTAAAGGGAAGATTATGTTGTTGGGATGAAATTCAGTGTCTATTGCATTCTTACTATTATAAAAGCTAATCATGACAAAACAAGAATGCTTTTGTTAAAATTCAGCACCTAATATGAAAGATAAAAATGGGTAAAAAGAACCTGGTTGTTATATTTACCTTGAAAAAATACACTAACAAATCTTTAAAAAAACAAAAACATATCTGACTCCTCTCAAATTGATGAAGGGTTTCAATTTATGATAGGTGATAATGTCAAGTTGTCAATTTTATTTGTTATATATGTTTCCAGTGTAAGTGATTGTTTACACTTAGAAATGAGTACCCAAAAATCTTTGGAAATCTTGTGTAACTTTTTTAAACATGAAATATCTCTATTTATAATCATTTAATTTGTTTATTGAGTTCCATAGAATAAAGATATATGTTGCAAACAGTTCCTGTAAGGAAATGCGAACATTTTGGGATATATTGGCCAGTAGAACTAGAGAAAGACAAGATTATTTTCAGCATAAATATGATAAATCTGAAAATAATATTAAATTGGGGGATAATGCTTTCATTTATGTATTGTGTGAGAATATTAGAGAAAGAATTTTGGTACCTAGTTTTAACCAAAGTAGAGAAATAAGAGAGAAAAGGTATGCTTTATACTTTAAGCCTGAAACATAGAGAGACCAATTAAAATTTCAAAGGTTATCACCTCTGGATGTTGCTTCTTATGTACATGTTACCTGAGAGAACATCGTATGGTTGCATATTCTCACCTGTTGAATGTGTTTTGTCATTTTCAACTGGGGAGGATGGGTTTAATGCTTTCTCAGCAGTGTGTACTTTTTATTTTTGCTCTATCTGTTTACCTGTTTTCTAGCTTATTTATTGTTTGCATTTAGCTACTCCTGTAAGTGATTCTGAGAATTTTAAGGCAAATGAACAGGACATAAGCTTTACAAATAAACCTTTCTTCAGTTTTATACTGGATCTGTATGGGAATTCATTTCTTTTTTTTTAAAGATTTTATTTATTTATTTTTAGAGAGAGAAGGGAGGGAGAAAGAGAGAGAGAGAAACATCAATGTGTGGTTGCTGGGGGTCATGGCCTGCAACCCAGTCATGTACCCTGACTGGGAATCAAACCTGCGACACTTTGGTTCGCAGCCCGCGCTCAATCCACTGAGCTACACCAGCCAGGGCGGAATTCATTCCTCTTTATCCTGCTTCTTAACTTGATGAAATTTTCTAAAGGACTATGCATATTTAAACAAAATGTCAAGAACATAAGTTTCCCCCCCACCGAGATTTATGAAACTTGCTCTACACTACCAAATTCTTCCAAAGAAATTAAATTCTAATGAATAACTTATCCCTCACGTTGAAAACTAACCTTTCTTTTTATTTATATAAAAGATAATGCTAATTCTAAGGTCTTGGGCAAGTCACTTAATGTCTTTTTAGAGTCATGTTTAAAATAAGAGAATTGGAAATATGAGTCTCATAGTTTAAGGAGAGTTCAGTGGTTTTCAAAAACCTTTTACTTCACAAGCTTTGCAAAGAATAGCTGCACACATAGATTAAACTCTGAGGCATGATACTCGATGAATAGATACTTAGCAAATAATTGGTAGACAGATGTGGGGAAAAATTATAGCCCTGACTATATCAGTAGCCAGAACAATGTAAATGATTTTGGAGGGAAGCTCAACAAAATGTCAATTTATTTAATAAATATTTAATAGCATATTATTTCAATAAATAAATTAGTGTTTACACAGTAAAGAATGCAAATATTTTGTGCACAAATTCTTTGTCCACTTCTGTAGTCTTCCTTGAACATTTCTAAAAATTTTTTAAATAATGAAATAAAAATATTTTTGTTTATAGAAGTTTATTATTGGTGGTTAAACCCATAAAATCATCCAATGATTTATCCCTCTTAATAATATTTAATCATTTGATAGAGGGGCTAAGATGGCGTCGGAGTAGGAAGGAGCAGATTCAGCTTTCTTCTGCTCAGGGGAGAAAATCCTGACAGATCTACGGAGTAGAGAGGCAAGCAACAAACATACTTCAGCATTATTGAAAATAGGGGACCAAGGATTGTGGCAGAACTGAAAGACCAAAGACCGGACTCTAAGAAGAGTGCTGCAACAGGTAGGGTGCCAGGACCAGCGTGTGGTCCTGGGGCTGCAGCCCCAGGACCGGGCCCACTGCTGGGTTTGCCATAGGGTCCTTGGGAGAGAGCCAGGTCACCTGCTCCCTCCCCAGCCAAATAAGGTCTGAGGGGCACTGGGAGGAATCCAGGTGCTGGCAAACCACACGAGAGCTGTGAGCACCTTTGGAGATGGTGGACACCAGAAGGGCTGAGTCACGCAGCGGACCCGGACCCCCACAATCACCAGTCTGGCTCGAGCTTTTGGCAGTGGAAAAGCCAGGCCACTGTGGGGAGCGGCAGGCTTGAACGGGAGGAATTTCTCAAGAGGAAGGAGTGAATAGACACAAATGCTGTTTGGAGAATTCTCCTAAAGTGATCAGTGGCTCCAGCCTCCCTGCTACCCAGCCATGGGCACACCTGCACATGGGCGCATGGGTGCATGGGCGTGAAGGCAGAGCATCCCCACACCCCAGTCCACTGCAGTAACCCTGGGGAAAGACCTGACTCCCACACCCAGGGTGCAAGGCTGAGGAGCCAGTGCAGCTCCACTGGCCAAGGAAGAAAAGACAACACAATCATCCTTCAGCCTGCCTCAGCCAGCAAGAGCAGAAAAACCGGTTTGGCCACTTTGAAACCAAGAGACTTTTTAATTTGATTCTATTTTTTTAACAATTTTTAATTTTTTAAAATTTTTTATTGATTTTATTCTCTTTTGATTTCTTTTTCCTCTCTTACCTGATTTCTTGTTTTATTCCTTCCTCCTTCTGTCCTCCAATTTTATCTCTTCTTCCTTCCTTCGCCTGCTTTTTCTATTTATACTTTTTAAATTTTTTCTAAATACCTACAAGTGAGACAAAATGCTGGATTTGTGAAAAGACCAAAGTTGAGCCCAAAGAAGGGGCATCACAACAGCTGGGACAGTGAGATAAATTTCCCTCTGCTATTACAGAGAACCTGTAAGTTATTGCATATTTGTATTATTATTATTTTTCCATTATTCCTACATCTTTTTTTAATAGTATTTTTATATCCCTCTTCTTTTTGTATAGTCTGCTTCACTAGGCTGGATATATTGTATGACCTGACAGCTTGCCCCTGATATCTCTTTCCATACTGTATTACTAATCTACTGTCCTTTAACTCACCTGTGTCCCTATCAGCACACTACTCGAGGTACTGTACTCCCTATTCTTGTTACCTAGATCTCATAGACTCTGTCATATGATTGTTGCCATAATATTACTGTAAATAACTGCTGTTCCATGCAATTGTAATTACTTCACAACACCCCCCCCCCAGATCTTAGCCCATTTAAAAGTTTCCTGAACTCTATTACTGTAGTAGTTAACTCTATTCTCTCACACACTACATGTATTTACTATCCTTTACTCTCACCTTACCCCGGAATCTGACCTCCTGCAACATCCCTGCTTTATAGATCCAACTCACAATCTTTCCTGCCCCAACAAGAGTCTTATCTTCTTTCCATCCTTTCCAAAAATCAGCTAGCTGGGTGGAAGATCACGGTTAACACTATACATACTCAAAGGATCTCTTATCTCTTCACTACTTACTACTACTGTAAATAGCATAGAATTCTCTGTTGCTGTCTTAAACCATTTTGCCTTCCCCCTTGCAACTGATGAAAAAAAAGAATAGGTGGAGGAGGTGAACACCAGGATACCCACTGGAAGAGGAAACCCAACAACAAAGGAACCACTAACAGATAACAGCAGAAGAAGGTGAAGGAGGGAGTAGTAACCACACAAACCTCAATCCAGGACCTATCTGGAAATACAACTAAACAGTAGAGAAAGTACCCAATACAAACAACTGAACAAGAATTGTTTAAACCTTATACACACAGAAGAACCAGCTTCAGTACAACCTGCCCTCACCAGCACAACAAAATACAGAAGGTGGTGGACAGAGTGACCCTCATTTAACCATCTGGTGGGAAGGAACCACCAAAGAAGGTCTCAACAACAATCAAAACCCAAAGGCAAACACAAAGCCAACTTAAATGACAGCCCAAGACCAGTGAGCTTGGAAGATCAAGGAGAGAGCACCACTGAAACTCACTGCTATTCTACTAAAGAAGTTCACAACATAAACCCAGGGAGCCAGAAGAGATCAATACAAGAAGCTGAAGCGAACAAGAAGAGTCTCACAAACAATGGGAAGACAAAGAAACAATCCCCAAATGAAAGGAAAGGAGGAAGTCTCAGAAAGAATGCTAAATGAAATAGAGGCAGTACAACTATCAGATATTGAGTTCAAAGCAATGATTGTCAGGAAGCTCAGTGAACTCACAATGAGCTACCAGAAACTACAGGGAAGCTACAATGAACTCACTGAAAACTACATCAACATGAAAAAGGAAATAGAAACTCTCAACAAGGGCCAAGAGGAAATGAAGAATACAATTTCTGAACTGAAGAACACAGTAGAAGGAATGAAAAGCAGGATCGATGAAGTAGAAGATCGGATCAGCGAGCTAGAGGACAAAGAAGAAGAAAACACCCAGAAAGAGCAAGAAAAGGAAAAGAGGCTCAGAAAGAATGAAGAGGGATTAAGAGAAACGCAAGACAATATGAAACATAATAATATCCGTATAATAGGGATACCAGAAGGAGAGGAAGAAGAACAAGGGATAGAAAACCTATTTGAAAAAGTAATGATGGAAAATTTCCTTAATTTGATGAGAGAAAAAGGCACACAAATCCAGGAAACACAGAGAGTCCCAATCAAGAGGAACTCAAAGAGACCCACCTCAAGACACATCATAATTAAAATGGCAAAATTTCAAGACAAAGAGAGAATCTTAAAGGCAGTGAGGAAGAAACAGGAAGTAACATACAAGGGAGCCCCAATAAGGCTAACAGCTGACTTCTCAATGGAAACACTCCAAGCCAGAAGAGAATGGCAAGAAATAATCCAAGTAATGAAAACCAGAGGCCTGCAACCAAGGCTACTTTACCCAGCAAGGCTCTCAATCAAGATAGAAGGCCAAATAAGAAGCTTCTCAGACAAAAGAAGTCTAAAAGTATACATGTCCACTAGACCAGCTCTGCAAGTGAGGCTAAAGGGACTGCTTTAAGGAAAGAAAGGAAAAGAGAGAGTGAGAGAGGAACACACATACATAAAAGGCAATGAATAAGTACCTATCAATAACCTTAAATGTAAATGGATTAAATGCTCCAATCAAAAAACATAGAATAGCTGATTGGATAAGAAAACATGACCCACACATATGCTGCCTACAAGAGACCCACCTCAGGATAAAAGATCTGTATAGGCTGAATGTGAAGGGCTGGAAACAAATTTTCCAAGCAAATGGACAGGGAAAAAAAAGCCAGGGTAGCAATACTCATATCTGACAAAATAGACTTCCAAAAAAGGACCATAAAGAGAGACCCAGAAGGTCATTTCATAATACTGAAGGGAAGAATCCACCAAGAAGACATAAATATTGTAAATATATATGTACCCAACATAGGAGCACCCAAATACATAAAGAAAATCTTAGAGGACTTCAAGAAAGATATTGACAGCAACACAATTATTGTGGGGGATTTTAACACCCCACTATCAAAAATGGACAGATCTTGCAAACAAAATATCAACAAAGATATTGTGGCATTGAACAATACCCTAGATGAAATGGGCTTTACTGATATATACAGACCCCTCCATCCCAAAGATGCTAAATACACATTTTTTTCCAATGTACATGGAACATTTTCAAAGATTGACCACATGATAGAACACAAAAGAAGCCTAAACAATAAAAAAAAAAGAAAGAATAACAAGAATTTTCTCAGATTGCAAGGGACTGAAGCTAGAAAACAAACCCCAAGGGAAAAAAAACCCAAAACACTCAAAATCATGGAGATTAAATAGCATGCTATTAAACAATGAATGGGTCAAGAATGATATTAGGGAAGAAATCGAAAAGGTTTTCTGGAAACAAATGAAAATGAACTCACAAACACCCAAAAGCTTATGGGACACAGCCAAGGCAGTCCTGAGAGGGAAGTGCATAGCGATACAGGCCCACCTAAAAAAGTGAGAAACAATTTCAAACAAACAACCTAACCCTACATCTACAAGAACTCGAGGAACAACAACAAAGACATCCCAGAGCAAGCAGAAGGCAGGAAATAACCAAGATCAGAGCAGAATTACATGACATAGAAACTAAAAGCACAGTTCTAAAGATCAGTGAATCCAAGAGCTGGTTCTTTTGAAAAGATAAACAAAATCGACAAGCCTTTAAGCAGACTCATCAAGAAAAAAAGAGAGAAAACCCAAATAAACACAATCAGAAATGAAAGAGGAGAGATTACAACAGATACCAAAGAAATACAAAGGATTGTAAGAAATTACTATGAAGAACTGTATGCCAAGAAATTGGAAAACCTAGATGAAATGGACAAATTTCTAGAAAAATATAATCTTCCAAAACTCAATGGAAAAAGAAGCAGAAAGCCTGAACAAACCAATAACACCAAAAGAAATTGAAGCAGTAATCAAAACACTCCCAACACACAAAAGCCCTGGACCAGATGGTTTCACAGGAGAATTATCTACAAAGCATTTAAGGAAGAGCTAACCCCTATCCTTCACAGACTGTTTCAAAAAATCCAAAAAGATGGAAGACTCCCAAACTCTTTTTATGAGGCCAACATCATCCTAATTCCAAAAAAGAGATAAAGACACAACAAAGAAAGAAAACTTCAGGCCAATATTGCTGATGAACATTGACACTAAAATCCTCAACAAGATACTGGCAAACCACATCCAACAGTACATTAAGAAGATCATACACCATGACTAAGTGGGATTCATTCCAGGTATGCTAGGATGGTACCATATTTGCAAATCAGTAAATGTAACACATCACATAAACAAAAGCAAAGACAAAAACCACATGATCATATCAATAGATGCAGAAAATGAGCATTTGATAAGGTACAGCACCCATTTCATGATAAAAAAACTCAGCAAAGTGGGAATAGAGGGAACATTCCTCAACATAATAAAGGCCATATATGAGAAACCTACAGCCAGCCTCCTACTCAATGGGCAAAAATTAAAATCGTTTCCTTTAAGATCAGGAACAAGAGAAGGCTGTCCACTTTCACCACTTCTATTCAATATAGTACTGGAAAGTTTTAGCCACAGCAATCAGACAAGAAAAAGAAATAAAAGGAATCCAAATCGGAAAGGAGGAAACAAAACTGTCACTGTTTGCAGATGACATGATAGTGTACATAGAAAATCCTATAGACTCCACCAAAAAACTGCTTGACCTAATAAATGAATTTAGCAAAACAGCGGGATACAAAGTCAATATCCAGAAATCAAAGGCATTTCTGTACACCAACAATGAAACAGCAGAAGCAGAAATCAAGAAAATAATCCCATTTGAAATACCAAAAAGAAAAATAAAATACCTAGGAATAAACCTAACCAAAGAGGTAAAAGACCTATATTCAGAAAACTACATAACACTGAGGAAAGAAATCAAGGAAGACACAAACAAATGGAAACATATACTGTGTTCATGGATTGGAAGAATTAATATCATCAAAATGTCCATACTACCCAAAAAGCAATTTACACATTCAATGCAATAGCTATTAAAGTACCAAGGGCCTGTTTCAGAGACATAGTACAAACACTTCAACAATTTATATGGAACTATAAATGACCCCGATAGCTGCTGCAATTTAGAGAAAGAAAGGTAAAGTAGGAGGGATCACAATACTTGACACTAAACTATACTACAAGTCCACTGTAATCAAAACAGCCTGGTACTGGCATAAAAACAGGCACATGGACCAATGGAACAGAACAGAGAGCCCAGAAATAAACCCAAGTCTCTACAGTCAATTAATATTTGACAAAGGAAGCAGCAACATAAAATGGAATAAAAATAGCCTCTTCAGCAAATGGTGTTGGGAGAACTGGACAGCTACATGCAAAAAAAATGAAACTCGAGCACCAACTTACACCTTATACAAAAAATAAATTCAAGGTGGATAAAAAGACTTAAATATAAATCGTGACACCATTAAAGTCCTAGAAGAGAACGTAGGTAGGAAAATCTCAGATATTTCACACAGAAACTTTTTTCTGACATGTCTTCTAGAACAAGGGACATAAAGGAAAGAATAAACAAATGGGACCTCATCAAAATAAAAAAGCTTTTGCACAGCTAAAGAAAACAGTATCAAAATAAAAAAGAGAACCAACTGTATGGGAAAACATATTTGCCAATGATACCTCAGACAAGGGTTTAATCTCCAAAATATATAAAGAACTTACATGACTCCACTCTAAGAAGACAAGTAACCCAATTAAAAAAATGGGCAAAAGGACTTGAACAGACACTTCTCCAAGGAGGACATACAGAAAATCCAAAGACACATGAAAACGATGTTCAATATCGCTAGCTATCAGAGAGATGCAAATTAAAACCACAATGAGATACCACTTCACACCAGTCAGAATGGCCATCATAAACAAAGCAACAAACAACAAGTGTTGGAGAGGTTGTGGAGAAAAGGGGACCCTAGTGCACTGTTGGTGGGACTGCAGACTGGTACAACCACTATGGAAAGCACTATGGAACTTCCTCAGAAAACTAAAAATGAATCTGCCTTTTGACCTAGAAATTCCACTGCTGGGACTCTATCCTAAGAACACTAAAACACCAATACAAAAGAACCTTTGCACCCCAATGTTCATAGCAGCACAATTTACAATAGCTAGGTGCTGGAAGCAACCTAGATGCCCATCAGTAAATGAATGGATCAAAAAACTATGGTACATTTACACAATGGAATTCTATGCAGCAGAAAGAAAGAAGGAGCTCCTACCCTTTGCAACAGCATGGATGGAGCTGGAAAGCATTATGCTAAGCGAAAACAAGCCAGGCAGTGAAAGACAAATACCATATGATCTCACCTTTAACAGGAACCTAAACAACAAAAACAAAGAAACAAGCAAAATATAACCAAAGACACTGAAATAGGGGACAGACTGACAGTGACCAGAGGGGAGAGAATAGGGAATTTCAGGGGGGAATGGGTAGGGTTTACAGGAACAAATTTGGAGGACACATGGACAAAAACTAGGGGTGGGGGGGTAATGGGGAGGAAGAGGGGAGGGTTGGGTGGGTGGGCTGGAATGGGAGTAAGTGGGAGAAAACTGTACTTGAACAATGATTAAAATAAAATTAAAAAAAAATTAATCATTTTTGATATTTGTTTTTCATTGTCACTGTCAAGTATAAATTTGTATATAATTTTCCAAATCATGAAAGTTTTGTAATTTACAGTGTATTTGAATTATTTTCTAGTTAATCACCTGGATAAAAATTAGGAGTACTATAACTGGAGCAATTGATTGAGTTGATCTGTAACTTATAAAAACTGAAAAAAAAAATTCATCCTGTGTTTTGGCTGTGTAAAATAAACAGAGCCTATTTACTGTCACAGAATTATTTCAATAGGAGGAAACATATGTGTCCTTTCCAGGAGCACAGGTTAATCATCACAGCATATATCAGAAGGAAAGAAATCAGAAGAGGTGCATTCTTGCAATTAAGGTTATCAGCCCTTTATGAACTTTTGTGGTTAACTAACTCTGGAAAGACTCAGGTACCACTGCTGAGAAGATAATGAAAAATAATCATTTGCCATTCAATTAAACAACTAGGCATAAATGCTGATTCTAGTGGTGTGTGGTGGGTGCAAGAAGGCCCTAGCTACTTGGGGATGGTTACAGGCTGAGAAAAGAGTAGGACAAAGTAACACAAAGAAATATGTGCTCCCAGTCAATGACACATCTATAAACTATTTGAGAAATGCAATAGACCAGGTTAATGTTGCACAGTCATTTCCTATCCCCTCCTCCAAGGAAAACTTATATTTGTTTCGCTATCCATATTCCTGTTTGTGGACAGGCTTTTCAGGAGAGGCACGAAGGGTCCCAGCCCCTCCAGCCTGCCTTGTTTCATTGGTTCATTAAAGCAAGGAATGCAAAGCAATTCTTGTCAGTGTGGTACATGGCCAAGTTAGCTTGAAGCTGGGGTGAGATGGAGGTGAAGCTGATGTTTCTGAAAGGATTTTCTTGATCTTAAAGAAACACAAAAAAGAGGAAGTCTCTTTACTGCCTGTACTACTGGACACTGACCTGGGGTTGTAATCTTTGCTTCAGGCATCTTGCACCAGGGAGGCCAACAGGCTAAAGATGGCAAAGGAGAAATGTTACTTAAACTGGAACTAAAAGGAAGGATTGATTTTCATAAACAGCAAAATAGTGAAGGAGCAAGAAGTTTTCAAAAAAAGGTAAGATTATAGATAAAAAGAAAAAAAAAAACTGGGCTGGGGCTGAAGCTGTCTTGTTAATTGAGAAACATTGAGACCACTAATGTTAGAACCAAAGGAAATCATAGGAGGAACATTTTGAGAAATGAAGAAAATTCACTGGTTCCTTTCCCAATTACTCATCCAACCAGGTGGTGGTGCCATGAGGTGTGCTTGGGCTTCCTATTTGACCTGTCACAAATCACAAATGAGTATTTGGGCTTCTTTCTTCATATGAAGAATAAGATAGGCAGGAGGCTCCAAGAAGTTTTGTGACTTGTATAGCCTGTAAACTTAAAGCAGTTGTGCAAGAACATCATCTTGCTTCATTTTATCTTGACACGGTCTTGTTTGACCATTTTTTTGTGTGATTATGGATTTTCTCTTTTTTACCTCATGGTGGGACACATGATGTTCTGGTTGCCATGTGAAAGAGAGAAACTGACTTCTCAAAAAAGTAAAAAGAATATGATACTTATAAAAAAGAATATGATACTTATATTTTTCAATTATTTTATTTTTTGAATCTCAAAGTTTGAAATTTACATTATAGAAAAACCAGAACACATAGAAGAAGTATATTTAAAATCAGAATCATCTCACTGAGGTGGAACAAAGTTAACTATGCTTCAATGTTTTGTGACTGCTCAGTAAAACTCCCTGACATAATGATCTAAGTGCCTATAAGACATATGTGATCTACAATCCTTTATGAAATAGAATAAACTCTTAAACTCTTAGATGCTACTCAGAATATATTAATGCTAAGTTATTTTTAAACTCACTAAACTTTAACAAGATAATTTTGTTGCTGACATAGATATTATATTTAATAAAAATCTAGGAAGCCATTAATTATTAAAGGTAGAATTCTTATTTTTAAACTAACTATTCATTTGTACTTCCATACATTACTCATTGTATAAATATACCATGATTTATTTATCTGTTTGACTATTTAATGTCAAATATTGTTGCTTCCAATTTTTGGCTATTAAAAACAGTATTACCTTGAACATGATTTTATACATCTTTGAGCACAAATATACATTTTTCTTGAGTATTTGGAGTGAAATAGAAAATTAAGTTAAAGCAGAAACTGGTAAAGAATTTTTCAAGTAGTTGTACCTATTTACTCTCCCAGCAGCAAGATATGAGAGTTCTATTTGATCTTTACATTTTTTATTGAATATTGATAATACATGTAATTTCTTCTACCCGTGGCTTGCATTCTTTTTTTCCAAAAGTTTCTTTTGATAAATATAAATTGTTAAGTTTAATATGGTCTGGTTTATCACATTTTTGCTTTATGGCTAGTGATTTTTGGCAGTAAAGTTTAAGAAAGCTCTGTCTCTACAAGTTCAGAAAAATAAGCTCTTAGACTATCTTCTAGAAATTTGTTTTACTTTTTATTTATTTTTCTGTTTTTGTTTTTTTTTAATTTATTGTTCTTCATTTACAGTTGTCCCACTCTTTATCCTACTGCTCACCTATGTCCCATCCCTCCCACTCGCACAGCCAATCCCCTACATTGTCTATGCCCATGAGTCCTCTGTTCATGTTCCTTTGCTTGCCCTTTCCCCATTTTTCCCCATTGTCTCCCACCACTTTCCCCTCTAGTCACTGTCAGTTTATTCTTTATTTCTAAATCTCTAGTTCTATTTTGATCATTTATTTGTTTTGTTGATTAGGTTCCACTTATAGGTAAGATCATATTTGTCATTGTTTTACTTTATAAATTTGGAACTACAAAATTCATCTCTAATTCTTGGCTATGATGTAAATTAGGGAGGAATCAAGATTAATTTTTTTCTCCCTATGGAATCTGAATGACCCAGTATAATTTATTGAAAAGACTATTCTTTCACTGCATTGCAGCATATGAATCAGTGACTGTATTTGGACAGATCTATTTTTGGAGTCTATAAATTTTTCTATGGTCAATTTATCTTCATTGTACCTCTATCAAACTGTTCTTATTATTACAGCTTGGTAAGTCTAGATTTTTTGGTATTATGAAGTTTCTAAGTTTATTATTTTTGTCATTCATAATTATATTATTTATATTAGGCCTTCCCCATTTCCATATAAATTGTAAAACCACCTAATTAACACCAAAAATTCTAGGATTTTTATTGACACTTTATAAGTTGAATTTGTATATCAGCTTGGAAGAAAATAAAATTAATTTAGATTTATTTCAGTAGTATTCTGTGGCATTCTCAGTATTGGATGGACATTTGTGTTAGACTTACTGCTAGGAATTTTGCCAGAACAAAACAAAACAACCCATGAAGTAACACTCACACCCACAAATAGAACCCACACCCACAACCACACTATCAACAACAAATGAGCAAATATTAATAAAGGTATAAAGAGATTAAGACTATTATAAAAAAAGAAGAACAATAAAGAATTGGCTAACTGAAAGACAAGTGATTTTGAGAGGGCCAAGGGAAGAGAAATAATGAGTAGGGAATAGATCCAAAATGAAGAAAGAAACAAAATGAAATTTACATTATAAATAAAAAAAGTAGGGAAGAGGACAAAATGGAGTAAGCAAAGAGAAGAGTGTAATGTATGGTTTTAAAAAAATTAAAAAATATTGACAAAAATATGGACCAAATTGAAGAAAACATCCAACACAGTAACATCCATGATACATGAGCAAAGATTAATGCAGGAGAAAAAGAAAGAATAAGGAAAAGGAAAGAGAAAATGCTTATGAAATTTCTAGAGCCAGAGTGCCAAACTCATTTTCACCAGGGGGCACATCAGGCTCATGTTTGCCTTCAAAGGGCCAAAATAACTTGAAGACTATATAAATGTAACTACTCCTTAACTGTTATGAAGTTGAAATTACATTCAGCCCTTTGAAGGCAGCTGCAAGGCTGATGAGGTCCCTGGTGAAAATGAGTTTGATACCCCTGTTCTAAAGGAAAGAAAAATGATTTTGAGAGGGTAGAGAGAGAGGAAATAATGGGTGAGGAATGAAAACCAGGCTAAGAGAGGGGAAAAGTAAAATTTAAAATTTAAAAAACGGACAGGAGGAAGGCAAAATGAAGTAGGAGAAGGGAACAGTAAAATTTGAGATTTGAAATACAAATATTTTGAACATGTAGGAATAAAATTGAAGGAATGCAACCACCACCACCATATCAACAACCAAAGAGCAATGATTGCTGAAGATGGAGAGAGAATAAGAGCATTTTAAGAATAGGAAAAAAATGTGAGATGACTAATGTCTAGAATGTGATAACTAAAGAAAAATGGTTTTGAGAGGCTGCAGGGAGGAGAATCGTAAGAGTTCAGAATAGAAACAAATCATAGTAAGAGAAAAATAAAATTGAAAACAAAAATAAGAAGAAGGCAGAAGGCAAAACAGAGTAAGAGAAAGGGGTAGTAAAATATGAGATTCCAAATAAACTAATATAAAAATAGTGAAATAATAGAAAGAAACTTGAAGAAAAAGAAAATAATGTTAAAAATATATGCAGGAGGAAAAATAATGCAAATAATGAAGACGACTATGGTGCAATTTGTCTTGGCACAGTCTAGTGTTTGCCACTGTCTTCTCTTTCTGGCTCTACCCCTGGTGATGTCAGATGGTATCCTAGTCTGGGCCTAGGCAGCTTGATCCAGACTACCAGCAATCCACAGACAGTGGGGCCCTCAGGCTTGGCTGGTTCCCATTGTTCTGCCCTGTCAGCTTTCCATCTGCACAAGGCCCAGGGGTGGTTCATCTAATGACTCTAGAACACTACCAGTACCATCTCCATCTGCCTCCAGAGGGGTTCTCTGGTGCAAATGGAAGGATGGAATCCCAGATTCACTCCTGGGGCACTCTGTTCAGTCTTTAGGAAAAACGAAGAGAGTGTTTTCTCATCCCCTCACCACACATCTTGGTCTGTCCCAGGTTATTTTCAAGAATGTATGGTTTCTGGTGAATTAGCTGTCCATTTTCTGTAAGGAGCCAATCTGTGTAAAAAGAGCAGCTCTTTCCTGGTTGGTGCAGGCAGAAGCTTTGCCTAAGAGCCTAGGATGGGCGAGGCCCTGAACACCTTTTGTTGCACCTGTCTCTAAATTTTTTGCTCAGCTGGTTTCAGAGGATCAGGGTCTGAGGAACAGTGTAGCTCCTAATGTCTGATAGAAGCTCAGAAAGGGCTCTTTCAGAGATTTTCCTTCTTTCCCCTGTAGATATGCATTGAACAGAGGGGTTCTGACATTGGCCTCACTTGATATGCAGAGCCTGTAATCCCACAGGAGGGAGTTGGGTGCACCTGTCCATGAAGGGACCTGCCTGGCTGCAACAAAAATCAGGCATTCAGCTCCTGGCCATCCAGTACACAGCCTGCCACTCTCACAGGAAACTCAAGCCTGAACTATCCACTCTGTGTTATTCCTGCTTGCCAGCTGTGCTGGGTCAGGTCCCACAGTCCCTTCAGCATGACAGTTTCACTCTGATTTCTTTGCTGGCAGAGCAGCTCAGCACATGTGCAAGCACAGGGTCCCTACCTAGTCTTGAGTCTCACCTCAGCTCCTCTTTTAAAACAGTTTCTATGTGGTCCCCACACTGCAGCCCCAAGCCCTGGGGGACTGGTTCTCCATGCATTCCACCTCCCCGCAAAGTACAATGTCTCTCTCAGTTGGGGCTAACTACACCTGCCATTACCTCCGAAAGTTTTAGACAGGGTTTCTTTCTGGAACTCTCCTGGATGGTGGATATGCTTCTTGTTGTGTGTGTGCATGGTCAGAGACTCCTAGACTCCATATATCCTCCCAAGCCTCTCCTAATTAGGGTTGAGGGTTCCCTGTGCAGGACCAGGACACCCCATTCTGGGAGGGGCAGGAGCTATTAAGCTGCATTCTCTCTCCTCTGTTCTATTCTTTGCTGTAGGCATTTCATGCAGGGTATTTTCCCTTCAACTTTATAAAATTTCTTACCAGATGGTGAAAAGCTTTGTCTGTACTCCTTGCCTTCAAAAAGTCACATCAGCTGAGATTCCACTAATTGCTAATGTCACTTGTTGGAATATCAGCCTAAAATCCATGCTGCGGGCACAAGTAAGTGGGCTCAGCTTCTACCTACTTAGCTGCTATCTTCCTGCTTCTTCATTTTTTTTGAAGAGTTTCATAAGGAAAAGTATCAAATCTTTGAATGTTTAGTAGAATTTACTAGTGAAGCCATTTGGTTCTAGACTTTTATTTTGGGGGAACTTTTTGATGATTGTTTCTGTTTTCTCACTGTTTATCAGTATATTTAGATTCTTCATGATTCAATATAAGAAGGTTATATATTTCTAGGAACTTATCCATTTCTTCTAGGTTATTGAATTTTGTGGAATATAATCTTCCATATTAGTCTACTATGTCCTTTGTATGTCTGCTATGTCTGTGTTAACTTCTCCTCTATCATGTCTCATTTTGTTTATATGAGCAATTTTTTTTCTGTTTTCTTTAGTGAGTATAGCCAGGGGTTTTTCAATTTTAGTAATCTTTCTAAGGAATCAGCTCTTTGTATTATTAATTTTTTGTATAGTCTTTTTTCATTTTGTTCAGTTCTGCTGTATTTTTTTTAAAGATTTTATTTATTTATTTATTTATTTTTAGAGAGGGAAAGGAGGGAGAGAGAAAGAGAGAGAGAGAGAGAGAGATATCAATGTGAGGTTGCTGGGGGTTCTGGCCTGCAACCCAGGACTGTACCCTGCTGGGAATCGAACCTGGGACACTTTGGTTCCCAGCCCGCGCTCAATAGGTTCTGCTGCATTTTTAATTATATCATTTCTTCTGCTGAGTTTGGGTTGCTTTTGTTTTTCTTTTACTAGATCTTGATGATATAGTTAGGTTATTTACTTGGGACTTTTATTGTGTCTTGTGGTTGGCCTGTAATGTAAGTAACTTCCCTTTTAATACTACTTTTGCTGCATCCCAGCAGTTTTGATATATCATATTGTCATTTTCATTCATCTCTTTATGTCTTTTCACATCACTTTTTATTTCTTCTTTGACCTAATCATTTACCAGTAGTATGTTTCTTAATCTCAACATACTTGTGGCTTTTTTACTTCCTTTTTGCAGTAGTTTTTTGTGTTTTTTTTTTATGAAAGCACTGTGGCCAGAGAATATGCTTGGTAAAATTTCAGTCTTCTTGTGTTTGTTGAGGCTAATTTTGTGACCCAAAGTGTGTTCTCTTCTTGATAATGATCAATATGCACCAGAGAAAAATGAATAATCTGATAGTTCTCATAGAGTTTTTCTATTTTTTTATGCTCAATTTTCCATCTTCTTTCATATTTGTTATTTCTAAATTTGTATCTTTGATATTAGTAACACTTTCTACCATATGGTCTGCTCCATTTCTTATGTTCATTCTTGATCTCTTTTATTAGGTTCTTCATCTTTAGGATTTGTGTTTTTTCTTTTCTAAAGTTTTGATCTCCTTGGTAAAGCACTTGCTTTGTTTGTTGATTTATTTTCTGTGTGCTTTAAATTGCTTTTTGTAGTTTCTTGCATCCTGTTGAGTATTTCAGAACTGCAATCTTAATTTTTCTGTCATTTATATCACATATTTGCAAGGGTTTAAATTTGTTTTTTGAAGGTTTCTCTTTCTCTCTAAGTTGCCTCTCAACCTTGATTATTCATGGTGTTTGATGCATAGCTTCTCTGTCTAGGCATCTATATATGAATGGCACTTCTCCCCCCAATTAATACATGGAGATCTTTCTCTTATTTCTCAGTAGGTGGCACTAAATCACAAGTTTTTAGCTCTATAAAATACCAGAACTCTCCTCTGCATCCAGATGCTGTTGTCAGTCTATCTTTAATGCTTGGGGATGGGATTGGCTGGAGGAACTAGCCAGTTTCTTTGTTGTTTTGCCCACCTGGTTATGGCAAATTCAGACCTCCCAGGGTTTCCCTGTGCCCCAACGCCAAAACCAGTCAGAGGGTACACACTTTACTCAGGGGAAAAATTATTCTGAAGTACTAGTTTTGGGATTGCAAATAACGTCCTCTGGAACTGAACACCAAAAGCAAAGAGAGGCAAGCTTTTGGAGACTACAGGGCAGCATGACTTCTTTGCTTTGTGTCTGCCTGGAATGCCAACCTCCCAACAAACATGATTTCTCCCTTCCTGGATCTCTGGGCTCAGCTTCAGCTCATACTACACACTCATTCAGGAATGCTCACTGATTCATTTTTCTTGTCTTGGCTGAAGACAGCATTATGTACAATGGGATTCTTCTCTCCAGGTTGAGCATTGCTGATCCTCTGGCTGCAGAGCTCTGTCCTTGGCTCTTCTCAGCCCCTCTTTCTTCTCAATTTCACCTTTTGCTTCCATTTGTCCACCTTTAAATATTTACATGTGTGGATCTCTCAAGCATATTTTTGCATTGAACAGGGAATCCTTTATTGAGTGATAGCTGTTCAAATTGTTAAAACTTCAATGGAGAAACCAAGGGTATCTCTCACACTGCCATTTTTCTCATTTCACCAGATATTTTGTTTTCTATTTTTTAATAATGGAAGAGAGTAGAACAGAACTTTTTTTTTTCCTTTTAAATAACATGACTACAAAAAACCTGTAGCTAAGTGTTCATTACTTTTTTATTATAGCTCCAAATTGAAAAGGAAAACCAAATATCTATCAATAAGAAAATGAGTACCTACATCATGGTATAGTCATGCAATGGAATGCAATTAAATAAAAAATAAGAACATACAACATGGCTAAATATCATAGATACTATGTTGAATGAAAGAATCCAGGCATAAACATATACATTCGAAATAATTTTAATCCATATCAAATGTTAGAATGGGCAAAAACTAATTTATGGAGATAGAAGCCAGGATAGTTGTTACTAATGGGAGTGGAGAAGCAAGGAGTAGGTTTGATTAGGAAAGAATCATATTGTGTACTAAAAGTGTTCTAGAGATTTCTGGCCAAGGTGGAGGCATAGGTAGACACACTGTGCCTCCTCATACAACCAAAATAAGGACAATAAAAATTTAGAAAGAAAAAAACAACCAGTACTGAGGGAAAATTGAACTGTATGGAAGTCCAACAACCAAGGAGCTAAAATAGACACATTCATCCAGACCAGTAGGAGGGTCAGAACCTGGCCGGACAGGCAGAGCAGGGTCATGGGGAAAAAAGCAGTGGCTGGCACCCCAGGTGCGCAAAGCTGCAGCTGATGGACCCCAGGTGCTCAGGTGGTGGCTGGCAGACCCAGCAAGGCAGTGGATTGCGGAGGGGCACAACACGCAAGACAGCTGGCGGACCAAGTGGTCCCACATTTGCACACAGATAAACTAGTAGAAACTGGGGAGTGAGACAGACCACATAACCCACAGTTCCAGTGCAGGGAAATAAAGCCTCAAAACACCAATTGAAAACACCTGTGGGGGTTGAGGTGCTGGGAGAGACTACCGGCCTCACAGGACAGTTCGCTGGAGAGATCCACAGGGTTCTAGAACATACACAAACCCACCCACACAGAAATAAGTACCAGAAGGGCCCAGTTTGCTTGGGGGAAGCAGCAGAAGGGACTGAAATCCCACAGAGAGTGGAGCAAACATCACTGTTCTCTCTCAGACCTCTGCCCCACATACAGCATCACAATCCAGTGACTCGGGTTGCCCCACCCTGGTGAACACCTAAGGCTCTGCCCCTCACTACTTAACAGGCATGACAAGACAAAAAAAATGGCTCAAATGGCAGAACAGATCAAAGCTCCACAGCAAATACAACTAAGCAACTAAGAGATGGCCAACCTATCAGGTGCACAGTTCAAAGCACCGATGATCAGGATGCTCACAGAATTGATTGAATTTGGTTGCAAATTAGATGAAAAAAATGAAGGCTATGCTAAGTGAGATAAAGGAAAATGTATGGGAAACCAATAGTGATTGGAAGGAAACTGGGACTCACACCAATGGAGTGGACCAGAAGGAAGAAAGAAACAACCAAACAGAGAAGAATGAAGAAACAAGAATTCAAAAAAATGAGGAGAAGCTTAGGAACTTTCAGGAAATCTTTAAACATTCTAGCATCTGAATTATTGGGGTACCAGAGGAGGAAGAGGAAGAGCAATAAGTGGAAAAGTTATTTGAACAAATAATAAAGGAGAACTTCCCCATTCTGGCAAAGGAAATAGGCTTCTAGGAAGTCCAGGAAGCTCAGTGAGTCCCAAAGAATTTGGATCCAAGGAAGTACACACCAAGGCACATCAGAATTACATCACCAAAGATAAAATATAAGGAGAGAATATTAAAAGCAGCAAGACAAAAGGGGAGAGTAACCTACAAAAGAGTGCCCATCAGACTGTCAGCTGATTTCTCAAAAGAGACCTTATAGGCAAGAAGGGGCTGGGAAGAAGTATTCCAAGTCATGAAAGGCAAGGACCTACATCTAAGACTGCTCTAACTAGGAAAGCTTTCATTTAGAATGGAAGGGAAGATAAAGTGCTTCTCAGATAAGGTCAAGTTAAAGGAGTTCATCATCGCTAAGCTCTTATTATATGAAATGTTAAAGGGACTTATCTAAGAAAAAAAGATTAAAAACATGTATATTAAAATGACATCAAACTCACAATTATTAACAACCACACCTAAAACAAAAACAAAAACAAACTAAGCAAACAACTAGAACAGAAACAGAACCACAGAAACGGAGATCACATGGAGGATTATCGGAAGGGGAGTAGGAGAAGGAAAAAGGGGAAAAGGTACAGAGAATAAGTAGCATAGATGGTAGGTAGAAAATAGACAGGGGGAGGGCAAGAATAGTATGGGAAATGTAGAAGCTAAAGAAGTTATAAGTATGACACATGGACATGAACTAAAGGGGGTAATGTGGGTGGGAAAGGGTGTGCAGGGTGCAGGGGAGTGAAAGGGGGAAAATGGGACAACTGTAATAGCATAATCAAGAAAATATATTTTAAAAATTAAATAAAAAATAAGTGTTCTATATTTATCTGGATGAAGATTAATCTGATGTATACATATGAAAATACACATCTAGCTGTGCACTTAAAATTAGTACTCTGTATTATTTCAGTATTTGTATGTCATTTTTCAATTAATAAGGTTTTCTTCAATAATGAGAAAAAATTCATTTCTTCTTTATAAATGTTACATCTAAATTCAAATGTATTTATTAATGTTACATTTATTTTTTCAACAATAATTAATTACTTCCATAGAGGCAATACTATCTCAAAAACGGAAGACCTCACGGTGAGTGGGTTATCTATGGTTGCTGTACTCAGACAACTCTCAGACTAAAAGGAAAGAGCTGTGGAGAAAATAATTATAAAACAATGAGTGTACCAAAGGAATAGTGAAACCCATAATACTACCCTATTTTGGGAGGTCAGAAAAAGAAGCACAATTTAAATGGGACAGCAAGAATGAGCTGAATCTAACTAAGTGAGAAATGCTTGCTAGAAGAAATAGCATCTGTAAAAGCCCCAAGTCAAGAAACAATGTTCCTAGCATTGAAACCAGTGCCTGTGGAGCAGGAAGAGTCAGAGAAATGTAGCTGGAATGGTATGCAGGGGCCAGAGAGATATTGTCAGTTAGCGAAAATAATGCAGCTGTTTGATACACATGGCAATTTTAAATTAGTGATTATTTCAAGTTTATTGGAGGTGCCGCAGTCTTATATCACTGTCAACACTCTATTTTATAGTGTTGTCCAGTGCTAAAAATATCTAGATTAACATGGACAAATGGTTACAAATAGTTTTTAATAGTTTACCTAGGAATTCCAGGAAACTTCATAATTAAATAGAGATGGCAGGAGATGCTTTACTCCAAGTTTAGAAAAACAACAGCAATAAAAACTGAGTTAACTCTGACAGCATAGACTTCATATGGCTTGTTTAATAATGATTGCATTATGTCAATTTCTGATATATGAGAAAATTACACGTGCTGTATTTAAATCACATTTTTAAATGACATACTCAAAAAAGTTTTTAAATGATATGGTAATGAAATTTATGTAGAAACCCTAAGGAACTCAGTTTAAAAACCACGGGCATAGCCGAAGGATTCTGGGTTCAACTCTCATCCTGAGCCTGTCTATACAAAATTGGAAAAGTCACAACTTTTCTTTAAATCACTTATAAAATGATTACTGTTTTGCATTCCCACTGTATTAATTTCAGCAGCTCATGTAGGATAGACTCAGTTGGTCACCTACCTTGTTCAAAGAACACCAAGTTTCCTTCAGGTAGTATTGTGACCTTAACCTTTTTTTTGTCAGTCAGTCTATCGTGCTAATCTCATTCCTCTGTCTAGATGCTCACTTATTCAGTTACCCTTTTAGCTCAAGATGTCCAGGTGATACTGTTCTAAGCAATGAATTACAAGAGAGAAATCTCTAGAGTGGTTCTGGGAAAGTTTTTACTTTCATAAAATGATAAAGATTCTGAGAAGAAACCTCTTTCCTTCTTTTTTCCTTTAATTTCTGCCATGTGAGGATATTTTTCTCTGTGTTACTATAGCCATTAAGTGAGCATGAGGAGAAAGGTAAAAAATTACAGCAATGCCTAACCTGCACTTTGGTATGATGGAGCTGCTGTACAATTATTACTACCCACTTCCACTCTTCTGTTTATGTGAAAAAAATTAAATATCCCTATTATATAAATTACTGTTAGGTAGTCTACTAACCTCAGCCAGAGCCATCTCAACTAATATACTGTGACAATAAGCTTTTCCAAATTGAGTGGTTGAGTGAAATATAATTAGCTAGTCTCAAAGGATCTCACTGCATTATTCTCTGGACCCATGTGGTGATGTCACTCTTTAGATAACATTGCATTTTATTTATTAAATAATATTATTGGGGTGACATTGATTAATAACATTATATAGGTTTCAAGTGTACATTTCTATGATACCTGTTATGTAGGTTGCACTGTGCACATACCACTCAAAGACAAATCATCTTCCATTTCCATACATTTGATTCCTTTACCCTTTATTCTCCACCCCCATCTTTCTGATAATCATACCATCGTCTGTGTCTGAGTTTTTGTTTGTATTTCTTGTTTGTTCATTTGATGCTTTCAGTTTTATACCCCATATAGGAGAGAAATAATATGCTTCTTAACTATTTCTGTCTTATTTATTTTGCTTAGCATGATATTTTTAAGATCCATCCATGTTGTGTCAAATGGCAGAATTTTATCTTTTCTAATGGCTGAGTAGAATTCCATTATATATATGTGCCAAATCTTTATCCAATCATATACAGAAGGACACTTTGGTTGTTTCCATGTCTTGGCAACCAGGAATAATGCTGCCATAAACATAGGGGTCATGGAACTGCTGTATCACCATTATTATGCACTTCTAGCCTTCATGCCATATGAAATAAAATTAAATATCCTTATAATCTAACTTACTGTTAGGTAGTCTATTAATTGCAGCCAGTCATCTCAACCAATATACTGGGACATGATGCCTTTCCAAATTGAGTGGCTGAGTGAAGTCTAATTCTCTAGTCTCAAAAAATCTCACTGTGTTTGCCTCTGGGTTCATGTGGTGATATTACTCTCTAGATGACAGTGGTTTTTAATAGGGAATTTAAGTAACTAAACCTCTTTGGAAATAAATGTGATAGAATAAAAAACACTTGGACTTTGTAGCCTGACAAATGTGGATTTCAATCCAAATTTCACTAGTTAGTAATTGTATGACCTTACACAACAATTGGACAAGTACCTTAATCTTTCCAAGCCTCAGTTTCCTCATTTGAAAAATGGGGACAATAACAGGCACTAACTGAGAAAATTGTTACTGTTATGAAAGTACATTAAATTCTTAGAACACTACTTTATACATTGAAAATGTTTTAAAGTATTTACTACCTTTTACCTCTTCATCATCATCATCATTACCTTGTTCTGTACCATTCAGAAAATTTCTTCTTTTTATTGTTTTTCTATTATAGTTGTCCCATTTTTCCCACATTGCTCTTCTCTGTCTCACTCACACACCATACCCACAGTCAATCCCCACCTTGTTGTCCATGTCCATGTTCATGGGTCATCTGTACTTGTTCTTTAACTAGACCCTTCTCCTTTTCATTCCCTTATCCCTCCCCGCCTTCGCCTCTGGCCACTGTCACTTTGTTCCTTGTTTCCATGTTTCTGGTTCTATTTTGCTCATTTGTTTGTTTTGTTCATTAGGTTCCTTTAATAGGTGAAATCATATGGTATTTGTCTTTTACTGTCTGGCTTTTTTTTGTGGGGGGCATGACTAATTTTATTTTTAAAGTTTGTTTGATTTGCTCAAAAATTTAAAACATAACTTATTTAGTTAAAATAAAAACATTCAGGAGAGAGGAACATTAAGTATACTAATATAAAGATAGTATATATCACATATATTTTTATCTTTGCCAACATTTTTTTATTTTATTACTCGTAATCATTTTTTTATTAATACTCAAATACAGTTTCTCCATTTTCCCACCAACACTTTCCCCTGCAAAACCCATCCCTACCTCCCTCCCACAATCCTATGCCACTTTGGCTTTGTCCATGGTCCTTTATGCATGTTCATTGACAACCATTTCCCTTCTTCCCCCATTATTTTCCTCCTACCACCCCTCTGGTTACTGTCAGTTTGTTCTTAATTTCAATGTCTCTGGTTATATTTTGATTGCTTGTTTGTTTTGTTGACTAGGTTCCACTTATAGATGATATCATATGGTATTTGTTTTTCACCTCTTGGCTTACTTCACTTAGCATAATGCTCTCCAGTTCCATCCATGCCGTTTGGGAAGGGTAGGAGTTCCTTCTTTCTTCCTGCTGTATAGTATTTCATTGTGTAAATTTACCACAGTTTTTTGATCCACTCATTTATTTATGGGCACTTAGGCTGTTTCCAGCACTTGGCTATTGTAAAGAACACTGCTATGAACATTGGAGTGCATAGGTTATTTTGAATGGTGTTTCAGGATATTAGGGTATTCCCAGCAGTGGAATTACTGGGTCAAAAATAAGTTCAATTTTTAGTTTTTTGAGGAAATTCCATACTGTTTTCACAGTGGCCGTACCAGTCTGCATTCCCACCAATAGGGTACTAGGGTTACCTTTTCTCCATAATTGTACCAGCTCTTGTTTTTGTTGATTTTTTAATGATGGCCATTCTGACTGGTGTGCAGTGGTATCTCATTGTGATTTTAATTTGCATCTCTCTGATGGCTAGTGATGTTGAGCATCCTTTTATATGCCCATGAGCCCGCTGTATGTCCTCTTTGTAGAACCATTTGTTCAGGCCTTTTAGCATTTTTAATTGGATTTTTTGTCTCCCTGGTGTTGAGTCATATGAGTTATTTATACATGTTGGAGATCTGTCCAAAGTATGGTTGGCAAATGTGTTTTCCCATATGCTCTGTCCCCCTTTTAATTTTGTTGGTGTTTTCTTTAGCCATGTAGGAGCTTTTTATTTTGATAAAGTCCCATTTGTTTATTCTTTCCTTTATGTCCCTTGCTCTAGGGGACATATTGGTAAAAATATTGTTGCATGGAACATATGAGCTTTTCCTGCCTATGTTCTCCTCTAGGACTTTTATGGTGTTGTGACTTATATTTAAGTTTTTTATCTATCTTAAATTTATTTTGTATATGGTATAAGTTGGTGGTCGAGTTTCACTTTTTGCCTATAGTTGTCCAGATCTCCCAACACCATTTGTAGGAGAGGCTATTTTTACACCATTTTATGCTTCTGTCCCCTTTGTCAAATATTAATTGCCCATAGAAACTTTAATTGATTTCTGGGCTCTCTATTCTGGTCCATTGATTTATGTGTTTGTTTGTATGCATGCCAGATCAACACTGTTTTGATTACAGTAGCCATGTAATATAGTTTGATATCAAGTACTGTAATCCCTCCTACTTTACTCTTCTTTCTCAAAGTTGCTTTGTCTATTTGGGATCATTTATAGTTCCACATAAATTTTTGAAACATTTGTTCTATATCTGTGGACTGTGTCAGTGGTATTTTAATAGGGATTGTATTGAATCTATAGATTGCTTTGGGTAGTATGGACATTTTGATGATGTTAATGTTTCCAGTCCATGAACGCGGTATATGCTTCCATTTGTTTATGTCTTCCTTAATTTCTTTCTTCAGTCTTGTGTAGTTTTCTGAGTAAAGGCTTTTAACCTTCTTGGCTGCTCAAGTGCCTCCTAGGAACTTTATTTTTCTTGTTGCTATAGCAAATGGGATTTTCCCCAATTTCTGTTTTAGATATTTTGTTATTGGTGTACAAAAGTGCCTTTGATTTCTGAATATTGACTTTGTATCCCATTATTTTGCCAAATTCATTTATTAGGTTGAGTAGGTTGTTTTTGGTGGAGTCTATAGGGTTTTCTAGGTACACTGTCATATCACCTGCAAACAGTGAAAGTTTGACATCCTCCTTTCCAATTTAGATGCCTTTTATTACTATTTCTTGTATGATTGTTGTAGCTAGAAATTCCAATACTATGTTGAGTAGAAGTGGTGAAAGTGGACATCCTTGTGCTGTTCCTGAATTTAGTTGTAAAGTTTTAGGGTTTTTTTTTTAATTGAGTATGATGTTAACTGTAAGTTTCTCATGTATGGCTTTTATTATGTTGAGGTATGCTCCCTCTACTCCCACCATGCTCAGTGTTTTTCTCATGAGCAGGTGCTGTAATGGGTGTTGTACCTTTTCAAAAATGTTTTTCTGCATCTATTTATAGGAGCACGTGATTTTCATCTCTCCTTTTGTTTGTGTGATGTATTATGTTCATTGATTTACCAATATTGTACCTTCTAGAATAAATCCCACTTGATCATGACGTACGATCTTTTTAATGTATAGCTGGATGTGGTTTGCTGCAATGTTGCTGAAGTATTTTGGGCCTATGTTGTTGAAGTATTTTGCACCAACATTGATATTGATTGGCCTGTAGTTTTCTCTTTTTGTTGTGTATTTATCTGATTTTGGGTTTAGAATGATGCTGGCTTCATGAAAAGAGTTTGGGAGTCTTCCCTTTTCTTGAATTTTTTGGAATAGTCTGAGAAGGATAGGGGTTAGTTCTTTTATAAAGGTTTTGTAAAATTCTCCTGTGAAAGCATTCAGTCCAGAGCTTTTGTGTGGTGGGAGTTTTTTTATTACTGTTTCAATCTCACCAGCTGTTATTGGTCTGTTCAAGATTTATATTTCTTCACTCAGTTAAAGAAGATTATATATTTTTAGGAATATGTCCATTTCACCCAGGTTTTCAAATTTCTTACCATATAGTTGTTTGTAGTAATGTCTTATAAACCTTTGTATTTCTGTGATATCAGTTGTAATCCCTCCTCTTTCATATCTGATTTTATATATTTGCATCCTCTTCCTTTTTTTCTTGATGAGTCTGATTAAAGTCTTATTGATTTTGCTTATCTTTTCAAAGAACCACCTCCTGGATTTATTGATCCTTGAAAAGTTCTTTAGTCTCTATATCATTAACTCTACTCTAATCTTGGTTATTTCTTTCCTTTTGCTCACTCTGTACTTTGTTTGTTATTGTTCTTCTAGTTCTTGTAGATGTAGGATTAAGCTGTTTATCTGAATTGTTTCTCTCTTTTTTTGGAGGCCATGTGTCACTATGAACTTCCCTCTCAGGATTGCTTTTGATGTGTCCCCCATAAGTTTTGGGCCATTATGTGTTCCTTTTCATTAGTTTCCAGAAACTTCTTGATTTTTTTCCTTGATCTCATTATTGACCCATTCATTAATTAATAGCATGCTATACAATATCCATGAGTTTGAGTGTTTTTTAGTTTTTTCTTTCAAGTTGTTTTCTAGTTTTCACTCTTGTTATCAGAGAAAATAATTGATATGATTTAAATTTTTTGAATTTGTTGAGACTTGTTTTGTATTCTATCATGTAATCTATCTTTGCAAATTGTCCCTGTACACTTGAAAAGAATGTGTGTTTTGCTTCTTTGACATGAAATAATCTAAATATATATCAGTGAACTAAGGCATTGTTTAATGCTCCAATATCCTCTTGATATTTTGTTTGGAAGGACTGTCTGTTTTGAAAGTAGGGTATTTAAGTCCCCTAGTATAAGTTTGTTGCTATCTATATATTCTTAAAGTCTTCCAAGATTTTCCTTATGTATTTGGGTGCTCCTATGTTGGGTGCATATATGTTTATATTGTTTGTGTCTTCTTGATGGATTCTTCCCTTCAGTATTGTGAAGTGTCCTTCAGTGTCTCTTGTTATGGCCTTTGTTTTGAAGTACTTTTTATCTTATATAAGTATTGCTACCACAGCTTTTTTTCCCCTGTCCATTTGCTTGGAATATTTTCTTCCAACCCTTCACTTTCAGCCGGTGTAGGTCTATTTTTATGATGTGGGTCTCTTACAGACTTTTCCACTCAGGTACCCTATGTTTTTTGGTTGGAACATTTAATCCATTAACATTTCAGGTTATTATGGATAGGCACTTACTCATTTTCTCCACCTTGTACCTGTGTTCCTCTCTTTCTCACTCTTTTTCTTCCTCTTCTTATAGTAGTCCCTTTAGTATATCTGGTGTGGCTGGTTTGGTGGAGGTACAGTCTTTCAGTCTATTTTTGTCTGGGAAAATCCTTATTTCACCTTCCATTGTAACTGAGAGCCTTGCTGGGTGGAATTGTCTTGGTTGAAAGCCTTTGTTCTTCATTACTGGGAATATTTCTTGCCATTCTTTCCTGGCTTGTGTTTCTGTTGAGAAATCAGGTGCTCACCTTATCAGAGTTTCCTTGCACATTACTTCGTGTGTCTCCCTTGCTGCTTTCAAGATTCTCTCTTTTTGGAGATGAGCTAAGATGGCGCTGGAGTAGGAAGGAGCAGAATCGGCTTTCCTCTGCTCAGGGGAGAAAATCCTGACTGATCTATGGAGTAGAGAAGCAAGCAACCAACATACTTCAGCATATGTGAAAATAGCGGACCAAGGATTGTGGTAGAACCAAAAAAACAGACCCTAAGAATAGTGCTGCAACAAGGTAGGGTCCCAGGGACCAGCATGTGGTCTGGGAGCTGCAGCCCCAGGCCCAGTGCTCGCTGCTGGGTTTGCCACAGAGTCCTTGGGAGAGAGCTGGGACACCTGCTCCCTCCCCAGCCAAATAAGGTCTGAGTGGGACTGGGAGGAATCCAGGTACTAGCAAACACACAGAGGCTATGAGCACCTTTGGAGGCTGTGGACACCAGAGGGACTGGGTTGCACAGTGGGCCCCGATTCCCACAGTCACTAGTCTGGCTGGAGAGTTTGGCTGCGGGAGAAGCCAGGCCACTGTGTGGAGGGGCACACTTGAACAGGAGGAATTTCTCAAGAGGAAGGAGTGAATAGACAGACACTGTTTGGGGAATTCTCCTAAAGTGATTAATCACTCCAGCCTCCCTGCCACCTAGTCAAGGGGGTGCGGGCAGGGAGAGCATCCCTGCACCCCAGTCCACAGCAATAACCCTGGGGAAAGGCCTGATTCCCACACCCAAGGTGCAAGGCTGAGGAGCCATGATAGATTCCCAGACAGCATGGTAGCCAGTGTGAGCCCCGCTGACTGAGGAAGAAAAGCCACACCTATCACCCCTCAGCCTGCTGCAGCCAGCAAGAGCAGAAAAACCAGTTTGGCCACTTTGAAACCAAGAGACTTTTTAATTTGATTCTATTTTTTAACAATTCTTAATTTTTAATTTTCATTGTTTTTATTCTCTTTTGATTTCTTTTTCCTCTCTTACCTGATTTCTTGTTTTATTCCTTACTCCATCCTATCCTCCAATTTTATCTCATCTTTCTAACTTCGTCTGCCTTTTCTATTTTTATTTTTTAAATTTTTTTCTAAACACCTACAAGTGAGACAAAATCCTGGATCTGTGAAAAGACCAAAGTTGAACCCAAAGAAAGAGCATCACAACAGATGGGGCAGTGAGACAAATTTCACTCTGATATTACAGAGAACCTGTAAGTTATTGCATATTTGTATTATTATTATTTTTCCAGTATTCCTACATCTTTTTAAATAGTGTTTTTGTATCCCTCTTCTTTTTCTACAGTCTGCTTTGCTAGGCTGGATATCTTGTATTATCTGACAGCTTTCCCCTGATATCTATTTCCATACTGTATTGTTAAGATACTGTTCTTTAACTCACCTGTGTCCCATTAACACACTACTCGATGTTCTGTACTCCCAATTCTTGTTACCTAGATCTCATAGATTCTGTCATATGATTGTTGCCCTAATACTATTTTAAGTAATTGCTGTTCAACACAATTGTAATTACTTCACAATACCCCTCCCAGATCTTAGGCCATTTCAACGTTTCCTGAACTCTATTACTGTAGTAGTTAACTCTATTCTCTCACACACTACACCTATTTACTATCCTTTACTCTCACCTTACCCCAGAATCTGACCTCCCACAACCTTTATAGATCTAACTGACAATCCTTCCTTCCCCAACAAGAGTCTTATCTTCTTTGCATCCTTTCTGAATATCCGCTAGCTGGGTGGAAGATCGCCATTAACACTATACATTGTCAAAGGATCTCCTATCTCTTCTCTACTTGCTGCTACTGTAAATATCATAGAATACTCTCTTGCTGTCTTAAACCATTTTGCCTTCCCCCTCCAGCTGATGACAAAAAAGAATAGGGGGAGAAGGTGAGCACCCGGATACCCACTGGAAGAGGAAACTCAACAAAGGAACCACTAACAGATAACAACAGAAGAAGGTGAAGGAGGGAGTGGTAACCACACAAACTTCAATCCAGGACCTATCTGGAAATACAATTAAACAGTAAAGACAGTACCCAATACAAACAACTGAACAAGAGCAAAAGAAAATTCTTTACACCTTATACACACAGAAGAACCAGCTTCAACATAACTTGCCCTCACCAGAACAACAAAATACAAGAGGTGGTGGACAGAGTGACCCTCATTTAACCAGCTGGTGGGAAGGAAACACCAAAGGAAGATCCAACAACAATCAAAACCCAAAGGCAAACACAAAGCCAACTGAAATGACAGCCCAAGACCAGTGGGCTTGGGAGATAAAGGAAACTGCACCTCTGAAACTCACTGCTATTCTACTAAAGAAGTTCACACCACAAACCCAGGGAGCCAGAAGAGATCAATTTAAGAAGCTGAGGCGAACAAGAAGAGTCTCACAAACAGTGGGAAGACAAAGAAACAGTCCCCAAATGAAAAGAAAAGAGGAAGCCTCAGAAAGAATGCTAAATGAAAGAGAGGAAATTCAACTATCAGATATTGAGTTCAAAGCATTGATCATCAGGAAGCTCAATGAGCTCACAATGAGCTACCAGAAACTATAGGGAAACTACAATGAACTCACTGAAAACTACATCAACATGAAAAAAGGAAGTGGAAACTATCAAAAAGGGCCAAGAGGAAATGAAGAATACAATTTCTGAACTGAAGAACACAGTAGAAGGAATGAAAAGCAGGATCGATGAAGCAGAAGATCGGATCAGCGAGCTAGAGGACAAAGTAAAAGAAAACACCCAGAAAGAGCAAGAAAAGGAAAAGAGGCTCAGAAAGAATGAAGAGGGATTAAGAGAAACGCAAGACAATATGAAACATAATAATATCCGTATAATAGGGATACCAGAAGGAGAGGAAGAAGAACAAGGGATAGAAAACCTATATGAAAAAGTAATGATGGAAAACTTCCCTAATTTGATGACAGAAAAAGTCATACAAATCCAGGAAACACAGAGAGTCCCAATCAAGAGGAACCCAAAGAGGCCCACCTCAAGACACATCATAATTAAAATGGCAAAATTTCAAGACAAAGAGAGAATCTTAAAGGCAGTGAGGAAGAAACAGGAAGTAACATACAAGGGAGCCCCAATAAGGCTAACAGCTGACTTCTCAATGGAAGCACTCCAAGCCAGAAGAGAATGGCAAGAAATATTGCACATAATGAGAACCACAGGTCTGCAACCAAGGCTACTTTATCCAGCAAGGCTCTCAATCAAGACAGAAGGCCAAATAAGAAGCTTCTCAGACAAAAGAAGTCTAAAAGTATACATGTCCACTAGACCAGCTCTGCAAGTGAGGCTAAAGGGACTGCTTTAAGGAAAGAAAGGAAAAGAGAGAGTGAGAGAGGAACACACATACATAAAAGGCAATGAATAAGTACCTATCAATAATAACATTAAATGTAAATGGATTAAATGCTCCAATCAAAAGACATAGAATAGCTGATTGGATAAGAAAACATGACTCACACATATGCTGCCTACAAGAGACCCACCTCAGGATAAAAGACCTGCAAAGGCTGAATGTGAAGGGCTGGAAACAAATTTTCCAAACAAATGGACAGGGAAAAAAAGCTGGGGTAGCAATACTCATATCTGACAAAATAGACTTCCAACAAAGGGCCATAAAGAGAGACCAGTATTCAGAGATCAGAAGGTCATTTCCTAATACTCAAAGAAAGAATCCACCAAGAAGACATAAATATTGTAAATATATATGCACCCAACATAGGAACACCCAAATACATAAAGAAAATCTTAGAGGACTTCAAGAAAGATATTGACAGCAACACAATTATTGTGGGGGATTTTAACACCCCACTATCAAAAATGGACAGATCTTGCAAACAAAATATCAACAAAGATATTGTGGCATTGAACAATGCCCTAGATGAAATGGGCTTTACTGATATATACATAGCCCTCCATCCCAAAGAAGCTAAATACACATTCTTTTCAAATGTACACGGGACGTTTTCAAAGATTGACCACATGATAGAACACAAAAGAAGCCTAAACAATAAAAAAAAAAGAAAGAATAACAAGAATTTTCTCAGATCGCAAGGGACTGAAGCTAGAAAACAAACCCAAGGGAAAAAAACCCAAAACACTCAAAATCATGGAGATTAAATAGCATGCTATTAAACAATGAATGGGTCAAGAATGATATTAGGGAAGAAATCGAAAGGTTTTTGGAAACAAATGAAAATGAACTCACAAACACCCAAAGCTTATGGGACACAGCCAAGGCAGTCCTGAGAGGGAAGTGCATAGCGATACAGGCCCACCTAAAAAAGTGAGAAACAATTCAAACAAACAACCTAACCCTACATCTACAAGAACTCGAGGAACAACAACAAAGACATCCCAGAGCAAGCAGAAGGCAGGAAATAACCAAGATCAGAGCAGAATTACATGACATAGAAACTAAAAGCACAGTTCTAAAGATCAGTGAATCCAAGAGCTGGTTCTTTGAAAAGATAAACAAAATTGATAAGCCTTTAAGTAGACTCATCAAGAAAAAAAGAGAGAAGACCCAAATAAACACAATCAGAAATGAAAGAGGAGAGATTACAATAGATACAAAGAAATACAAAGGATTGTAAGAAATTACTATGAAGAACTGTATGCCAAGAAATTTGAAAACCTAGATGAAATGGACAAATTTCTAGAAAAATATAATCTTCCAAAACTCAATGGAAAAGAAGCAGAAAGCCTGAACAAACCAATAGCACCAAAAGAAATTGAAGCAGTAATCAAAACACTCCCAACACACAAAAACCCTGAACCAGATGGCTTCACAGGAGAATTCTACAAAGCATTTAAGGAAGAGCTAACACCTATCCTTCACAGACTATTTCAAAAAATCCAAAAAGATGGAAGACTCCCAAACTCTTTTTATGAGGCCAACATCCTCCTAATTCCAAAACCAGGTAAAGACACAACAAAGAAAGAAAACTTCAGGCCAATATTGCTGATGAACATTGACACTAAAATTCTCAACAAAATTCTGGCAAACTGCATCCAACAGTACATTAAGAAGATCATACACCATGACCAAGTGGGTTTCATTCCAGGGATGCAGGAATGGTACAATATTGGCAAATCAGTAAATGTAATACATCACATAAACAAAAGCAAAGACAAAAACCACATGATCATATCAATAGATGCAGAAAAAGCATTTGATAAGGTACAACACACATTCATGATAAAAAAACTCAGCAAAGTGAGGATAGAGGCAGCATTCCTCAACATAATAAAGGCCATATATGAGAGACTTACAGCCAACATCATACTCAAAGGGCAAAAATTAAAATATTTTCCACTAAGATCAGGAACAAGACAAGGCTGTCCACTTTCACCTCTTCTATTCAATATAGTACTGGAAGTTTTAGCCACAGCAATCAGACAAGAAACAGAAATAAAAGGTATCCAAATCAGAAAGGAGGAAACAAAACTGTCACTGTTTGCAGATGACATGATAGTGTACATAGAAAATCCTCTAGTCTGTACCAAAAAACTGCTTGACCAAATAAATGAATTTGGCAAAACAGCGGAATACAAAGTCAATATCTAGAAATCAAAGGCATTTCTGTATACCAACAATGAAACAGCAGAAGCAGAAATCAAGAAAATAATCCCATTTGAAATACCAAAAAGAAAAATAAAATACCTACGAGTAAACCTAACCAAAAAGGTAAAAGACCTCTATTCAGAAAACTACATAACACTGAGGAAAGAAATCAAGGAAGACAGAAACTAGTGGAAACATATACTGTGTTCATGGACTGGAAGAATTAATACTATCAAAATGCCAATGCTACCCAAAGCAATTTACACATTCAATGCAATACCTATTAAAGTACCAATGGCTTATTTCACAGACATAGAACAAACATTTCAAAAATTTATATGGAATCGTAAAAGACCCCAGTAGCTGCTTCAATTTTGAGAAAGAAGAGTAAAGTAGGAGGGATCACAATACCTGACACTAAACTACACTACAAGTCCACTGTAATCAAAACAGCCTGGTACTGGTATAAAAACAGTCACATGGACCCATGGTACAGAACACAGAGCCTAGAAATAAACCCAAGTCTCTACAGTCAATTAATATTTGACAAGGGAAGCAGCACTATAAAATGGAATAAAAATAGCCTCTTCAGCAAATGGTGTTGGGAGATCTGGACAGCTACATGGAAAAAAAATGAAACTCGAGCACCAACTTACACCTTATACAAAAATAAATACAAGGTGAATGAAAGACTTAAATATAAACCGTGACTCCATTAAAGTCGTAAAGAGAATGTAGGCTGGAAAATCTCAGATATTTCACACAGAAACTTTTTTACTGACATGTCTTCTAGAGCAAGGACATAAAGGGAAGAATAAGCAAATGGGACCTCATCAAAATAAAAAACTTCTGCACAGCTAAAGAAAACAGCATCAAAATAAAAAGAGAACCAACTGTATGGGAAAACATATTTGCCAATGATACCTCAGACAAGGGTTTAATCTCCAAAATATATAATGAACTTACATGACTCCACTCTAAGAAGACAAGCAACCCAATTAAAAAATGTCCAAAGGACTTGAACAGACACTTCTCCAAGGAGGACATACAGAGGATTCAAAGACACATGAAAAGATGTTCAATATTGCTAGCTATCAGAGAGATACAAATTAAAACCACAATGAGATGTCACTTCACACCAGTGATAATGGCTATCATAAACAACGCAACAAACAACAAGTGTTGGAGAGGTTTTGGAGAAAAGGGGACCCTGGTGCGCTGTTGGTGGGACTGCAGACTGGTACAACCACTATGGAAAGCACTATGGAACTTCCTCAGAAAACTAAAAATAGATCTGCCTTTTGACCCTGCAATTCCACTGCTGGGACCGTATCCTAAGAACACTAAAACACCAATACAAAAGAACCTTTGCACCCCAATGTTCATAGCTGCACAATTTACAATAGCCAAGTGGGGAAGCAACCTAGATGCCCATCAGTAAATGAGTGGATCAAAAACTATGGTACATTTACACAATGGAATTCTATGCAGCAGTAAGAAAGAGGGAGCTCCTACCCTTTGCAACAGCTTGGATGGAGCTGGAAAGCATTTTGCTAAGCGAAATAAGCCAGGCAGTGAAAGACAAATACCATATGACCTCACCTTTAACAGGAACCTAAACAATAAAACAAAGAAACAAGCAAAATATAACAAAGACACTGAAACAGAGGTTAGGCTGACAGTGACCAGAGGTGATAGAATAGGGAATTTCAGGGGAGAATGGGTAGGGTTTACAGGAACAAATTTGGAGGACACATGGACAGAAACTAGGGCGAGGGTGGTAATGGGAGAGAAGTGGGGAGGGTTGGGTGGGTGGACTGGAATGGGAGTAAGTGGGAGCAAACTGCACTTGAACAATGATTAAAATGAAAAAAAAATAGAAAAAAGATTCTTTTTCTTTAAAATTGGCATTTTAATTATGATGTGTATTGGATTAGGCCTTTTTGGGTTCCTCTTGATTGGGACCCTCTGTGTCTCTGACCTTGTGTGGCTGTTCCTGTCTTCAGGTTTGGAAAGTTTTCTCTCATTATTTTTTTCAAACAAGTTTTCTATCCCTTGCTCCTTTTCTTCTCCTTCTGGTATTCCTATAATTGGAATATTTGTGAGTTTCATGTTGTCTTGCAGTTTCCTTAAATTATCTTCATGTTTTTGAGTCTTTTTTTCTCGCATCTGCTATACTGGGTATTTCTTTCTACCTTATCCCCCAGCTCACTAATTTGGTCCTCTCCTTCATCCAGCCTGTTTGTAATTCCTTCTAGTGTATTTTTACTTCAGAAGTTGTATTCTTCATTTCTCCCTGGTTCTTGTTTATGTTTTCTTTTTCTATATCTGACAGTTTGCTTGCCTCCATTTCACCTAGCTCTTTTAGTCGGGGGCCTTCCATTCCTTTCAATCGCTGGTTCTTTCTTTGTCTCCCCATTTTAGGTGACTGTTTTTTGTTGTTGTTTTTTTTTTTCCTTCTGTGGTTCTGGTATTCTTCTTTGCCAGCTGTCTTTGTAGGGTGAACTTGTGTGCTAGGAGTTCTGTGTGACTTAGTGGTGTGGTTTTTCCTTGTCTGGATGCTCTAAGGTTGCACATTCTTCCATCTGTGTGAGCTCCCTTGTTGTACTTGGGCTTTTCCTGTTGGTGACTCCTTTGTTGGTGGGTTCTCCCTCCAGTGGGATTACTGGTATTCACTACTCCCACCTTGTCTTGTATGTGATCAGGGGCAGGGTGAAGGAGAAATGGAGTAAGACAGAAGGAGAATATTCTATGAGATTTAAAGTACTAACAAGTAGAGAACAGATAGGAGATTGTTTGGAGAAGTACAGCAATAATCGTGATATTCCACCCAATAGTTGATTTTTATAAAAGGTGAAAAGAAGATAAGACTCCTATTATAAGAGAAAAAGAAGGTGAGCTGACTTTAGAAAGCAGAGTGCTTATGTGAGGTTAGATGGTGAGGTATGGAAAGAGTAAGGAATAAAAATTTGGGGTAGTGTGTGAGAAAATAAATTTAACCACAACAGCAGTAAAGCTCAGGAAGATGGTAAAATGGATTAAGACCAAGGAAGGGTGCTGTGTGGGACTTGGAATAAAAATAGTATGATGAGAAATACATAATATGAATAAAAAGTATAAAAAGTAAAAGACCAAGAGTAGTGTGTTATTGGAATACAAATGAAGTGAAAGAAGAAATATTAAAATGCAATATGAAAGAAAGAATAAAGAAAACCAATCAAACAATGAAATCAAGCAAATAAAATTAAAAAAACTAAATGGAAAGAAGAGAAATAAAAAGTGAATAAATAAATAAACAAACAAATAAAAATAACAAAATAAATACAAGTTCTGAAGCACAGTAAAGTGAAATTTGTATCGGCTGTTGTTATTAGCCTTCTGACATCTTTCTGGGTCTGCCTTTGGTCTTCTCACATCTCTAGGTCTTATTGTCTTAAACTTGAAAAAAAAGAAACACAACAAAAACAGGCCTCCTGTTGACTTTAAACCTGCCAAGAGGGTTCTGCTGGTCTTCCTCAACGCCAAAGGCATAGGGGGGTTAGGCTCCATTGTTTTCCTTCCCTATGGTTCTGTGAGTACGGGGGTTCAATCTGGGCCACAACATTCACAAGTACCCCGTTTCAAGCCCACACTTCCAGTTTGCTTGGAACCCACACTGTCCACTCTGAGCATATGTTCCAGGCTGACAACTAGAGTTCACTACATTGTGCAACTTTTTGGTCAGTCCTCAAGGTGCAATGAATGGGAGCAAAGAGCATCCCTCCTCCCCTATCTCTATTGGCCTGGGTGCTGTATACAGGCCAAGTCCATTCAGGGCAGTTTAGTATCCCTATTGAATTAAGTCTCTGGTCTCTGATACCTCATCAAGCCCCTGCTGCCCCTGGCCTACTTTGATCAATCCATGGGGGCATCCCTGAGAAGGAACAAATTGTGTCCTTCCCCCTCCCTCTTCACTGGTCAGGCTGCTGCACATGAGCAGTCCTTGCACATCAGCTGCAAGCCTTTTGCGAGTAAATTCCCCTTGGTTGCAGCTGGCCATTCCTAACAAGTACTTGGCTTTCCACACAAACCAACTCTCTGACCAGTCCAGAGACCATCTAGGTCAGGGCTAGCAGTGGCCCATCTCTCCTCCCTCTCCAGGTGTCACCCAAATCAGCATTTTCTCTGGCACTGTCACATTTCATGACTATAGCCCCAGCCAGGTATGCAGCAGCCAGCTGTGTGTCTTTAACAGCCCCCCACACCCAGTGACTTTAAGCATACAGGTCTTTCTGGGTGTGGGTCTGTGACTTCCCTGCTCTGAGAGGGGAAGAAGCCACCAAGTTATAGTCACTAACCCAGTTCTCCTCAAAGCTCCTGCAGCAGCCATGGTCTACAATGCAGGCCCTGGGAACCCTCCCATAGGTCTACAAAATCTCCCTACTCTCCGTTTTTAAATGCCCTCTGCAACCTTTGGCTTCCAAACTCCACATCCACCAGGATTATGTTTGCTGTTCACCATGTTTCTCAGAAGACTATCCAGGTGTCCCAGCTGGGTGCACGAGCAAGTGGACTCTGCTTCCACCTACCTCGCTGCCATCTTCTGGTGCCTACATGTGTTTGGTTTGGCTGGCAGCCATTCCTCCTTCTTCTCCAAATGTATGTTTCCTGATTTGCTTTTGCTAAGGTCTTCTTTATTGCATGGTTCATTTTCTCAGTCTTTTCTGTATATTGAGGTCTCCAAGATGCAAGTAACTGCCATTGAATCTCTAATGCCTGTCTTATCTTCTGAAAGATTTCTGAAGTGAATGAGTGTCCATTGTTACTTTGAATAGTTTAAGAAAGTTCAAACCTAAGCATTATTTCTTTGAGGAAAAGTTTTGCTGCCTCATTTGTCTTCACAATGCTAGTAGGTTATGACTTTATCCATCCAGAAAATATATCTACAAAAACTAATAAAAATTTTAAGTTTCCTATGGTTTTGGGTATCTGTGTAAAGTCAACTTTTCAGTCCTCAAGTGGACACATCCTTTTATATTGTACTTTCTTTCTGGTTGGGCCATGTTCTGTTTTGGGATTGTTTTTGGTGCATATCTGATAGTCTTGGTTAATCTTCTGAATGGTCCTTTACAAATGAGGGCTCGTCAGATGTTGGGGTCTATTAAAGCATCCTTTCCATAATGGGTCTCTTTATTTAGGTGTTTGAAGGTAGGTTATACTAGAGCTTTAGAGAATAAGATTATCCCATGAGTGTTGATCTTCCATATAGAATTAGGGTCAGTGTTAGAGAATCCCCATTTAGGAACCCATTTCTCATCTCTTTCTGTGTAATGAAGTTTAAATTCTGATAAATCCAGGTAGGGAATTAAAGTTCCAAGAATTGGAAGTCCTTAGGTGGTTTGTCTTGCTGCTTTTTTGGCAGTTTGGTTTCCTTGACCTGTTTGGTGTACTGAGCAGTTCATTATGACAATGTAGTTTGGTAGATACACTACCTCTAACAATTTTAAATCTCTTTTGCATGTTTGATGTCTTTATTCCCCAAGTTTAAGATCCCTCTTTCTTTCCATATTATCCTGTGGGCATGGACAATCATAAAGGCATATTTAGAGTCAGTGTAAATGTTAACATTCACTCCCTGGGGTAACTCAAAGGTTCTGGTGAGGGCTATCAGGTCCACTTTTTATGCAGAGGTTCCTATGGCAAACCCCTGCATTTCTACTGTATACCCAGCTTGTCGCTGATTATTCTCCATGAATCTGCTCCCATCTGTATATAATTCTCAAGCAGGTTCTGTCAGTGGTTGGTCAAAAAGATGTGGTGTCCTGAAACAATCTTTTTTCAATGATTTCCAAGCAGTCATTTTGGAGGACTGAGCTTCCCTCTGAATCAGGGAGTAGGATGGTTGGGGTTTAAGACAGTGGTGGTTTCTAAGGTAATATTTAGGTTAATGAAATAGCGTAATATCTTTCTATGCACCTTGCCATTAGCTGATACCCTCCTTTATTCATCAGAGTAAGGTTTTTTGTAGAGATACTTGCATAGCCAAATTAATCATAATTTTAAAAATTTCTCCAATACTGTTTGAGTTCCCTCTAAAGCTTCCTTTTTGAGGATGAATTGTTTCTTCTATGGGATTTACACCCTCTTCTGTTCATTTTTATGGGTTCAATGTCAACAGCCCTACCTGGATTTCCATCAGCCTAAATGGCTTGACATAACTGCTTATACATCTTGTTTGGAAAAACGTTCACCTTCCAGTCCTTCCAGGCAAGTAAGTAACAGCTGGAACCAGAGAGCATGTTCCAGTGAGACTTCTACACATAATTTTGACTTCCAGGGTAAAAAGTCATTTGTGCAGGCAATTTACAAGGTAAACCTTGACCCAACAATGCAATGGGCCAGTCTTGCATATAGAGAAAACTATGAGTAAGTTTTTTATCTCCAAGGTGGTATTCTAGAGGTTGAAGAAACACCTGTTCTTATAATTTCCTTCCACACCGATAACTGACACCACAACTGAATTTTTCTTGTTTAGTTTTGTTTTTAGTACTATGTAGCTCCTACATCTATACAACTGCCAATTAGCTTGTTCCCCACAATCAATTTTACACAGGGCTGCTGTGGGGAAATAGTAATAGGTTGGGAGGCATCTAGGACAGCCCCTGGGCCTCTTCATTCATCATCAGATTCATCAATTTTTACTAACATTTCTCAGTGAGGGTTTCTATTCTTCACATTTTTCTTTTTGAGTTCACAACAGCCTTTTCTCTAATGGCCTTCCTCTTTGCAATACACAAATTGATTGACACCTAATGGGTCTTTCCTTTTCCTTTTTAGGTGTGGCCTCTCCTTCTGGTTTATCCCACACTGTTTCTAAGAAAACTGTGGCTTGTTTTAATTTTCTTGTTTCCTGGGCATGGTAAACTTTAAAGGATATATTCACTGGCTGGGAGGAATTTATTCCCAACAGCCTATATAGACTTCGGTGCTTCTTTCTGCTATTTGGGCACTTTGCCCAATAGAAGTCATGTTTACTATCTGGACATTTTCTGGTGCTTATTGGTCAGCATCAGCATACTTTTGATAGGTCTGATAGACCCTTTCTAAAATTCATAAGAATCTTCATTTGGTTTCTATTGAACAACCTGTATCATATTTAGGTTCTTTTCTTTAGGCACTTCTCTCTTAAGCCCTTCCAATACACATCTTTTGTAATGTTTTAGGAAGGCTAGGCCAAGTCCAGTTGGGCTGTCAAGGAAATCAAGCTAGCTGGGTTGGGGGTCCCATTAGAATTCTCTTGATGAAGTTGGAGTTTCTTTGTTAGCCTTGTCCATAAATAGCCATCTTACATCTGCCATTAACAGGATGTTAAGAAGAGGATGTACATTTGCCCAGTTTGGATGATGAATTGCACAAATGCAGGTGAAAAACAGAGTATGGACCTAGTTGTGGCCTGCAGTCTGGCCTTCCTGGTTTATTCCACTTGGAGTGTTTTACCTCAAAGAGAATTTCCTCCTTCAAGAGGGATGCTCCCTGTTCAAATTGGGTCCCCTGGTGGGTCTTCAAAGAGTACTTCATTCATTATTATAGAGGGTTAGGGCTAGCACCCCCTGGGCTCTATTTCAGGGATAGTGGCGGGGGAATCTTCCTGCTGCTAATCCTAGGTCACCCAGGTTCAGAGTGCTAAAGAAACTTATGATCTCATTTTCCTTTTCTTCCTGTGTCTTACTAACAGAAAGAGATTTTAAAGCCAATTCCCTTCTCTACATCATTAGGTTGTTTCTGTTCTTTATCAAATATGTATTGTATAAAGACCTAAATGTTTGGTCATAATGGATTTTGTCCCATTCCCATGATCACTGGTAAAACAATTTCAACTGTATAATAGTATAGTAAATTAAGGAACCATTTAAGAGCCATTACTCCCCATAATCTAAAGTCTACATAAGCCAAGGAATGTTACAATAGAAAACCAATTCCTTCTTAGTCATTGGATTATGAAACAACCTACTAAAATTCAGCACAGTGGGTCAAAACAGAACAACCCATGATGGCACAAAAGTACAAACACAAAACCATAACCATAGAAAGACCCCAGACAAAATGGGATCATATGAACAAAACTTGGATCCATAATTTCATTAGTCCATATAAGCACTCACAAGCAAGTCCTATAACCTTATCTCCTGCCAACTGATACCATAAGCAGTCCTGTCCAGACCCAAATGACATGAAGCCCAAAGGGCACAAAACCAAAATCCCAAGTATAGCCTGCCTACCAGGACTGTGAATGGTCCTAATCAAATCTGAGTGTCAAAAAGCTCAACTGGCATGAAGGTTTAGTGGCATGAAACAAAACTCAAGTGTCACTAAGCCCAAGTGGCATGAAACCCAAGCGGCAGTGACAGAGGACCTTTGATGTGCATTCCAGTTTGATGTACCCAGTACTGAAATTTGCTCCTTAGAAACTTGTTTCCTTTCACCATCCGAGTGTTTCAAGAGGCTGATGCCTTGAGAAGGAGTGCAGGTTCTGCTTCCTGCCATTACAGAAGCCAAACTGGTGACAGAAGTGCTAGTGCAAAAGGAAAGAGGTTTATTCAGGTGTGGCAACCTGGGAGAGTAATAGATTTCCGTCTCAAAGATGATCTCTCCTTCTTGTTCAAGCCTGAAATTCTTATAGGGATATTGAGGAGAAGGCTTTTTTTAAAAAATACCCAATTATCTAGATAACTTTTGGCACAGTTGGGTCCTACCCATTTATCTTTCAAGCTTTTGACACACTCAGTGTAAGAACCTACTCCCTGCACCATCTTGGTCTAAGAGGTAGATTTCCTGGTGCTCCATGACTGTCTACAATAACAGTCACACCCATTTCATGGCTCTATTGTCTACACCATATCATTTGATTAACAAAATTCTTTTACTCATTTCTCAGTAATCTAGAGTCATAAGAGAGGGACAGATTCTTAAAAAAGATGAGTCCTTATAAATTATTCATCTAAGTATTTATACTTATTATGTTGTGTTGATCCTTGGGGAATATAACATACTATGTCATAGAATAATCAAACAACTCCTGTTCTTTTTCTTTCTCCTCTTTCTTCTTTTCCTTCTCTTCCTCCTCCTCTTTGTCCTCATCTTCCTTTTCTCCTCCCTCCCTCTTCTTAGTTAAGACATCCTATAAAAGGGAAACTAAGAGTTTAGAACAGAAAAAAAAATGGGTGTGAAGTTTTTACACAAAAGTATAACATGCACACAATTGGGTTATGTATACCTGTGTGGTGGCTGAAAGCCTGGATATTAATCACACTTTCACATATACCTTGGAAAAGTTATCTAATTTTTCTTTCATTTGGTATCCTTGTTTGGTGATAATGATATTACTTACCTTATGTGGTCTTTTATAGCCTAAAATAATCAATCAAAAGATTGTAAGTGTGGGAAAGTATTACTTCTTAATAGCATATATCATAATTATTGTTATTATATTGACTCAATAGAGACTGAAGGATATGACATTAATATGGGATGTGCCTGAATTTTAATAATGGTGGTAACAGAGGCATATTAAAATCATCTGCATATACTATCTAATAACTAGAACTATTCTTTTCTTAGGAGATGCTTTTAAGAGCTTTCAAAGTCAGCAGAAGAAATTTTATATATATGTATGTAAAGTTCTAACATATTAAGTTATATTTCTTATGAGACTCTTGTTTTTTGAAAACAGTAACAGACCTTCAGATATCTATTTATTTTTTAATTGATTGTTTTTCAAAGTAATCCTACATATATTTTTACTGTTGCATTTCTTTATGCATAATTAAGAAGCAAGAGTGACTGAACTCATTTCCAGATTCATCTTCTAATAATGGTTTATGGAGTATCCAATGCAGCAATTATCACAAACCCCTGCTAGAACACAGAATATATATATATATATATATATATATATATATATATATATATATATATATATGTGTGTGTGTGTGTGTGTGTGTGTGTGTGTGTGTGTGTGTAGTTTTATGAATAAATGCTCACTTGTCTACTTTATTTGCAGCCTTGCCTCTAGAGAATTATTAACAATGATGAATTTGGAATTTATGATAAATGGCCACAATGGAGACTTCTTTTATATCCAAAAACATAAAAATTTTAAAAATAGTAAGTTCATTCTTATTACCTAATAACTAAAAATGGTTTGGGCCATGTTACAAAGTCAACTGATTAGAGTACAGGTACTGGACTGAGTGATTTATTTCAAGGATTGGACTAAGATATTATTCAAAAGAGTAATCTTTTGCTCTCTGAAATTAGCTGATAATAGAAACATTTTCCAACTTACTGCATCAAAAGCCTACCATAGGCAAACTGCTTCATGCATTCACTTATTCAACAAGTACTTTGGGAGGGGGGACTGGATTGGGAGTAAAAAGGAGAAAACTGTATTTGAACAATGATTAAAATAAAAAAAAGAGTATTTTATGAGAGCATAATCTGAGACAAGCATTGCAATAGGTGCAAAGAACAGAAAGGTGAATAAAAGAGTTAGGGTAATTACCTCAGTCCTATGGGAAGACAGAAGGAGACAGTTTCCATGTCGTCAAGAGTGTGATATGGTCTCAGTGGGGCAATACAGTGTTTTGCAGAGAGCTGGAGGTTCAAGCAACACTTCACATCTTGGGGAGGAAGGGATATAGAAGCAGAGGTGTACAGTAATGAGTCTAGTTGGAGGAAATGGGGAAGGAGAGAGTGAGGAGGACAGTGTTACAGGTAAATGAAGCATAAAGTATTGGGAATGTAGTAAGATCATGCACAAAACTTACAGGGTAGTTGCAGCCTAGAGGTTCTTATTGATTACATAAGAACTAAAAAATACTTTCTTAGACATCAGACCCAGTGTGATGCAGAAAAGAATCTCTTTTAAAACAATTTCCCCAAAATGAGTGAATAACATAATTGCAACACATGGAAGAGGGGTGCTGTGTTACTGACTGAACAGAGTAACAATGTTCTGTTAGCACATCCTAGGTTCCACTTGTATGGCAAACATAATTAAATATAACATCATGTATGCTCTAATAAGGGAAAGGATGATATATTTATGGAAAACTGTAATTAGATGATGGATAGATACATACATAGATAGATGATAGACAGATAGATGATGGATAAGAGGCATATGGATAGGGTGACCATACAGTTTTCCCAGGATAGTCCCAGTTCATTCCTGTTGTTTCTCCATAAGTAGTGCCTCTTTTCACTCTCAAAAGTACCTAGGGTTGGACAATAATTCATGTATGACAGATAAGAAAAAAAGAATATCTCTAGACTACACTGCTAAGAAAAGCTTTACAGAAACAGTAAGATCTTCAAAGTGACTTGATGGTAGGGTAAAATTCTGTACAAAGAGGAGCTATGTTACAGCTGAAGATCAAACAACAACCAAAAGACACATGCTGAGAACTCACCATTTCCAAAATGTGAAGGCTATTCATTTATGCATGCACTTACTCATTCAACTGATATTTGTAGAACACCTGATCAATAATAGGTACTGTTTTGGCACTGGGTCACACCTGCAAATAGATTACCCAGATCTTATCCTCACAAAGTTTCCATTTGTGTTGGGGGGCTGGGGTGGTTAGTGAAGGAAGAATTTTAAAAATACATAAAACAGATAAACTGGATGTTTTCAGATAGTGGTAAGTGCTCTGAAGAAAATTCAAAGGGGTAATACATTGGTGAGTGATTGGAAGATGGCTACCCTAACAAGGCTTCCTGAAGAACTGGTCCCTGAGTTTTGACCTGAATGAAAAGAAGCAGCCAACCATGAAATGATCTGTGAAAGCATTTTGAACATGCAGAAAAGTGAAGGCAAGGCCCTGGTGCAGGGATAAGGTTGGTCTGTATCTGGCAGTAATGATCAAGAAGAAGGATGACATTTTGTCATGGGATTAGGCAATGTAAGTTAGGGCATTGCAGCTCAGGGAAAGAGCTTGCATTTGATAGAGAATGCAAAGGGAAACCATTTGAACAATAAACAGTTAAATGTCTTAACCAGAATCATGTTTTAAAGACATCACTCTAGCTGTCTTGTGGCAAACAAAATGTAGCACAGAGTAAAAAAACAAGCAGGGAGACTAGTAGGGATACAGAGATGGCAGTTCCTTAGACCAGGTGGTTGCAGGGTAAACAGAGATAATAAGATGTATTCAAAATATGTCTTGGAGGTGAGTAGCCAGAGTTTACTAAAGGTTTCCTGAGGATGAGAAAGTAGGGAGTGAGCGATAGAAAAAAACTAAGGGACACCTGGCTTTGACCTGAAACTGAGCACATAGTATTTTATATATATAATCACCCAGTAAGTATGTGTGTGTGTGTGTGTGTGTGTGTGTGTATAAAATTATTAAAACAGAAGCACAGTCCCATTTTCAAGTGTCTATTCATTCTTTGATCAAGGAACAACCAACATCAACAAAGGAAAATGCTGGTTAACCCTATGAACTCTCAAAACAAACTCCATGTCAAATTTATATTTTTTATCTCCACACTGTTTTGCCACTGCACAGTAAATGCTCAAGAAAATATGAATGAATGAAATCTTTTTCTGTGAATTATTCCAGATATTTAAGTCTAGAGGAATATAGGGTAACCAATTGATAACTAGTTCATCTGTTCTGTAATTTATTTTTACTTACTCCTTTAAAACATATTTATTGAGTGATTGGTTTGTGCCAGGCATTGTGCTAAGCAATATGATATGTGAATCACACAGTATCAGAGCTAAGGCAGTGAAAGTTTGATGACAGTAAATGACAATGGACCCTGACATGGACTGAAAGTCAGGGAGAGCTTCCCTGAGGTAGAAATACTTGAGTGAAGTACTGAGGGTGTGAATTTGGCAGGTGTAAATTCATATAATGAGAAGACCTAAAAGAAATCTTTGCATCTAGGGTAGAGGAGCCTGTTGTAGCTTAGATGTAGGTTAGAGGTGGGCTGAAAGCAGGCAAGGCTTTGTAGCAGAGACATCTGAAGGGTTTAAAGCAGACAAGACATGATCAGATTGCATCTTGAAGAGATCACCAGGCTACTTGTGTCAAATGACTAGATTGAAGAAAGAAACCAGCTAAAAGGGTGACACCTGAATCATATTTTCTTTGAAACTAATTAACATTCCTTAACCAATCTAGAAATATAGCATAGTCTGAATAATTGCCTTTGGATAGCTTTGAAGAAAAAAAATGGAAGAAGCTCAAATATTAGTCATGCAATTTAAGAAACCCAGTAACATATTCAAGGTTTCCCAAGATATCTAACCCCAGGAGGAACTTTTTGTGATGTCACTGTCAAAGAACCAGCTAAAATGCTGTTATGTTTTGTTAACTTTCATTTTAAACTGTTGTCTTTTTTCCCATTGTGTGATGCATGTTTATTATTTAAAAAATTAGGAAATGAAGAAAGTAAACAGAAAAAAAATACTTCCAGTATCTCCCCCAAATAGTCTTTGTTAGTATTTTATATATTTCCTGGTATACTTTTCACTGTTTTCCTCCTCCTCCTCCTCCTCCTTCTTTCTTTTTACAGATTTGTTATCACACTGTTTATACAAGTTTTTTTTTAGTTTTCTTTTCACTTAATATTGTAACAATCTGATTATTTTGCCTAGTTAGGCACCACTTGAAACAGCTGCTTTGCCTGGAAAAGTTCTGTAAAAGTTTTTAAAAAGTTTTGTTAAGAACTTCCAGTCAAGATGCAGGCATAGGTAAACATGTTTTACCTCCTCACAGAACTACAGAAAAAAATTACAAGTAGTTCACAAAACAAATACCACTTAGAACCATCAGAAAATCAAGCTATATGGAAGTCTGACAGCCAAAGATTTAAGAAACTACATTCAACCAGACAGGTAGGAGGGCAGAGATGCAGAGACAAGTGGAGATGTGTGGAGATGTTCTGTGGCTTGGAGAAGCAATGGAATGGGTGGTCCTACATGCATGTGTGGTGGATAAAAATCAGGAGTTAGGGATCCCAGCCCAAAGCGAGACCACATAGTGCAGGGTTCCAGGACCAGGAAGATAAATCCCAATAACATGGACTATAAAAAACAGTTGAGGTTGGGGAGGTAACCTGAAAATTGCTGGATTTTCAGGATACACTTCTCAAAAAACCCACATAGACTCAGGACTTATGTAGACCCACCCCTTCTGGGATTCAGCTCCAGGGCAACAGCTAGAAGGGCACCAGTGACATTTGGGGAGAAAGTGAAGTAACTGGAAACAAGGTGAGTGCTGGGAGACAGCTTCCTGCCAGAAGCCAGGCAGAAGCATTGTCCCCTCACTGAGTCCATCCCCTACACAGAGCCACAAAGCAGAGAAACAGGTTGCCCTGCCCTGGAGATTACCTAAGGCTCTGTCCCACAAAATTTACAGGTGCATTTTCTATGTTAGACCATGCTACCAAGGCAAGGAGTCAAAGCAGCTCTACCTAATATACAGAAACAAATACAAGGAGTCTTCCAAATTAAAGAGACAAAGAAATATGACCCAAGTGAAAGAACAGAACAAAACTCCAGCAAAACAACTAAATGAAACAGAGACAAACAACCTACCAGATGCAGAGTTCAAAGCACTGGTTATCAGGATGCTCAAAGAACTCATTGAGAACAGCAACAGCATAAAAAAGACTCAGGCAGAAATGAAAGTTACATTAAGTGAAATAAAGAAAAAGCTACAGGGAACCACAACAGAGGGGATGAAGCCAAGATTAAAATCAATGGTTTGGAATATAATGAAGAAAAAAGCAGTCAGGACAGCAAGAAGAAAAAATAATTTTTTAAAAATGAGAATAGTCCAAGGAGCCTCTGGGACATCTCCAATAGTACCAATATCTGAATAATAAGGAATGCCTGAAGGAGAAGAACAGCAACAAATTGAAAACTTATTTGAAAAAAAAATAATAAAAGAAAAATTCACTGATTTGGCAAAAGAAATAGACATACAAGTCCAAGAAGCACAGAGAGTGCGAAACAAGTTGGACCCAAAGAGGGCCACACCATGATACCTTATAATTAATATGCCAAAGATTAAAGATAAAGAGATAATCTTAAAAGCAGCAAGAGAAAAGCACAGAGTTACCTACAAAGGGGTTCCAGTAAGACTGTCAGCTTATTTCTCACAAGATACTTTGCAAGCTAGAAGGGACTGGCAAGAAGTATACAAAGTAGTGAGAGGCAAGGTCCTAAGATGTAGATTATGTTGTCCAGCAAAGCTATCATTTAGAATGGAAGCTGATAAAGTGCTTCCCAGACAGTGTAAAGCTAAAGGAATGCATCATCACTAAGCCATTATTACACAAATGTTAAAGGGACTTATTTAAAAAGAAAATAAAAATTGAAAAACCACTTGAGAGAGCTCTGAAGATGGTGCAAGGTAAGTGGGAGCTGAACACACTTGCTTGTTCACCCAACTGTGACACTGAGCTCCTCTCCTTAAGTACAGACTAAACAACCAATGGAATCCACCTTGTATGAAGTTTGGAATCCAAAGGTTGCAGAGAATGTTTAAAAATAGATGATCATATATTTCTTGTCATATTATTGTTGTTCCAGTTCCCACACAGCACCATTTCCTGGTCATGGTCCATTTCACTGTCATCCTAAGCATTATTATTGAGGTGCTTACCTATATTTTCTTGTACACTACACTAAGTATCTATCCTATACTATAATTATATCTCACCATCTAACCTCACATAAGCATTCTACCTACTTTCTGTTTTTAGCTAACATTCTTTTTCCCCTCTAGTAGGAGCCTTATCTCTTTTACACCTTTTATAAAAAGTGACTAGTTGGGTGAAATATCACGGTTATAACTGTACATCTCTAAAGGATTTACTATAGGTTCTCCATTTGTTGGTACTTTAAATTGCATAGAATACTCTCCCACTATCTTACTCCATTTCTCCTTCACCCTGCCCCTGATCACATACAAGACAAGGTGGGAGTAGTGAATACCAGTAATCCCACTGGAGGGAGAACCCACCAACAAAGGAGTCACCAACAGGAAAAGCCCAAGTACAACAAGGGAGCTCACACAGATGGAAGAATGTGCAACCTTAGAGCATCCAGACAAGGAAAAACCACACCACTAAGTCACACAGAACTCCTAGCACACAAGTTCACCCTACAAAGACAGCTGGCAAAGAAGAGTACCAGAACCACAGAAGGAAAAAAAAAACAACAACAAAAAACAGTCACCTAAAATGGGGAGACAAAGAAAGAACCAGCGATTGAAAGGAATGGAAGGCCCCCGACTAAAAGAGCTAGGTGAAATGGAGGCAAGCAAACTGTCAGATATAGAAAAAGAAAACATAAACAAGAACCAGGGAGAAATGAAGAATACAACTTCTGAAGTAAAAATACACTAGAAGGAATTACAAACAGGCTGGATGAAGGAGAGGACCAAATTAGTGAGCTGGGGGATAAGGTAGAGAGAAATACTCAGTATAGCAGATGCGAGAAAAAAAGACTCAAAAACATGAAGATAATTTAAGGAAACTGCAAGACAACATGAAACTCACAAATATTCCAATTATAGGAATACCAGAAGGAGAAGAAAAGGAGCAAGGGATAGAAAACTTGTTTGAAAAAATAGTGAGAGAAAACTTTCCAAACCTGAAGACAGGAACAGCCACACAAGGTCAGAGACACAGAGGGTCCCAATCAAGAGGAACCCAAAAAGGCCTAATCCAATACACATCATAATTAAAATGCCAATTTTAAAGAAAAAGAGAATCTTAAAAGCAGCAAGGGAGACATAAGAAGTAATGTGCAAGGAAACTCTGATAAGGTGAGCACCTGATTTCTCTACAGAAACACCACAAGCTAGGAAAGAATGGCAAGAAATATTCCCAGTAATGAAGAACAAAGGCTTTCAACCAAGACAATTCCACCCAGCAAGGCTCTCAGTTACAATGGAAGGTGAAATATGGAGTTTCCCAGACAAAAATAGACTGAAAGACTGTACCTCCACCAAACCAGCCATACCAGATATGCTAAAGGGACTACTATAAGAAGAGGAAGAAAAAGAGTGAGAAAGAGAGGAACACAGGTACAAGGTGGAGAAAATGAATAAGTGCCTATCCATAATAACCTGAAATGTTAATGGATTAAATGTTCGAACCAAAAGACATAGGGTACCTGAGTGGAAAGGCCTGTAAGAGACCCACATCAGAAAAAAAAGACCTACACAGGCTGAAAGTGAAGGGTTGGAAGAAAATATTCCAAGCAAATGGACAGGGGGAAAAAAGCTGTGGTAGCAATACTTATATAAGATAAAAAGTACTTCAAAACAAAGGCCATAACAAGAGACACTGAAGGACACTTCACAATACTGAAGGGAAGAATCCATCAAGAAGACACAAACAGCTCTGCTCTTCCTGTTTAACAGACAGCCACTTCTTTCTGTGCAGTGCCAGCCTCAACACTGAGGCATGATGGTGAAGACTGGAGTGAATGGATTTGGCCATATTGGGTGCCTGGTCACCAGGGCTGCCTTTTACTCTGGCAAAGTGGACATTGTTGCTATCAATGACTTTTTCATTGACCTCAACTATATGGTCTACATGTTCCAGTATGATTCTACTCACGGCAAGTTCATAGGCACAGTGAAAGCTAAGAATGGGAAGTTTGTCATCAATGGAAAGTCCATCTCCATCTTCCAGGAGCAAGATCCTGCCAACATAAATTGGGGTGATGCTGGTGCTGAATATGTTGTGGAGTCCACTGGTGTCTTCACCACTATGGAGATGACTGGGACTCACTTGAAGGGTAGAACCAAGAGGGTCATCATCTCTACCCCATCTGTGGATGCCCCCATTTTTTTGATGGTTGTGAAACCTGACAAATATGAAAACTCCATAAAAATTGTCAGCGATGCCTCCTGCACCATGAACTGCTTGCCCTCCTTCCCAAGGTCATTCATGACAACTTTGGCATCATGGAGTGATGATGACCACAGTTCAAGCCATCATTGCCATCCAGAAGACTGTTGGATGGGCCCTCTGACAAGTTGTGGCATGATGGCTGATGGGCTGCCCAGAATATCATCTCTGCTTCCATTGGGGCTGACAAGGCTGTTGTTGAGGTCACCCCTGAGCTGAACAGGAAGCTCACTGGCATGGCCTTCTGTGTCCCACCCCCAATGTGTCGGTTGTGAATCTTACCTGCTGCCTGGTGAAAGCTGCCAAATATAATAGCATCAAGAAGGTAGTGAAGCAGGCATCAGAGGTCCTCCTCAAGGGCATTCTGGGCTATACTGAGGACCAGGTTGTCTCCTGCAACTTTAACAGTGACACCCACTCCTCTACCTTTGATGCTGGGATGGCATTTCCCTCAATGACCACTTTGTTAAGCTCATTTACTAATATGACAATGAATCTGGCTACAGCACTAGGGTGGTGGACCTTGTGGACCAAATGGCCCCCAAGGAGTAAGAGCCCCATGGACTACCAGCGCCAGTGACAGGAAGAGAGACCCTCAGCTGCTGGGGAGTCCTTGCCCCAAATCGATCCCCTAACACACTGAGAATTGCCTGACCTCCAGTTTCCATCCTAGACCCCCTGAAGAGGTGATGGGCTTAGGGGAGCCCTGCATTGTCATGCACCATCAATAAAGTTCACTACACCCAGCAGGAAAAAACAGATCTACACATTAAAAATATATATGGATCCAACACATGAGCACCAGAATATATAAGGAACATCTTGGAGGACTTTAAGAAAGATATAGATGGCAACACACATATACTAGGGGAGTTTAAAGCCCCACTTTAAAAAATGGACAGATCTTCCAAACAAAATGTCAACAAGGATATTATGGCATTGAATAATACCCTAGATCAAGTGGACTTAACTGGACAGTTAAGTCCATTTGATTACATATATATGAGCTGGTTCTTTGAAAAGATAAACAAAATTGACAAGCCCTTAAGCAGACTCATCAAGGAAAAAAGAGAGATAAATAAATAAAATAATAAAATCAGAAATAAAAGAGGAGGGATTACAACTGATACCACAATATACAAAGGATTATACGAAATTACTACGAACAAGTATATGTCAAGAAATTTGAAAACCTTGGTGAAATGGACAAATTTCTAGAAAAATATAATCTCCCTTAACTGAGTGAAGAAGAAGCAGAAAGTTTGAACAGACCAATAACAGCTGATGAAATTGAAGCAGTAATCCCAAAACTCCCAGCACACAAAAACCATAGACTGGGTGGTTTCACAGGAGATTTACAACACCTTTAAGGAAGAGTTAACCCCTATCCTTCTCAGACTATTCAAAAAAATCCAAGAAAAGTAAACACTCCCAAACTCTTTTCATGAAGCCAGCACCATCCTAATCCCAAACAAAATAAAGGCACAATGAAGAAAGAAAACTATGGACCAATATCACTGATGAACATAGATGCAGAAATCTTCAACAAAATTCCAGCAAACAACTTATATTAAACAGTAATATATTAAAAAGATCATACACTATGATCAAGTGGCATTCATCTCAGGGATGTGAGGATGGTACAAAACTCACTAATCAATCAATGTAATACATTACATAAACAAAAGGAAAGATAAAAACCATATGCTCCTATCAATAGATGAAGAAAAAGCATTCGATTGGTACAATGCCCATTTATGATAAAAATACTGAGCAAAGTGGGAGTAGATGGAGCATACCTCAACATAATACAAGCCATACATGAGAAACATACAGCGAACATCATACTCAATGGAAAAAGCTAAAAGCTATTCTAAGATCAGGAATAAGGCCAGGATGTCCTCTTTCACTACTTCTATTCAATATGGTATTGGAACTACTAGCCACAGTGATTAAACAAGAAAGAGAAATAAAAGGCATCTGATTTGGAAAGGAGGATGTAAAACTGTCACTATTTGCAAATGACATGATAGCATAGTTAGAAAACCCTAAAGATTCCACCAAAAAACTACTTGACCTAAAAAGTGAATTTGGGAAAACAGGGGATACAAAGTCAATATTCAGAAATCAGAGACATTTTTGTATACCAACAATGAAATATCAAAAACAGAAATCAGGAAAAAAATCCCATTTGATATAGCAACAAGAAAAATAAAGTACCTAGGAATAAACTTAACCAAAAAGGTAAAAGACCTGTACTAGGAAAACTACACAAAACTGAAGAAAGAAATTAAGGAAGACCCAAATAAATGGAAGCATGTACCATGTTCATGAATTGGAATAATGAACATCATCAAAATGCTGATGCAGACATTGGCCCGCAGTGTCCGAGTCATTATGGATGAAATGAGACATTCACATGGACTACTGAGTCCGGTGAAGGAAAAGGGACAGCATGGCTTTTCTCTCAAGGGGAGCAAAAGCCTTGGCTCTTGCCGTGACCAGCCTTATTTTTATCTCAGGGCAGGCACATCACATGATGGTACTCATTTACTATGCACAGGTTCAATTTAGGTGGTTACCTTTTACAGAAAACAAAGGAGCCAATGCTGCTAATCACATCACAGAAGAGGGATATTTGCACATGAAAAGAGAAAAGTAGTTGAACCAGTTATACTCATCCTTGGAAGGTTTAGCATGAATTTTAGGAAGTTACTTTGCAGTAGATGTCCTCAATTCAGGGTGAGGGAGTTTTTTAGCAAGAACAAGACTCAAAGTGGCCTAGGCACATTGCAGTCCTGATTCCCCATGGGAGAACCTATATGTGGGCGTGGGTCCTATGCATCTTTGAGTGGGAGCTGGGCCCAAGCCATGTAGAATGGTCTCCTACAGGAAGACACAAATAAATGGAAGGATGTACTGTGTTCATGAATTGGAAGAATTAACATCATCAAAATGTCCATACTACCCAAAGTGATCTATAGATTCAAAGCAATCCCTATTAAATTACCAATGACATATTTCACAGATATAAAACAAACATTTCAAAAATTTACATGGAAGCATAAGCAAATAAGTGCAGAAATTTTTAGAAAGAAAAACAAAGGAGGGATCACAATACCTGATATCAAACTATATTAAAAGGCCACTTTAATACACAAAGGCCACTTTAGACACAAAACAGAGTGGTACTGACATAAGAACAGAAACATAGACCAATAGAACAGAATAGAGACTCCAGAAATAAAACCATGACACTACGGTTAATTAGTATTTGACAAAGGGAGCAGAAGCATAAAATGGAGTAAAAATAGCCTCTCCAACAAATGGTGTTGGAAGATCTGGACAGCAACATGTAGAGAAATGAAATTTGATAACCAACTTACACCATACACAAAAATAAATTCAAGGTGGTAAAAGACAAATTTAAGTCGCAGAACCATAAAAGTCCTAGAGAAGAAAATAGGTAGGAAAATCTCACATATTCCATGCAACAATATTTTCACTGATATATCCCATAGCAAGGGACATAAAGGAAAGAATAAACAAATGGGACTTCCTCAAAATCAAAAAGCTTCTGCACAGTGAAAGAAAACAACAGTAAAATGAAAAGGTAACCAAAGGAATGGAAAAACATATTTGGAAATGATACCACTGACAAGGGTTTGATCTCCAAAATATATAAAGGCATCACATGAATCCACTCTAGGAAGACAAACAATCAAAAGTGGGCAAAGGACCTGAAACAGATACTTTTCCAAGCAGGACATACAAAGATCCCAGAAACATATGAAAAGATGCTTGGTATCAGTAGCCATTAGAGAGATGCAAATTAAAACTACCATGAGATGCCACTTCACACTGGTGAGAATGGCCATCATAAACAAATCAACAAATGGCAAGTGCTGGTGAGGATATGGAGAAAAGGAAACTCTAGCGCACTGTTGGTGGGAATGTAGACTGTTTTAGCCACTGTGGAAAACAGAATGGAATTTCCTCAGAAAACTGAAAATGGAACTGCCTTTCAACCTGACAATTCCACTGCTGGAATTATACCCTAAGAATCCTGAAACACCAATTCAAAATAAGCCTTGCATCCCAATGTTCATAGGAGAACAATTTACAATAGCCAAGTGCTGGAGGCAACCTATGTTGCCATCAGTTAATGAGTGGATCAAAAAAGCGATTGCAAATTTACATAATGGAATACTATGCAGTAGAAAGAATGAAGAAGCTCCTACTTTTCTCAACTGCATGGATGGAACCAGAGAGCATTATGCTAAGTGAAATAAGCCAGGGGGTGAAGACAAGTACTATATGATCTCACCTGTAAATGGAACCTAATCAACAAAAGAAAAAAGCAAGTAAAATATAACCAGAGATATTGAAATAAAGAATAAACTGACAGTACACAGAGAGGAAGGGTTAGAAGGATAATGGGGAAAAATGGGGGAAGAGCCATCAAGGAACATGTATGAGAGATACATTGTCAAAGCCAAACTGGGAACGTTCGAGGGTGAGAGGCAGTGTGGTATGGGAAGAGGGGGTGTGGTGGGGAGGAAATTGGAGACAACTGCACTTGAACAACAATAAAAACGATATTAAAATTAAAAATATAAAATAAAAGCTGTCTTTTTATAATTTTATCTAAGATCTCAAGAAACACTATTTTTCTCTCTATCAAATTATGCAGCCTATAGGTTATAAGTGATATAGTGCTAGTCTTCTGTGAGTCCTGCTTTGTCAAGTCTTTTGAATATTTATTTACATCATTGACAGAAATGTCTGATCCCCCCTTATATTCATAAGAAGTTGCTTTCTCATTGAGAAGTGTATGTCAAAATCTACTAACAATTTCAGAAGCCTATTTTTTTTAACTAGGTGAGCTGACTACATATGTCATAAGAACAGCTACGCTGTAATATTCTAAAGATATGTAAGTTGAACTACCACTTAAAATTATTAGAACTTTAATAAATCCATAGTTATATAGTCTTTATTTTATTTACTAAGATGGTTACAGATTTAAGAATCATTGTCAACTAAATGACATACCTCCTAGAATACCTTTTCTAGTTCAGGTTTGAGAAGTGAGGTGAATTGAATAATAACATAATTTCCTTTGCCTGAGAAATAAATGAAATTGCAGTGTGCTAAGTTGCACATATTTTTCATTAGCACTTAGCTACTGTGTCTATGCAAATATCCATTTACCTCATACATATTTTTTCCGTTTCAGATAAAACTTCCAAATGCTTATATTTCCCTGAATATTGGTTGATTGGATAATCTGAACATCAAAGGAAACTTTCATTTAATTTAAGCCATACACTTGTCTTTTGCTTTATTAACACTCAATCAATAAACAAGCAATTTGGAAATGTAATCAGGAAATGCTTCCGATTGGCTGACAATGTATCAAAGCCAGGCTTCAAGGCAACAGCAAGATGTAACATTCAGTTTATTACCAGTAGCTGTTACTGACATTAGTCAAAACCAGGAAAGATAAAATGGAATAAGAAATGTAATGCTGGAGGAGCCTTGGGCACTGTGTTCTCTTCTTCCTTTTGAAAATTGCAAGCCTGTCTTTGATATGATAACAAATATAAACTGTTTAAAACACCAAATGCAGAAAAACTGAGCCTAGCCTGTCATGGAGTTAATCCATTCCAGAGTGACACACAAATAGTGTAACACCCAGCAGATACATGTTATGGAAATATTTTGAATTGGATTTACATGTAGTGAGCAAATTGGAACTTTTGATTTATACCAGATATGGTAATATGCATGTTCTTGTATTAACAGAATGTAATCCTATTTGAAAATAATAAGTTTTCAACAGGCTCTGCAATTGGAAGCTACATGAAAAAAATTGTTTGGGTTTTAACTAGAGGTGGGCGAAAAGAATTATACCCTAAATTCAAAAGGTAGCCTCATTTTTTATCAGTCAGCGGCATGTTATTTTGCCTTTGGTTACTACTTATAAGAGATTTCTGGGATTGATGTATTTTAGCCTCCCCCCACCCCTTTATCTCTGGACTGTCCATTGCCACAGGCAAATAGTAAAGTGCAGAGCACTGGACAGGGATTTTTCTTTGCTCACATTACTTCTTACTGTCACTCTAGACAGTCTATGCATACCATCCAGACAATTAAAGGAGGAGCGGAGAAATACCCTTTATATTTTTTGGTTTGAGACTGCCTTTAGATACTGAGCACAGATTCACTGAATTATTTTTCATTGCACTCAGAATATTATAAGCTACACTGATAGGAAAATCAAATAAACAATACAATTTGGAGATAAAAAGAAACAAGACAGGATCCTATTTTATATTGTTTTTGGAGGCATCTCTGACTGGGAACACTGGGCATGCTGAGTCCAGGTACATTTCTTCATCAGCACATGAGAGGTTTCCATTACAGAATAGTTTTAGATCTTCATTTTTCAAAATAAAAACACATATTGTTTGAGGAAGCTTTGCTTTAGGGACCTATATATTTAAATTAATTGGTGAGACCTGGCTGGTAGATTGCACCAGAATTATTGACCGTAATTTCCATCCAGTTTTTCTCCAGTGTCCAGGCACATTACATAGTCATTTTCTCTGGGTTACTAGCTTAACATCTGACCAATCTGCCCTCCACATAAAAACACACCAAAGCATAATAAAAACTCTCCTTAGGTAAATGATCCACAATTTGGTGTATGGGTATTTAAGACTTACCTCACTATTGGGTCACATGATATGCATCTTGAAACGTTTCTTTTTAGTTTGTTTTCTGCTTATGGCTCTCAATGTATTATTTAATTAAAAATGTTTTGTATATGTAGTCACTAAGTTTTCTGTTTTGATTGACTCTTACAATGGTAGACAGCAAACCTCTGAGCTGATTTGGCTGCTTGATTTTGACTGAAAGCTGCTTTCTTTTTTTTAAAGATTTTATTTATTTATTGTTTAGAGAGGGAAGGGAGGGAGTTAGAGAGAGAGAGAGAAACATCAATGTGCGGTTGCTGGGGGTCATGGCCTGCAACCCAGTCATGTACCCTGACTGGGAATCGAACCTGCGACACTTTGGTTTGCAGCCCACGCTCAATCCACTGAGCTACCAGCCAGGGATTGAAAGCTGCTTTCAAAATCAATTTAGATGAGCTGAAAATTTTGACTTATTGGTATACTCCAAATATTAGGAAAAATTATTTAATTAATGGTTGCATGTCCAGATTCTCATGAAGTTCAACCAAGCAATTCCAAAGTATCCTTAGTTATAGTAACCTTGTTGTTATTTTTTCAATGTATTTTGTAGGCTTTTAAAAATCACATTTTGAAAAATAAAAAATACTTTATATGATTCAGATATCATAACAAGTCACACATCTGTTAAACATCACTATATGATATTATTTATATTCTCCTATTAAAAGGATAATTGGATAAATGGTAATGGAAAAATGCAATAAACATGTTTAAAAATCTACTTCTGATTCACAGAGAGGAGAAAATTTTTATCAGTATTCTTATGACCTCACCAAAAGTTAAAATGTTTCTTCACTTAGAAGTAACAATAGTAAATTCCCTTTGACTTTGTAGTGAAAGACTGAGTAAGCAATTTAGACTCCTAGAGTAAAAGACATTGTTAGAAGAAAGCATATACCACCAATGATTAATACACTAAGAAATAGAGATACATGCCAACTTGTATTTTGCCCTCTCTTGTTTTCTATGTCACTGTGCATATAACTTAACTTCTATTAATATCAATTAGGATATGTGGAAGCTAAAAATTATTTTTAAATAGATATATGATTCATCTGTTAGCATCTGAAGACCAAATAAAAGAAGTCAGCACTTTAACAGTTTGGAAGGGTTTTTCTTTTGGATTGATTTTTAAAATCTATGTGAGGTTATTTATATTATCTGCAGCTTTGTACTCTAAGAGAAAATGTGGGAATATCAATGTTGAAACAAATTTTAAAGGGAAACATTAGCTATTGTGAGAAGAATAAAGAGTGTCAATGCTTCAAGACTAAGGGCAGGGTAGGGCAGTGGTCGAAAAAGAGGAGGCACACAAGGTATCATTTATTAGTTCTAAAAGGTTACCTCATGTTTCACTGCTTTCACTGTGTTTATAGAGAATGTAGCAATTTGTTATGAAAATGGTTTGTCTGAGATAAGTAAGAGTTTTGAGGCAGTGATATGAAGATTACTCTGTAATATTCTCACTTGTGAATATAAAAAATTAAAAATCACTAGGAATATTTAAAAAACATCAAAGTATTCTATTTTGTTTTTTATTTGTGAAAAAATATATATAATGGAACAATCAATTTCTATTGGGGGGAAGAACTCTGAAAAGTGGCCCCTTTGTAAAGCAAGACTTGTATCTCCAGTACCAGTTTCATGAATTATAATCTAAATGTGCCAAGGGGCAACTGGGCTGCGTCTTTTTATTTTTATATTTTCATTTTTTTTACTCTTGTTTAAGTACTGTTGTCTTCATTGGACTACATTTTTTAACTCACAAATAAAGCCCGAAGGGTCTAGTAAATAAACATACAAAGAATATGTGAAGATGATTTACCAATATGATATGTATAGTAGAAAACTTGGCATTCTTAACCAGGATAAAAACTGAATGTGCAAAATTTAAAAATTTTGAAGGTCTGGGCCTGAGGGAAGGGAAAAAATGTAGGGTAATACCTAAATGTCTGGTTAGAACAATGTATAGAAAATAAAGAAAATGGGAGAAGGCATAGGTTTGAGAGAGATAAAATTTAAAAAATACATTTTGGATGTATTATTTTGAGACATTTAAAAGTCATTTGGGACCAAATAGTGATGTTATGAACCCTGTTAAAAACAAGAGAATAGTGTTTAGATAGAAAGGTTGGGATAGAAATATAAATATGGTAATCATCAGCAAGGAGTTGGAGTAGGTCATCTAAAGAGAGAAGGCAAAGAGAGAAACATGTTTATAATTACTAGGCCTCAAGGAACCCCAAATTTAGAAGTTGGGAAAAAGAGCCATCAAAAGAGACTGGAAAGGGACCTGAGTGAATGAAGAGTAAAGCCTCTACAGAATGAGGCTGCTAAATTCCAAAAAGGAAACATGAAGATGATATTGCATTGTATGTTGAGTGATTCCTTGAGCTCAGGAAGAAAGAAGACAGAAAGGTATTCATTAGGTTTGACATTAGGGATGTTTTTGTGTGCTTGAGACAATTGTGATTTCAGTAGTATACCAAGGATGAGTGCCATATTTGAGTGCATTACAGAGAGTCTCAATGATGAGAAATATGAATTGCACAGAAAATAGTGAGAAGGTAGAGTTTTCTTTGTTGATGTTTCTGTTAAAACAGGATATAGAAGAGAATGTTTATGTGTTGATGGGAATGACCCATTGTAAAAAGATTGACACTATAAGAATAAAACAATTAGAGTAAAAGATAAGTAACTGAGCATGTAGGCAATAATTATTGCCCACATTCAAGCTTGATATTATTAATGGGGGGTACTATTTGTTTCAGACTTCACACTAATCACTGATTGGAGGACTATTTCCTTCATTGTCACAAGAGGGAAGATGGTGATGGATGTAGGAACACTGATAATGCAAACAGTTATCAGTGTGTGTGTGTGTGTGTGTGTGTGTGTGTGTGTGTGTGTGTGTTACACGTTGCAGTAATAATTGTATTTCAAGAATTTTGACTAATCAAAAACCAAATTATATAAAAATAATTCCAAAGCCATAAATATAACTTTGAAAAGTTAATGGTTTTAATTATAAAGTGAAACTTTGTATAGCTCTGAGTTAAATACCATTAAGGAAATGCAGGGTTTTCTTAATTTTAGCTTTTGCATTTGAGTAATGACCTTTATTTTCAGATCACTACTACCATTTTATTAAAATAAAACATAGCTTTCTCACCATTAAATCCTACTGTTACCATAAGCCATTGAGTTTCAAAGTGCAGTCTTGAATCCCTTCTTGAGACTCTTTTGGGGATTTCCAGATACAAGGTCAAAACTATTTTTATAATAATACTAATTTTCTTTGCCCTTTTTATTGTGCTGGCACTGTCATTGATGGTGCCAAAGTACTAATGATGACTAAAACTGCTGGCACCTTAGTGCAAATTGTGGTAGTGGCATTGTATCATACCAACTCACTGTGTCCTTTGCCATCATGAACTCCCAGTAAATCACACAAACAAAAAAAAGCAGTTTCATTTAAGAAAAATGAAGCAGTAACAATTATTAATTTAATTACTTATTAAATTATTACTTTTATAAAATGGTACTTTGAGTACATGGCTTTGTAATATTCTGTGTGATGAAATGGGAAATGCACATGAAGAACTTCCATTGTATATTGAAATACCATGCTGATCTCAAAGAAAAGGACTTGTATGATTATTCAGCTTACCTAAACACCTTTTACTGGAACATCATTTTTACTCGAAAGAATGATTGTTAGACTTAATATGATTAATGAGGTGTGGATATTTGGCATACATTTTCTCACAATTATCGAAAATGAGCCTGTTACTCTAAGAAAAACATCTGACAGTATTTCTTGTCAATGATAAGTTTCAAGTATAAATTAGAATTTTGGAAAATTTGCATTCATTACTATAAACCTGGCAAGTTTCCAATATATATAATCTTTTCTGAAGAGATTGGTGATCACTAATTAACAACATTGATGATTTGATTTAAAAAATATCATGTAATGAAATGTGTCAGCATTTGTTTATTATTTTGTTTCTTTTGCCTGAGGAGATTGATAAGAAAAAATATCACTACAAAGGGGAAGGGTTTACAGGAACAAGTGTAAAGGACACATGGACAAAAACTAGGGGCAGGTAGAAATGGGAGGGAGGTGGGGAGGGCTGGGTGGGTGGGCTGGGATGGGAGTAAAAGATAGAAAATTGTACTTGAACAATAATTAAAATAAAATTTAAAAAAAATCACTACAAGAAATGTCTGAGATTTTACTACCTATATTTTATTCTAGGATTTTATGGTCTTGAGTCTAACATTTAATCTGTAATCCATTTGGAATTTATTTTTGTGTGTGGTGTAAGAAAATGGTATAGTTTCATTTTTTTTGCATGTATCTGTCCAATTTTCCCAATGCCATTTATTAAAAAGGCAATATTTGCAATATTATATGTTTTTGCCTCTTTTGCCAAATGTTAAATGACAGATGGGCATGGGTATAAAGATAAGGGTTTACTTCTAGGCTCTCTATTCTGTTCCATTGATCTATAAGTCTATTTTTATGCCAGTATCATGTTTCTATTACTATAGCTGATATCAGATAACTTGATTCCTACAACTCTATTCTTCTTTCTCAAGATTGCTGTGGCTATTTGGGGTCATTTGAGTTTACATATACACTTTTAGAAGATTTGTTCTAGTTCTATAAAGTACACCATTGAGGGGATGAAGATGGTGGTGATGTATGCGGGGACTGAGCCCACTTGCTCGTGCACCCAACTGGGACACCTAGCTGAACTTCTGAAGAACAGAGTGAATAGCCAACAGGATCCCAGTTGATATGAAGATTGGAAGCTAAAGTGCACAGAGGATGCTTAAAAACAGGCAGTGAGGAGATTTTGTAGGCTGATGGGAAGGTCCCTGAGTCTTTTGCTGGAGACCATGGCTACCAAAGAAACACTGGAGAGCCAGGCCAGTCAGAGCAACCAAGGGGCTTCCCTCCCCTCCCAGAGCAGGGAAGTCCCAGATCTGCACCAGGAGAGACCAGGATAAATAAAGTCATTGGGGGGAATAAAAAGTCAGTCAGTGACACACAGCCAAAGGTGCACACCAGTGGGGGCGGGGAGGTGGCGGTTGCCAGCTGGGACACTACCAGAGAAATCGGGGAGCTGGGGGACACCTAGAGTTGGGAGAAGAGAGAGGCCGTGACTGACCATGATCCAGATAGATTCTGGACTGGTCAGAGAGTTGGGCTATGTGGAAAGCTGGGTGCTTGTTAGGAGTGGCAGGCAGCACTCAAGGGGACTTTTCTTACAAGTAGAACTTAGCTCCTGTGCAGGGACCTCACATACAATGGCTGGGTCAGCATAAAGGGAGGACTGTAGGCATGATTTATTCCCAATCAGGGCACCTCATGGACCGGTCAAAGTGGGGCAGAAGCACCCAGAGACAATTTTTTTCAATAAGGGCACTGAGCCCCTATGCAATGACCTTGTGTGCACAAAGGGCCAGGCCAACAAAGACGGAGGAAGGTGGGTGTAATTTGTTCCCACTCAGTGCACCTCAAGGACTGATCAAAGGGGTGCAAAACAAGGTGGATTATTGGTGTAGTTCAGGTGCAAATGCACAGAGTGCAAAAAGCAGGCTACATAGTGCTCTGAGGGTGTGAGGTGGAAACTGGGTGCCTGTGAATATTACAGCCCAGACTGAGCTCCCATCCTTTTGGAATCTCAGGAAAGGGAAAAATGGACCCCTGTCCACCTCAGTATGCAGAATCCAGGACAGACCTGCAAAACTGGTTTGGCAAGTTTAAAATCCACTGGAGGCTTCCCCCTCCCCCAAGAGTAAGACAATAGGACCTGGAGTTGTGAGAAAACCAGAAAGAAGTCAAAAGGCTAACAGCAACAGGTGAGACAAATTTCACTCTGCTATCCTTCAGAACTTGGGTTTTTGTTTCTCTTCCTTCTGTTTATTTAGTTTATTTTGTTTTGTTTGTTTGTTTTTATTATTTGAATTTTTTATTCTCCCTTTCATATTGCATTTTAATTTTTCTTCTTTTACTTGACTCATATCCCAAATAACACTCCATTCTTGGACTCTTAATTTTTATTCTTTTTATTCAGATTATATATTTCTTACCATATTATTGTTATCCAAATCCCACACAGCACCCTTCCTAGTCTTAATGCATTTCTACATCTTCCTGAGCTTTACTACTGTTGGTATAAACTTTATTTTCTCTCATACTACACCTAGTTTCTACCCCTTACTCTTACTATTTCTCCTCCATCTAACTTCACATAAGCTCTCTTCTTTCTTAAGTCAGCTCACATGCTCTTTCCCTCCTAATAAGAGACTTATTTCTTTTTCACCTTTTATAAACAGTGGCTAGTTGGGTTAAATATCGCAGTTTCTGCTGTACTTCTCCAAAGGAACTCCTATTTGTTCACTAATTGTTTGTACTTTAAATCCCATACAATACTCTCCCACTGTGTTAAGCCATTTCACTTTCCTCCTGCCCCTGATCAATTGAATGAGGAATTTTATTTGATTGTTTTCTCTCTCCCCTTTTTTTTCATTTTTTGCCCCATTTCTCAACCTGGGCTTTATTCCTTCCTCTTATTATTTTGTTTCCACTATCCTCTCAAAATAATTTTTCTCTACTGTTGACAGCTTTTAATCATTTTTTTGCTTTTCTACAATATTCTTATTCCAATTCCACCTTGGTTAAACTATCCAATTATCATTGCTATCAGCCCTGCTGTGGATTTTCTGCAATTTTTTTCCCATTAGTCCAGTGCCTTTTCAATTTTATTTCTAACCTCATAGTATACTCTTCCTTCTTCTTACCCTATTGTCCCATTGCCCTTTTGTGTTTTACTTACATTGTAAATATTGCTCTATTCATTTTTGTGCCTCAGTTCTATCACAACTCTTCTCAATTTTCCTCCCTCTTACCACACAACATTTTCCCCTCTTTTAGTCATCTCATATTCCCTTTGCATATCTTATAATATCTGCAATATCTCTTCACCTTCATTAATCTTACTTCAATTGTGGTTGAATTATTTTTGTGCTGGGGGGGTTCTTTTTGCTATGATAAATTTGGTCCTCTGGTAATATTGCTTTGTTAACCAACATGTGTACAACAGTACACAATACAAGGTAAGAGTTTGAAGGGAACCCATTCCAGGTACTTCTCCCAGTCGTGGATGAAATGAGTTGACCCAGGCCCACTCTGTCTGACAGGAAAGGGGGTAGTGATTCCCCTAGTGAAGAATGCCCCCAACCCTTCTTTGAAATGGCTTTTATTGAGTATGTGCAGGGATATATGCATACATGCAAAGCAGAGCATCTGGAATTGCAAAAACAAACCAAAACAGTCACCTAAAACGGGAAAACAAAGAGAGAACCAGAAATTGAAAGGAATGAAAGATTCCCCAGTAAAAGAGCTAAGTAAAGTGGAGGTAAGCAAACTATCAGATAGAGAATTCAAAAATGGTGAAAAAGATACTCAAGGAACTCACAGACAACTACAAGGAACTGAGTAAGAACTACAACAATATGAAAATGGAAATAGGAACTATAAACAAGAACCAAGAAGAACTGAAGAATACAATATCTGAAAATAAAAAAAAACACTAAAAGAAATTATCAACCAATGGGATGAAGCAGAGGAATGAATTAGTGATCCGGAGGACAAGGTAGAAAGAAGCACCCAAGCAAAGCAGCAGCATGAAAAGAGACCCCCAAAATATGAAGATAGCTTAAGGACTGCAAGTCCACATGAAACACAGCGACATTCAAATCATAGGAATACCAGAAGGAGAAGAAGTGGAGCAAGGGATAGAAAACTTGTTTGAAAAAATAATGACAGAAAAATTCCCAAACCTAGGGAGGGGATAAGCCACACAATATCATGAAGCAAAGAGGGTTCTAATCAAGATGAATGCAAAAAAGCCTACATCAAAAGTGTGATAATTAAATTGCAAGTATTTTTTCTTGTTGTTCAAGTACAGTTGTCTGCCTTCCCTCCCCCCTCCATACACACACCCCAGCCATTCCCACCTCCCTCCCCTGATCCCACTCCACCTTGGTTTTGTCCATGTGTCCTTTGCAGTTGTTCCTGAAAACCCTTCCCCCTTTTTGCCCCATTACCCCTTCCATCTCCCCTCTGGTTACTATGAGTTTGTTTTTATTTTCAGTGTCTCTGATTATATTTTGCCTGCTTGTTTGTTTTGTTGATTAGGTCCCACTTAAAGGTGATATCATACGGTATTTGTCTCTCACCTCCTGGCTTATTTCACTTAACATAATGCTCTCCAGTTCCATCCATGCTGTTACAAAGAACAGGAGCTCCTTTTTTCTTTCTGCTATGTAGTATTCCATCATGTAAATGTACCATCATTTTTGATCCATTCATTTACTGATGGGCACTTAGGTTGTTTCCAGCACTTGGCTATTTTAAATTGTGCTGCTATGAACACTGGGGTGCATAGGTTCTTTTGGATCAGTGTTTCAGGGTTCTTAGGATATAATCACAGCAGTGGAATTGCTTGGACAAAAATCTGATCCATTTTTAGTTTTCTGAGGAAATTCCATACTGTTTTCCACAGTCATTGCACCAGTCTGCATTCCTATTCACAGTATGCTAGTGTTCCCTTTTCTCTATCCCCTCTACAGCATATATTGTTTGTTGATTTGTTTATGATGACCATTCTTCCTGGTGTGAAGTGGTATCTCATTGTGGTTTTAATTTGTATCTTTCTGATGGCTGAGCATCTTTTCACATGTCTCTGGGCCTAAAATGTCAAATATTAAAGACAAGGAGAGAATCTTAAAGGCAGCAAGGGAGAAACAAGAAGTAACATAAGAGGGAGTTCCAATTAGGCCAGCATCTGATTTCTTTACAGAATCCTTACAAGCCATAAGGGAATAGCAAGAGATATTCCACGTAATGAAAACCAAAGGCCTACAACCAAGACTATACCCAGCAAGGCTCTCAATTAAAATGGAATGTAAAATAAGGAGCTCCCCAGACAAAAGAAGATTGAAATAATACACTTCTACCAAACCAGCACTTCAAGATATGCTAAAGGGACTACTCTAAGAAGAGGAAGAAAAAGAGTGAGAAATAGAGAATGTAGGAAAAAGGAGGAAAAATGACTTATAAGTACTTATCAATAATAATGTTAAATGTTCATGGATTTATTTCTCCAATCAAAAAACATAGGGAAGTTGAATGGATGAGAAGACATGACCTGCACATATGCTGCTTGCAAGAGACCCACTTCAGAAAAAAAGACCTACACAGACTAAAAGGGAATGATTAAAAAAAATATTCCAAGTAAATGGGCAGGGAAAAAAAAGCCACAGTAGCAACACTTATATCAGACAAAACAGACTCAAAATGAAAGCCATAAAAGGAGACACAGACACACATTACACAATACTCAAGGGAAGAATCCATCAGGAAGTCCTGAATGGTATGGCTCAGGGGATTGAGCACTGGACTGTGAAACTAAAAGTCACTGGTTTGATTTCTAGTCAGGGCACTTACCTGGGTTGTGGGCCAGGTTCCCACTAGGGGCGCTCAAGAGGCAACCACACCTTGATATTTTTCTCCTTCTCTTTCTCCCTCCCTTTCTCTCTGAAAAAAAAAATAAATAAAATCTTTAAAAAAAGAATCTATCATAAATACATAAACATTATAAACATCTATGCACCCAACATAGGAACACCCAAATACATAAGGAAAATCTTGGAGGATTCCAAGAAAGATCAACAGCTACACAACTATACTCAGTGATTTTAACACCACACTGACAATAGATAGATCTTCCAAACAAAATATCAACAAGTATATTGTGGCTTGAACAGTGCCCTAGATACAATGGACTTAACTGATATACATAGAACATTTCATCCCAAAGAAGATATATATTCCTTTCAAACACACATGGGATATGTTTAAAGACAGACCATAAGATAAGACAAAACAAGCCTCAACAAATTCAAGAAAATTGAAATCATACCAAGCATGTTATCAGACCACAAGGGCATGAAACTAGAAACCAACCTCCAGGAAAAAAAAAAACAAAAAAACTCAAAAACACTCAAATGGAGATTGAATAGCATGCTATTAACAATGACTGGGTTAATAATGAGATCAAGAAAGAAATCCAAAAGTTCTGGAAGCAAAGGAAAATAAACATAGAACAGCCCAAAACCTATGGGACATAGCAAAGGCAGTCCTGAGAGGGAAGTTCATAGTGATACAGGCCTACCTACAAAGATAGAAACATTTCAAATAAACAACCTAACACACATCTACAAAGAACTGGAGGAACAACAACAGACAAAGCCCAGAGTGAGTAGAAGGAAGGAAATAATTAAGATCAGAATAGGATTAATGACATAGAGACTAATAAAAAAACAATTCAAAGGATCAATAAATCCAGAAGCCAGTTCTTTGAAAAGATAAACAAAATTGACAAGCCTTTAACCAGACTCATCAAGGAAAAAAGAAAGAGGGACAAATACAATCAGAAATGAAAGGGGACAGATTCCAACTGATACCACAGAAATACAAAGGATTGTAGAAATTACAATGAACATCTATATGCCAAGAAATTTGAAAAGCTTGGTGAAGCAGACAAATTTCTAGAAAAATATAATTTCCAAAACTGAATGAAGAAGAAGCAGAAGGCCAGAATATACCACAAACGATGAAATTTAAGTAGTGATAAAAAACACTCCTGGCACACAAATGCTCTGGACTGGATGGTTTCACTGGAAAAATTTACAAAACATTTCATGAAGAGTTTTCCTTTATCCTTCCCAGAGCATTCCAAAAAGTCCAAGCACAGGGAAGACACCCAAGCTATTTTTATGAGGTCACCATCATCTTAATTCCAAAACCAGATAAAGATATATAAAGTAAGGAAACTATAGACCAGTATTCCTGCTGAACATAGGTACTAAAATCCTCAACAAAGTATTGGCAAACCACATCCAGCAATACATTAAAAAGATCATACACCATAATCAAGTGGGATTCATTCCAGGGATGCAAGGAACTCATGATATGTGTAAATTAATAAATGTAATATAGCATATAAACCAAAAGAAAGACAAAAATCACATGATCATACAGATGGATGCAGAAAAATCATTTGATAAGGTACAGCACCCATTTACCATAAAAACACTGAGCAAAGTGGGAATAGAGGGAGCATATCTCAACATAATAAAGGCCATATATGGAAACCTATAACCAGCAATCATATTCAAGAGGAAAACCTAAAATCTTTCCCACTAAGTTCAAGAACAAGACAAGGATGTCTGCTTTCACCACTTCTAATCAACAGGATACTAGAAGTCCTAGCTACTGTGATCAGACAAGAAAAAGAAGTAAAAAGCATCTAGATAGAAAGGAGGAATTAAACTGTCATTGTTGGCAGATGACATGAGAGTGTACATAGAAAATCCTGTAGGCTCCACCAGAAAACTACTGGACTTAAGTGAATTTGTCAAAGCAGCAGGATACAAAGTCAATATTTAGCAATTGAAGGCCTTTTTATACACCAAAAATGAAATACCAGAAACAGAAATCAGGAAAAAATCTCATTTGCTATAGCAATAAGAAAAATAAAGTACCTAGTAATAAACCTAACCAAGAAGGTGAAAGACCTATACTCATAAAACAACACAAAACTAAAGAAATAAATTGAGGAAAACACAAGTAAATGGAATCATGTGCCATGTTCATGGACTGGAAGAATTAACATCATCAAAGTGTCCATACTACCCAAAGCAATTTATAGATACAATGCAATACTTATTAAAATACCAATGACATATTTCACAGATACAGAACAAAAATTTCAAAAATTCATATGGAACCATAACTTACCCCAAATAGTCACAGCAATTTTGAGAAAGGAGGAAAAAGTAGGAGGGATCACAATATTTGATATCAAGCTATATTACAAGGCCACTGCAATCAAAACAGTCTGGTACTGGCATAAAAACAGACACAAAGATCAATGGAACAGAATAGAGAGCTCAGAAATAAACCCATGACACTATGTTGAATAAGCATTCAACATAGGGGGCAGAAGAATAAATGGAGTAAAATAGTCTCTTCAACAAATGGTTGTGAGATCTGGACAGCTACATGCAAAAAAAAAAATGAAACTTACCAAGTTACCAATAAAAGTTACCAATGAAATCACCAAGTTACACCATGTACCAAGGGGTGCCAAACTCATTTTCATTGGGGGCCACATCAGCATCGTGGTTACCTTCAATGGGCCAAATGTAATTTCAAATTCTTAACAGCTAAGGATTACTTACATTTATACAGACCTAAAATTATTTTGACTCTTGGAGGGCAACTGTGAGGCTGATGTGGCTCCTGGTGAAAATGAGTTTGACACACCTGCCACACACAAAAATAAACTCAAGATGGATAAAAGGTTTCAATATAAGTCACACCACCATAAAAATCCTAGAGGAGAACATAGGCAGGAAAATCTCAGATATTCCACGCATCAATATTTTCACTGATATATCCCCTAGAGCAAGGGACATAAAGGAAAGCATAAAGAAATGGGACCTCATCAAAATAAAAAGTTCCTGCATGGTTAAAGAAAACATCAACAAAATGAAAGGAAAACATCAACAAGGAAATTTTCCCACATCAACAGTGTGGGAAAATATATTTACCAATAATACCTAGGACAAGGGTTTGATTTTCAAAACATAACAAACTCACATGGCTCCACATTAGGGAGACAAGCCAATAAAAAAAATGGGAAAAGGACCTGAACAGATCTTTTCCAAGTAGGACATATAGAGGGTTCAGAGCAACCTGAAGGCATGCTGAGCATCACTAGCCATCAGAGATGCAAATTAAAACAACAATGAGATACATTGTCACACCAGTATCATAACCAAATCCACAAACAAGTCCTGGTGAGTTTGTGGAGAAAAGGGAACCCTAGTACACTGTTGGTGGAAATGCAGACTGATGCAGCCACTGTGAAATACAGAATGGAATTTCCTTGAAAGACTAAAATTGGAACTGCCTTTTGACCTGGCAATTCCACTGCTGGGGTTATATCCTAAATATCCTGAAACACTAATTCTAAAGAACCTATGCACCCTATTGTTCATAGCAGCATATGTAATATAGCCAAATGTTGAAAGCAACCTAAGTGCCCATCAGTAATTGAGTAGATCAGAAAACTATGGTACATTTACAGAATGGAATACTACACAGCAGGAAGAAAGAAGGAGCTCCTACTCTTCATTGCAACATGAATGGAACTGGAGAGCTTTATGTTAAGTGAAATAAGCCAGGCTGTGAAAGACTAATACCATATGATCTCCCCTATAAGTGAAATCTAATAAACAAAACAGTCAAGCAAGATATAACCAGAGACATTGAAATAAAGAACAAACTGACAGTAACCAGAGGGGGTGGGGGAGGGGCTATCAGAGGAAAGAAGAGGCTGGGTCACTAAATAACATGTATGAAGGGCCCATGGACAAAACCAAAGAAGCATAGGGTTGAAAGTGGGAGGTAGGAGTGGGTATGGTGGGGGAGAGTGGCGGGGGAAAATAAAAACAGCTGTACTTGAACAACAATAAAATAAAAAAATTAAATAATACAATTAAATAAAATAATAATCAAAGTACATCATTGGTATCTTGATAGGAATTGTGTTGAATCTATAGATTGCTTCAAGTAATGTGGACATTATAATGATGTTAATTTTCTCTCCATGAACATGGTATATGCTTTCACCTATTTGTCTCTTGTTTAATTTCTTTCTTCAGTGACTTCCTAGTACAGTTCTTTATATTCTTGGTTATATTTATTCTAGGTATTTTTTAAGCAATTGTAAATAGGGTTCTGTCCTTTGTTTTCCTTTCTGATAGTTCATTATTAGTGTATAGAAATGCCACTGATTTTTTTAATGTTTATTTTGTATTCATTTATCAGTTCTAGTTCGGTTTGCTAGAATGTAGTTTTTTGGTGGAATCTTTAAGGTTTTCCACATACAGTGTCATGTAATCTGCAAATAGTAACAGTATTATTTCTCTCTTTCCATTATGGATGCCTTTTATTTCTTCTTCTTGCCTAATTAATTTGGCTAGGGCTTCCAGAGTGATGTTGTAAAAGAGTGGTGAAAGCAGACATCCCTGTATCATTCCCAATCTTAAGGGAAACTTTTGTAGATTTTGTCTATTGAGTATGATGTTGCCTGTGGGTCTGTCATATATGACCTTTAGTATGTTAAAGTAAGCTCTCTCTATTTTTTACCTTGCTGAGAGTATTTATCATAAATGAATAATGAATTATATAAAATGCTTTCTCTGTATTATTTATTTTTTATCATTCATTTTTTATGTGGTGTATCATGTTTGTTGATTTGCAGGTATCATATGAATCTTGAATATCCCTCTTGAGCCCTGGCTAGGAATTGAACACCAGCCTGTGAACCAAACAGTCGGTGGTTCGATTCCCAGTCAGGGCACATGTCTAGGTTGCAGGCCAGATCCTCACTGTGGGACACATGAGAAGCAACCACACATGATGTTTCTCTGCCTCTCTTTCTCCCTCCCTTCCTCTCCATCTAAAAATAATAAATAAATAAAATAATTTTTAAAAAGAAAGAAAATCCCACTTAATTATGGTTGGATCTTTTAATACATTGCTGGATTCGGTTTGCTAGTATGTTGTTGAGGAGTTTAGCATCTATGTTCATCAGGAATATTGGCCTATAATTTTCTTCTTTCTTTGTAGAGTCTTTATCTGGTTTTGAAATTAGAATTAATATGGCCTCATAAAATGAGTTAGAGAGTTTTTCTTCCTCTTAAATTTTTTGGAAAATTTTGAGAAGGATAGTTGTTAGTTCTCAGAATAATTGGTAAAATTGACCCATGAAGCCATTCAGTCCAGGACTTTTGTTTGTTGGGAGTTTTGTTGTTGTTGTTGTTGTTGTTGTTATTGTTAATTACTGTTTCAATTTCACTACATTCACTTGTCAATTCAGATTCTGTGAGTCTTGCAAAATCTGTTTTAGAAGATTTTATGTTTCCAGAAATTTACCCAGTTCATCCAAATGGTCAAATTTTGGGAGATTATTGTACATAATAATTTCATAAAATCCTTTGTATTTGTTTGGAACCATTTGTTATTTTCCCGCTTTCATTCTCAATGTTTTATATGGGTCCTCTTTCTTTTTTCTTGATTAATTTGGTTAAAATTTTGTAAATCTTGTTAATATATTCAAATACCACCTCTTGGTTTCATTTATCCTTTGTATTTTTTTACTCTCCATTTTATTTATTTCTGCTCTGATCTTTATTATTCCTTCTTTCTAATCACTTTGGGATGTTTGTTATTTTTTATTTAATTTTTTAAATTTTATTTTAATCATTGTTCAAGTATCTTTTTCTGTCCTTTACTCCCATTCCACCCCCCCCCCGTCCCTCCCCACCTCCCTCCCATTTACACCCCACCCCTAGTTTTTGTCCATGTGACTTTTATATTTGTTCCTGTAAATCCTTCCTATTCTCCCCTGAAATTCCTTCCCGTCTCCCCTCTGGTCACTGTCAGCCTAACCTCTATTTCAGTGTCTTTGACTATATTTTGCTTGTTTCTTTGTTTTGTTGTTTAGGTTCCTGGTAAAGGTGAGATCATATGGTATTTGTCTTTCACTGCCTGGCTTATTTCGCTTAGCATAATGCTTTCCAGCTCCATCCATGCTGTTGCAAAGGATAGGAGCTCCTTCTTTCTTTCTGCTGCATAGAATTCCATTGTGTAAATGTACCATAGTTTTTTGATCCATTCATTTACTGATGGGTACTTGGGTTGCTTCCAGCACTTGGCTATTGTAAATTGTGCTGCTATGAACATTGGGGTCCATAGGTTCTTTTGGATTGGTGTTTCAGTGTTCTTAACGATATAATCTCAGCAGTGGAATAGCTGGGTCAAAAGGCAGATCCCTTTTTAGCTTTCTGAGGAAGTCCCATAGTGTTTTCCATAGTGGTTGTACCAGTCTGCAGTCCCATCAACAATGCACTAGGGTCCCCTCTTCTCCACAACCTCTCCAACATTTGTTGTTTGTTGCTTTGCTTATGATGACCATTCTGACTGGTGTGAAGTGGTATCTCATTGTGGTTACAATTTGCATCTCTCTGATAGCTGGCGATATAGAACATCTTTTCATATGTCTCTGGATCCTCTGTATGTCCTCCTTGGAGAATTGTTTGTTAAAGTCCATTGCCCATTTTTTAACTGGGTTGCTTGTCTTCTTAGAGTGGACTCATGTAAATTCTTTATATATTTTGGAGATTAAACCTTTGTCCGAGGTATCATTGGCAAATATGTTTTCCCGCACAGTTGGTTCTCTTTTTATTTTAATACTGTTTTCTTTAGCCATGCAGAAGCTTTTTATTTTGATGAGATCCCATTTGTTTGTTCTTTCCTTTATGTCCCTTGCTCTAGGGGACATGTCAGTAAAAATGTTTCTGCATGAAATACCTGAGATTTTCCTGTGTATGTTATCCTCTAGGACTTTAATGGTATCAAGGTTTATATTTAATTCTTTTATCCACCTTGAATTTATTTTTGTGTGAGGTGTAAGTTGGTGCTCGAGTTTCATTTTTTTTCCATGTAGCTGTCCAGTTCTTCCAAAACAATTTGTTGAAGAGGCTATTTTTACTCCATTTTATGTTGCTGCCTCCTCTGCCAAATATTAATTGACCGTAGAGACTTGAGTTTATTTCTGGGCTCTCTGTTCTGTTCCATTGGTCCATGTGCCTGTTTTTATGCCAGTACTAGGCTGTTTTGATTACAGTGGTCTTGTAATATAGTTTAGTATCAGGTATTGTGATCCCTCCTACTTTACTCTTCTTTCTCAAAATTGCAGCAGCTATTCTGGGTTGTTTATAATTCCATATACATTTTTGAAGTATTTGTTCTATGTCTGTGAAATATGCCATTGGTATTTTAATAAGTATTGAATTGAATGTGTAAATTGCTCTGGGTAGTATGGACATTTTAATGATATTAATTCTTCCCATCTATAAATACAGTATATATTTCCATTTGTTTGTGTCTTCCTTGATTTCTTTCTTCATTGTTATGTAGTTTTCTGAATACAAATTTTACCTCTTTGGTTGGCTTTATTCCCAGGTATTTTATTTTTCTTTTTGCCATATCAAATGTTATTTTTTCCTTGATTTCTGCTTCTGCTGTTTCATTGTTGGTATACAGAAATGCCTTTAATTTCTGGATATTGACTTCGTATCCTGCTGTTTTGCCAAATTCATTTTTTAGGTCGAGCGGTTTTTTGACCTAGTCTATAAGATTTTCTATGTACACTATCATGTGAACTGCAAACAGTGACAGTTTTGTTTCCTCCTTTCTGATTTGGATGCCTTTTATTTCTTTTTCTTGACTGATCTCTGTGGCTAAAACTTCCAATACTATATTGAATAGAAGTGGAGAAAGTGGACATCCTTTTCTTGTTCCTGATCTTAGTGGAAAAGATCTTACTTTTTGCCCATTGAGTATGATGTTGGCTGTAAGTGTCTCGTATATGGCCTTTATTAGGTTGTGGAATGCTCCCTCTATTCCCACTTTGCTGAGTGATTTTATCATAAATGGGTGCAGCACCTTATCAAATGCTTTTTCTGCATCTATTGATATGATCATGTGAATTTTGTCTTTGCTTTTATTTATGTGATATATTACATTTACTGATTTGTGAATATTGTACCATCCTTGCATCCCTGGGAGGAATCCCACTTGGTCATGGTGTATGATCTTTTTTATGTACTGTTGGATGCAGTTTGCCAATATTTTGTTGAGGATTTTAGCATCTATGTTCATCAGCAATATTGGCCTGAAGTTTTCTTTCTTTGTTGTGTTTTTATCTGGTTCTGGATTAGGATGATGCTGGCCTCATAAAAAGAGTTTAGGAGTGTTTCATCTTTTTGGATTTTTTTGGAATAGTCTGTGAAGGATAGGGGTTCTTTAAATGCTTTGTAGAATTCTCCTGTGAAACCGTCTGGTCCAGGGCTTTTGTGTGTCGGGAGGTTTTTGATTACTGCTTCAATTTCTTTTGCTGTTATTGGTCCTTTTAGGCTTTCTGCTTCTTTTTCATTGAATTTTGGAAGATTATATTTTTCTAGAAATTTGTCCATTTTACCTAGTGTACAAAGTTTTTGGCATACAGTTCTTTGTAGTATTTTTTTACAAGCCTTTGTATTTCTGTGGCATAAGTTGCAATCTCTCCTCTTTCATTTCTGATTGTGTTTGTGTCTTCTCTCTTTTTTTCTTGATGAGTCTGCTTAAAAGCTTGTCAATTTTATTTATCTTTTCAAAAAACCAGCTCCTGGATTCATTGATCCTTGTTCTTTTAGTGTCTATGTCATTTAATTCTGCTCTGATCTTGGTTACTTCCTTCCTTCTACTTGCTCTGTGCTGTCTTTGTTGTTGTTCCTCGAGCTCTTGTAGATGTAATGTCACGTTGTTTGTTTGAAATATTTCTGTCTTCTTTAGATAGGCCTGTATAGCTATAAACTTACCTCTCAGAACTGCCTTTGCTGTGTCCCATAGGTTTTGGGTTGTTGTGAGTTCATTTTCATTTGTTTCCATAAACCTTTTGATTTCTTCCCTAATTTCATTCTTGACCCATTCATTGTTTAATAGCATGCTATTTAATCTCCATGATTTTGAGTGTTTTGGATTTTTTCCCAGGGATTGGTTTCTAGTTTCATTCTTTTGTGATACAAAAAAAAATGCTTGTTATGATTTCAATCTTGAAATTGTTGAGGCTTGTTTTGTGTCCTCTCATGTGGTCTACCTTTGAAAATGTTCCATGTGAATTTGAAAAGAATGTGTATTTTGGTTCTTTGGGATGAAAGACTCTATACATATCTGTTAAGTCAATTTGACCTACAGTGTTGTTCAATCCCACAATATGTTTGTTGATATTTTGTTTGGGAGATCTGTCCATTTTTGAAAGTGGGGTGTTAAAGTCTCCAACTATAATTGTGTTGCTGTCAATATCTTTCTTGAAGTCCTCTAAGATTTTCTTTATGTATTTGGGTGTTCCTTTTTTGGGTGCATATATGTTTACAATATTTATGTCTTCTTGGTGGAATCATCCCTTGAGTATTATGAAGTGACCTTCTGGATCTCTCTTTATGGCCCTTTTTTGGAAGTCTATTATGTCTGACATGAGTGTTGCTACCCCGACTTTAATTTCCTGTTAGTTTTCTTGGAAAATTTGTTTCCAGCCCTTCACTTTCAGCCTGTGTGGGTCTTTTATCCTGAGGTGGGTCTTTTGTAGGCAGCATATGTGTGGGTCATGTTTTCTTATCCATTCAGCTATTCTATGTCTTTTTATTGGGGCATTTAATCCATTTACATTTAAGGTTATTATTGATAGGTACTTGTACATTGACATTTACTTGCCTGTTGTTCCTCTCTCACTCTCTCTTTTCCTTCCTTTCCTTAAAGCAGTCCTTTTAGCATCTCTGGCAGAGCTGGTTTGGTCGAGGTGTATTCTTTTAAACTTATTTTTTCTGGGAAGCTTTCTATTTGGCCTTTATCTTGATTGAGAGCCTTGCTGGATAAAGTATCCTTGGTTGCAGAACTCTGGCTCTCATTACTTGGAATATTTCTTGCCATTCTCTTCTGGCTTGGAGCATTTCCATTGAGAAGTCAGCTGCTAGTCTAATTGGGGTTCCCTTGTATGTTACTTCCTGTTTCTGCCTTGCTGCGTTTAAGATTCTCTTTGTCACCCTGGCTGGCGTAGCTCAGTGGATTGAGCTCGGGCTGTGAACTAGGCATCATAGGTTTGATTCCCAGTCAGGGCACATGCCTAGGTTGCAGGCCATGACCCTCAGCAACCACTCATTGATGTCTCTCTCTCTCTTTAAAAATAAATAAATAAAATCTTTAAAACAAAGATTCTGTTTGTCTTGAAATTTTGCCGTTTTAATTATTCTGTGTCTTGAGGTGGGCCTCTTTGGATTCCTCTTGATTGGGACTCTCTGTGTTTCCTGGACTTGTGTGACTTTTTCTCTCATCAAATTAGGGAAGTTTTTTCATCATTACTTTTTCAAATAGGTTTCTATCCCTTGCTCTTCTTCCTCTCCTTCTGGTATCACTATTATACAGATATTATTACGTTTCATATTGTCTTGCATTTCTCTTAATCCCTCTTCATTCTTACTGAGCTTCTTTTCTTTTTGTTGCTCTTTCTGGGTGTTTTTTTTTCCTACTTTGTCCTCCAGATCATTGATAAAATCTTCTGCTTCATCGATCCTGATTTTCACTCCTTCTACTGTGTTCTTCAGTTCAGAAACTGTATTCTCCATTTCCTCTTGGCCCTTGTTTATAGTTTCTATTTCCTTTTTCATGTTGATATAGTTTGCAGTGAGTTCATTGTAGTTTCCCTGTAATTTCTCGTAGCTCATTGTGAACTCATTGAACTTCCTGATAATCATTTCTTTGAACTCAATATCTGATAGTTGAGTTGCCTCTATTTCATTTAGCATTCTTTCTGGGGCTTCCTCCTTTCCCTTCATTTGGGGATTTTTTCTTTGTCTTCTCATTGTTCGTGAGATTTTTCTTGTTAGCCTCTGTTTCTTAAATTAATCTGTTCTAGTTCCCTGTGTTTATGGTGTGAACTTCTGTGGTAGAATCCCTGTGAGATTCAGTGGTGCAGTCTCTTTCAGGTATCCTGGTGTTCTTAGCTTCCCCCTACTCTTTTTTTGTGATCAGTTGGAGGGATGAGGCAAAATGGTTTAGGACAGCAAATAAGTATTCTACGATATTTACAGTAGCAGCCAGTAGAGAAGAGATAGGAGATCCTTTGGATATGTAGTATGTTTACTGTAATCTTCCACCCCACTAACCACGTTTTTGAAAGGATGGAAAGAAGATAAAACTTTTTGGGGAGAAAAGGATTGTAAAGGATCTAGAAAGCAGTGAGGCTGTGGGAGGTCAGATTCTGAGGTAGGGTGAGAGTAAAGAATATTAGATAGGTGTAGTGTGTGAGAGGATAGAGTTAACCACTACAGTAATAGAGTTGGGGAGATCGAGATGTGGGCTGAGATCTGGGAGGGCTGTTGTGTAGTACTTATGTTACAGAACACAACAAGGGGGGCCTGAGACAATATACTATTATTGAAGAAGGCCCCGGGTCCATTTTGTCTGCCGCCCTAGGAAAGACGTCTCTCAATGCCAGAGATTTGTGAAAAGGAAAGGAAATGTTTATTTAATGCTATACAAACTTCAAGTAATGACCTAATGTCTTTATCAAAAATCCTAAAGTCCCTTAAAGCACCCACAAACAGACACAGTCCTTCCTTCCTTCCCCCTTTGCCCAGTCCAGAGTACCGTATCTCAGGAAAGGAAATAGAAGTCCATGGCTCAGGCAGTCCTCTGGTTCTTAGTTAGTCCTCCATCTTGACTGGGAGACCTCCCTGGGTTCCCAGCACCCTCAGCTGAGTCACCGGGATCTCTGCTAAAACCAGGTGGTGGTTCCCCTTCTAAAGCTGTGGGGGTCCCCGCTCTGTCCAGGCGTCATGGTTCTCCCTCTCCAGGCTGCGGGAAGGGGAGAGTCCCCACTTTGCCAAAGCCGCGTGGTTCTCTCTCCTAAAGCAGCACGGTCCTCTCTGGGATGCAGGAGTCTCCACTCCGTCAAAGCCGCGTGGTTCTCTCTTCTCTCAGGGCTGCGCATGGCTCTCCTTCTCAGGGCTGCGCATGGTGCTCCCTCCTCAGGGCTGCACATGGCTCTCCTTCTCAAAGCAGCATGGTTTTGTTTTTTTTTTTTAATGGCTGCCAAGTCTGGGTTTTAAATCCCCGCGGCCAATCTTCCTCTGCAGCCTCATTTCCGACTCCTCCCACACTCGGCTTCACATGCCAGAATTCATATTCTTCCAGCTTTACTGGGCTGCCATCTTGAGTCTGGGCAGGTGTAGCCCCATGTCCTAGAGCCAATCTTCTCTGAGGTCCCATGCAGGCACTGTAGCTTGGGGGATCTGCCCCCAGTCACATCTTGGTGGGGAAGTTACTTCCATTCCCCTGGCTCAGAGATGATCACAGCTATTTAACATATCTAAGCGACCAGCCAAAGGCTATAGATATGTTAAATGACCACGCCAGAGGGTAGCTGCAAGGCTGTTGCTATGTAAAACAGATCTCAATGGCCCTGCTCCATTTGTTCCTTCCCCCAACCCACACCCTGGGTGGGGGGGATGGAGACATCTGAAAATCTCCTGGACACCTTAAGTTCTGGACCCCATTTTAAATGCCTATTTGGGGTCCCCCCTCTTGGCTGCACCCTGTAACACTTACAATTATATGGAATAGGTCTTATTTACAGTAACATTAGAGCAACAATCATATGACAATCTATGAGATCTAGATAACAAGAATAGGGAGTATAGAACCTTGAGTAGTGTACTAATGGAACACAAATGAAGGACAGTAAATTAGCAATACACTATGAATGAGATAACAGGGGAAACCTATCAAACAATACAGTATAACCAGCCAAGCAAAGAAGACTATACAGAAAGAAGAGGAATACCAAAATGCTATTAAAATAAAAAATGTAAGAACAATGAAAATAAGGTAATACAAATATGCAATAACTTGCAGATTCAAAAAAAAACAGGAAAAAAAGCAGAAGATGGAATGAAGAAGAGATAAGTTTGGAAAGCAAAGAATAACAGTAGAGTGAAAGAAAGGGAAACATAAGGAATTGAGTGATATAAAAATAAGGACAATTAAAAAATAAAAAGTTACTTAAAAAAAGATAAAATCAAACAATCTAATAACAACAACAAAAAAATACCCTCTTGTTGGTTTCTAACTGGCCAAACCAATTTTTCTGGTCTTGCTAGCTTCAACAGGCTGTGTGGCAATTGGAGTGGCTTTTCTGCCTTCCCAGTCTGAACTCAGTCAGTCTATTGTGTACTGTCCCCAGGCTAGCTGAATAGTCTCCCCAGAGCTTGACTGGTGCCTTTCTGCAGGGCCCTGTGTGTGGGTCTGGGCGCTCCTAAGCATGCTCTCTGGAGCTCACTGTGGAGGGCTCTGGTACCCCGCAGAGGACCCACACCTTTTCCAGATTCACAATGTGAGCTCTGGGGATCCCGAGGGGATGTTCACTCTTCTGGAGCTCACTGACCTGGGATCCAGGATCCCGCGGAGCACCCTCACCTTTTCTGGGTTCAGGGCTTGAGTATCAGGGATCCTGTGTAGCGCCCATGCCTTTTCCGTGTTCAGGGCTGTGGCGTCTGGGTCTTCCACAAAACCACACTACCTCCAAGTTGGGAGTGTGGGCACACAACCAGGCCACTTTTGGTTGCGCAGGCTGGGGTGCACACTCTTCCCAGGGCTATGAATGGGTGCTTGTAGCCCCTGTGTGATTGTCTCTCAGTCCTCACTCTCCTCTCTGTGCCTTTAAGCAATGAACAACACCCCCCCCCCCCCCCCCCCGCCACCACCATGCTGCTCAATCCTTGTTTGGCTGGAGAGGGAGCAGTTGACCCAGCTCTCACCTGAGTGCCCTGAGGCAGACCCAGGAGCACTGGGCGTGGGGGCTGCAACCTCCCTGGTCCCCTCGCTGATCTCTGGGCCCTTATCCTGAAGCAGTCTTCTTACCGTCTGGTTTTTCAATGTCTGCTATAATTTTTGATCTCCAGCTTTCATAAATGTTGTGATATTGTTGGCCTTTTGCTCTGTTTCTCCATAGATCGGTCAGTTTTTCTCCCATGTATAGGGGGAAGAGGAATCTGCTCCCTCCTACCACACCACCAGCTTCCCTCTCTGTTATTTTTTTAAGTTCTTTTAAGTTTAAAGTTAGATAGTTTATTTGAGATGTTTCTTGTTTTTTAAGGTAGACCAGTAATGCTACCGATTTCTCTCTTATGATTGCTTACCCCCATCCCACAAATTTTGGGTTGTTGTCATCTCATTTTTATTTGTTTAAAGGTATCTTTCAATTTCTTCTGTGAACTCAATGTTAGCCCATTCATCATTTAATAAATGTTATTTTACCTCCATATCTTTTTGTGTTTTTCGGTTCTCCTCTTGTGATTAATTGATTTAGTTTTATAGCAATATCAATAGAGAAGTTGTGTAATATAATTTTAATCTTCTAAAATTTATTGAGACATATTTTATTTGCCAATATGTGTTTTATTCTAGAAAATGTTCCATATGCACTTGAAAATAATATGTATTTACTGTTTTGGGTGGAATGCTCTATGATATCAATTAAATTAATTTCATCTACTGTGTCATTTAAGGCAGATGCCCCTTGTTGATTTTCTGTCTGGAAGATCTATCCATTGATGTCAATGGGGTGTTAAAACACCACAACTCACCTTAGTACTGTAAATCTCTCACTTTATGTCCATCAAGATTTGCTTTACACATTTGGATGCTTTTATGTTGGATGCATAAATCTTTGTGAGGGTTATATCCTCTCATTGGATCGCTCCCTTTATCTTATGTAGTGTCCTTCTTTGTCATTTACCATAGCCTTAGTTTTAAATTCTATTGTGTCAGATATAAGTAGTGCTACTCCAGATTTAGTTTATTGCCATTTGCATAAAATATCTTTTTTCCAGACTTTTACTTTTATCTGTGTGTATCTTTTGTCTTGAAGAGGGTCTCCTGAAATAGTATATATATGAGTCCTGTTTTCTTATTCAGCTACCCTATGCTCTTTGACTGGAACATTTAATCCATTAAGCCATTTACAATAAAATGATTATGGATAGGCATGTATTTATTGCCATTTTATTTTTTATGTATGCTCCTCTGTTTTTTTTTTTTCTTTTTCCTATTGTTATAGCAAGTCCTTTAACATTTCTTTTAATACTGGTTGAGTGGTAAAAAACTCCTTTAGCTTTTTCTTGCCTGAGAAGCTCTTTATTTCTCCTTCAATTATAATGATAACCTTGCTTGGTAAAGTAGGCTTGGTTGTTGGTCCTTGTTTTTCATCATTTGAATATTTTATCCCAATCCATCCTGGCTTGCAAAATATATTTTGAGAAATCAGCTGTTAGTCTCCTGGGAACTCTTGTAGGTAAATTTATGCTCTTCTCTTGCTGCTTTTAAGATTCCACTTGATCTTTAACTTTTGGAATTTTAATTATGATGTGTCTTGGTATGTTACTCTTTGGATGCAACTTGTTTGGGACTCTCTGTACTTCCTGGACTTGTGTTGTTTTCTTCCTTCAGCAAGGTAGGTAAGTTTTCAGTCATTATTTCTTCAAATAAGTTCTCAATCCTTTGCTGTCTCTCCATTTTCTGGTACCCCTATTATGTGGATATTGTTATGCTTCATGTTTTCTCAAAGGTCCCTTACACTCTACTCATTTTTTTAATTATCTTTTCAGCATATGAGGGGATGCTAGCAGGACCACCCAGCTGGCCATTGGCAAGTAAATTTAAATTTTAGTTAGAAAATAGTTTAAATATTCAGTTATAAGATAGTTTGAGAGCCCACACACCTCTAGGAAAGAATACCTCATTTAAGCTCTATGCAGATTAAGAGACTTTCAGCCAAGATGGAGGCATAGTAAACATGCTTCACCTCTGCACAGAATTACAGCAAACATTACAACTAAACTTCAAAGCAACATCACTCAGATTCATCAGAAAATTGGGCTGTATTGAAGTCTGACAACCTAGGATATAAAGAAGCCACAATCATCCAGATGGGTGCTTCTTCTACAAAAGGCATGCTACTATTACAGGGAGTCAAAGCAGGGCTACCTAATACATAGAAAGAAACACAAGGAGGCTGCCAAATTGAGGAGACAAAGAAATGCGGCCCAGATGAAAGAACAAAACAAAAACTCAGGAAAAGAACTAAATAAGTGGAGACAAGCAACCTATCAGGTACAGGATTTAAAAAAAAAAAACTGGACATCAGGAAGCTCAAAGAAATCATTGTGTATGGCAACAGTATAAAAGAGACTCAGGCAGAAATGAAGGTTGAATTACATGAAATAAAGAAAAATCACAGGGAACCAATAGTGGAAGGAATGAAGCTAAGATTCAAATCAATGATTTGCAACATAAGGAAGAGAAAAACATTCAATCAGAACCACAAGAAGAAAAAAGAATTAAAAAAAATGAGGATAGTCTAAGGAGCCTCTGGGACATCTCTAAATGTATCAATATCTGAATCATAGTGAATGCCAGGAGAAAAACAGCAACAAATTAAAAACTTATTTGAGAAAATAATGAAAGAAAACTTCCCTAATTTGGTGAAGGAAATAGATGTACAAGTCCAGGAAACATAGAGAGTCCCAAACAAGTTGAACTCAAAGAGGATCACACCAATACACATTATAATTAAAATACCAAAGATTAAAGATGAAGAGAGGATCTTAAAAACAGCAAGAGAAAAACAGAGAGTTATCTAAAAAGGAGTTCCCATAAGAGCGTCAGCTGATTTCTCAAAAGATTGTTTGCAGGCTAGAAGGGTTAAGAATATGTGCAAAGTGGTGGTAAGCAATAACCTACAACTTAGATTATGGTATCCAGCAAAGCTATTATTTACAAAGGAAGGGTAGATAAAGTGCTTCCCAGACAAGGTAAAGCTAAGGGAGCTCATCATCACCAGACCATTACTATATGAAATATTAAAGGGAACTATATATGAAAAAGGAGAGCAAAGCTATGAACATTGAAATGGCAACAAATTCACAACTATCAACAACTAAAAAACAAACTAAGCTAACAATCAGAACAGAAACAGAATCATAGATATAGAGATCATTTATCAGCTGGGAGGCTAAGTGGGAGTATGGGGGGAAACAAGTTGCTAGGTACAAAATAGGCAAGAGGTTGTTAAGAATAGTATAGGAAATGGAGAAGCCAAAGAACCCATATGCACAACCCATGAACATGAACTAAGTGGGGCCAGATTGCTGGAGGGAAGGGAGGTACTGGGCAGAGGTGAGCAAAGAGGGAAAATTGGGACAACTGTAATAGAAAAATCAATAAAATATATTTTTAAAAAATCTCTTTTTTTTTGTTGCTCTATTTGGGTCTTTATTTTTTTAAACCTTGTCTTCCAAATTGTTGATTTTATCCTGTTTTACCTAGCCTACCATTTATCTCTCATTTTATTCTTTATTTTTGATATTGCATTCTTTATTTTTCTGACTGGATTTTTTAATGGTTTTTGTATCATTTTTCATGCTGTTGAACATCCTTATAATCATTACATTGAATTCTATACTTGATATATGGCTTGCCTTCATCATTTAGCTCTTCTTCTGAAGGATTCTCTTGTTCTTTTGTTTGGGGCCTATTTCTTGTCTACCACTTTGCTGCCTCTTTGTATTTGCTTCTATGTGTTAGGTAGATCTGTTATAACTCCCAGTCTTTGTAGCTTGCCTTATGTAGTAGGTATTCTGTGGGGCCCAGTGGTGCTCTCTCCCTTATCATTTGAGCGGGGTGCTCTAGACATGTTCCTTGTGCATATTATGTGTGCCTTTCTATTGTAATTGAGTTTTGATTTCTATTGGCCCATTCATACATGGGATTGACCCTCTGGATGACTGATTGTGAGGCTCAACCCCAACACAATGTCAAGCTGCTGTGCAAGTGCTGATCACATGAAGCATACATAATTCATCTCAGCAGGTTTTAGTGCCTGATGAGGTCTACCTGATGCTTGTGAAGCTTATTGGATCCTGCTCTGTTGTCTGCAGCTGGCCACTGTGCGCTGTTAGTTCTGGGCCTCCTCAGTTAGACTCTGGTGCAAACCTATGTTGGAAACTGCCTGTTAGAGGCCTTGGAAACCCATTTGGAGCTATCATCAACCCGTATCTTGTTGCTCCCTCTGCTGTACCTGGGTGCATGCAGAAAGGACCAAGATGAGCATCAAGGTGAGCTTTTATGAGCACTTGGCCAGGGAGCAGGTCAGGAAAAACCTCAAAGCACCCAGAGATCCATTACCACCTGCAGGCTGCCTGTTAGGCTAAATCACTGAAAGAACCTCATTCCATATTCTTCAGCAGGGTTAAGCACCACAGAATGGGGCAAGAGGTGTTCCACTGGATAGGTTTATTACTTGTCCCTAGGCTGATATTGCATGAAGGTAAGTGTTCTGCTCAAGAGAGATGGTTTCTACAGTATGGAAGAATGACCCAGCACAATGGTCTTGGTGTCTGACTTATCAGTTCACTCCCCAGAGCCACCAACCCCAGAGTTTTCCACTAGGCTGTAATTTTCTCTGTCCTCCCTCTCTCAGAGCCCAATGTGAGTGGGCTCTGCGAATGAAATTTTGATTGTCAGCTCTTTAAAAGTTTGGTTGCCTCTCTACTCTTCTCTTCCTGGTAGATAGGAACCCCACTGCTTTTCACAGTGCTGGATGTTATGTGGCTGCCTTTCCCAGTTCTTGTGCTCTAGTCTTGGGATCACAGTTTGGGATTTAGAACACACATTTCTCAGGGGGAACGCCTCTACAGCTGAGATATCTCTCTGGAACTTCAGCTGCCACCTGGGGGAGACCAGCCATCCCTCTCACGACTCAGCACATTCTACCAGTCTTGATGTGACTTATTCTGTAAGTCTATTATAAGGCTTCTCTCCAACTAGTCTTTAGTTGGTGATTCAGGATGATTTTTCTTTTTTTTTTAAAGATTTTATTTATTTATTTTTAGAGAGGGAAGGGAGGGAGAAAGAGAGAGAGAGAGAAACATTAATGTGCGGTTGCTGGGGGTCATGGCCTGCAACCCAGGCATGTACCCTGACTGGGAATCGAACCTGCAACACTTTGGTTTACAGGCCGTGCTCAGAATGATTTTTCTATAATTTAGTTGTAATTTCAGTTTTGTCCTGGAAGAAGGTTAGTATAACTTCCACCTAATCCACCACCATCTTGGGTCATCCTGCCCTCAAACCTTTTAAGAATCTAAAAGTTTATAAACAAAATATTTAAACTATATATCTGGGTGGCACAATAATTATTTTTTTTTAATTTTTAGTTTTTTAATGTTTTGTTTTCAATTCAAATAGTGTTTTCTGAGGAAATGTCAATTGTCCAGTTTTCAATATGATTCCCTTAAGACAAATGCCTATTGTACTTAAGTTGATAGGGAGATGGGTAAATATTTTTACTTTAATATTTTAATGATAAAATATATGTATATTAATTTGAACATTACAGTCCTTTGCAAGATACAGGACCTCTAAATCTCAGGACTTTGGCTAATTCTCCACTGAGGTTGTAGGAGAACAATGATAATGGTGGTGAGGCAGGATATAGGAATTTGGTTTCTACTTCCAACTTTGCTTTTAACTTTGATCAAATATCTTTGATCAAACCCTTTGGGCCTCAAATTGTTTGTATTTTCAATGAAGATATGTATCTCCATTTTTCTCACTTCCTTTCAGCACCTTGAATTTAATGGAACTCTGATAAATGTTCGCATGCAGTGGACTCAAAAAAAGTTATTCCTATAAAAATAGTTGAGCAAACATCAATTCCAAGACAACTCAAGCTCTTAATCTTCATTTTCTGAATACCACAATGACCACAGTAATAATTCTTATGATCATCTTTTTTGCTCCACACCCTGATTTTTCTCACAATTCTCCATCACATAAGATGAAGAATTGGTCTAGCACTGTAGGATCCTCCTCTATTTCTGTAGCCCCATCTCAAAGAAGCACTATTTATATTTTTGTGTATCCTACATAGTACTCCATTTTACAGGTGTTATATAATATTTAATAATTTTCCCATCAAAGGATTTACAGAAAGTACCCAGATTTTGTCTTAATGTAAAATAGCCCTTTTTAAATATTTATTTTCCAATTGCTGTCGACATTCAGTATTATAGTAATTTCAGGTATACAGCATAGTGGTTAGACATTTATATAACTTACAAAGTGATTCCTGTGTTAAGTCTTGTATCCACGTGACACCACAGATAGCTTTACAATATTATTGACTATATCCCCTAAGCTGTATTTTACTTTCCAGTAGCTATTTTGTAACTGCCAATTTTTACTTCTTAATTCACTCCTCTTTTTGTCCCAGCCCTCCAGCCCTTTCCCATTTGGCAATCATCAGTATGTTTTCTCTATCTATGCACTTGCTGTTGTCTTGATTCTTTATTTGCTTTCTTAGATTCCACAAATAACAGAAACCATGTGGTATTTGTGTTTCTCTGTTTAGCCTTTTTTCACTTAACTTGATACCCTCTATGTCCATTCATATTGTCATAAGTGGTAAGACTTCATTCTTTTTTGGCTATATTGTATTGCATATATGTACCACATCTTTTTGTCCATTCACCTTTTGATTGGAACATTTAATCCATTTAAATTTAAAGTAACTACCAATAGGTATATAGTTATTGCCATTTCATTAATTGTTTTTTATTGGTTTTGAAGTTCCTTTCTTATTTTCTTTCTCTCTTCACTTGTGTGTTGATGACTTTCTATAGTTTTGTGTTTGGGTTTTTTTCTCTTCATTTCTTGTGTACCTTTTGAAGATTTTTGGTTTGTGGTTACCATGTGTTTCATATATGCCAAGCTATGTTTATAGCAGTTTATTTTAAGTTAATGGTTGCTTAAGTTTGAACACATTCTATAACTATAATCAGTATCATTTTACTCTTGATGTTTATGTTCTTGTTATTTTTTACTTCTTTTGTGTGTGTGTGTATTTGGACCCCTTAATTTACAGGTATAATTACATACAATCTTTCAACTTTTTCCATTTAACTCTTGTACTAATTTCAGTGTTGTTTGATTCATTGTTTTTATTATGTGTTTGCCTTTTTCAGGAAGAATTTTTCTTTGCTATATTTACTTATTCATACTGTTTTTCATCTTAAAGAAGTCCCTTTAACATTTTTTAAAATCCTGGTTTGGTGGTGATGAACTCCTTCAGCTTTTCTTGTCTGGAAGTTCTTTATCAATTTTAAATGATAGCTTGCTGGGTAGACTAATTTTGATGATAGGTTTTTGCTTTCAGCACTTTGAATACTTTGTGGCAATCCATTCTGGCCTTTAAAATTTCTTTACAGAAATCATTTGACAACCTGTAGGAGCTCCCTTGCACATAACCAACTGCTTTTTTTTTTCTCTTGCTGCTTTTAAGAATCTCGTTTTGTCTTTAATCTTCAGCATTTTAATTATGTTTTATCTTGGTAAGGGCCTCTTTATGTTCATCTCATTTAGGGCTTTCTGTGCTTCCTGGACTTATATGTCTACTCCTTTCACCTTGGGAGGTTTTTACTCACAATTTTTTCAAGTAAGTTTTCAATCCTTTGCACTTATTTGTATCCTTATGATAGCACCATGATGCAAATGTTCTTATGTTTGATGTTGTACCAGAGGTCCCTAAAACTATGCTCATTTTTTTTTCTGTTCTGATTGGGTGTTTTTGTTATCTTTTCTTCCAAATCACTAATTTGTTTCTCTGCTTGATCTTATCTGCTGTTTATTCTTTGTATTGTATTCTTTATTTCAGTTATTATATTCTTCATTTCTGACTGGTTCTTTTTATGATTTCTGTCTCTTTCTTTTAAATGTCTCCCATATCTGTGTGGATGTTCTCTCTGAGATTGTCTTATCTTCTCCTGAGTTCATTAAGCACCCTTATAAACAGGCTTTTGAACTCTGCATCTGATAGATTGCTCATTTCATTAAATTTTTTTTTTGCTAGAGAATTTGTTTTATTCTTTCATTTGGAACATATTTGTCTCCTAATCTTGGCTCCTTCCCTGTGTTTGTTTCTATATATTAGATAGTACTATACTTTTCCCATTCTTGGTAGAGTGGCTTTATGTGGTAGGTGTTTTGTGAGGCCCAGTGATGCAGTCTCCATTGTACCCCGGAAAGGGTAATCCAAGTATGTCCCTTGTGTGGTTTGTGTGTGCCCTCCTGTTGTAGTTTAGCTTAGATTGCTATTGGAACATAAGTGGGTGAGATTGACCCTCAGGCCGACTGGCTTTGATGGCTGGCCATAACTATAATGGAGAAGATGTGTGTGGGTGCTGACTCCACAGAACAAGATTTGCTTTAGCAAGTCCTGATGCCTTCTAATTCTCTCTCTCTGAATGTGTCATCTGTGGCACTAATTGGTTGGTGCTCTAGTGTGGTCTGAAGTTGGCCAGCAGTTATGTTGGCTCTGGGGCCTCTTGGGAGGTGTGCTTCAGTGCAGATCAAGGTTAGCCACTCCTTGTCTGGTGCTTGACTACCTGGTAGGAGCCACAAAGTGATCTGAATTTGGTAGTTGCCTGTGCTGGTCTTGGAAGTACCTGGGAGTGATGATGCTGTGAACTGAGACTGACTGATACTAATACCAGGCTTGGGCCCACTTAACAAGAAATATAAGGCATGCTGAGGGCAGCTGCTCCTTGTGTGGAGTTTGTGGATCTTTGAGAGATTTTAGGAGAGTCGATAGTGTTGTCTCTAACTGTCATCCTGTGTGGATTAGCCTCTGAAAGAGGGTCAGGCAAGGTATCGAAGAATCACCAAGGTGGAATGAATGAAAGTGGTGTTGCCTGGTTAATGGAAACTCAGACTTGGCATTTGCCTATACCTGCAGGCTGGATGGTGGGAGGGCTCAACAAAAGACTAACAATACCTATACATACTCTAGTCCCTGGGAGAACTGCCCCTGTATCCCTAGCTCTGAAGGCATACAATTCATTTCCACCCAATATGTCCTGGTATCTTTTGAGATGCTGTCCCTTTGCTGGATCTTAGGGCAACTGTTTTTCAATGAGTTAGTCTGTGCTTGGCCCCTTTAAGAGGACATCAGAGACTCTGGCAGCCCTTTGTCCCACCCACACTGAGTCCCTGCTGATTTTTCAGCAAGCTGTTTTGGGGACTCCGCTTCCCAGCACTGGAGCCCTGGGATGGGAGCCCATTGTGGGGCTGGAACCACTCACTACCCAAGGGGACACCTCCAAAACTGAGATATACCTCTCAATTTTCACCTGCCACACATGGGTATGAGAACAGCTCCTTCCACATATCCATCCCTACTACCTATCTCATTGTGGTTTGTTCTATATATCCTTAGCTATTGTAGTTATGCTCAGCTAGTTTTCAGGTCATTCTCAAGGGTTGTTTTTCTATAATTTAGCTGTAATTTTGATGTATGGAAGAGGCAAGCACAGCATTTATCTATACCACTGTCTTGACTGGGAGTCCTAAAATAACCTTTAAATTAAATCTTTACATACATAACAGTAAATGTTTTTGTAATTATATATTTAGAATAAATTATAATTATTTATACTATAATTATTTAATTAGAATAAATTCTAATTATTAATTAGAATTATTAATTCTAATTCTAATAATTAATTCTAATTATTTTAATTATTTATTTAGAATAAATTCTTAAAATAGAATTATTTTTATGTGGTCCTACCAGAAGGTTGAGCATTTTTTTTCGCCCACCAACCTGTACACCAATACCTGCCTTCCCAAACCTTCCTCAATATCAGGCCAGATCAGCTAAAAATGTTAAAAATTTTTAGCAAATTGATAACTTAAAAAAATGGCATTTCATCCTGAGCAGTGTTGTTGGTTTGGCAAAACAGAAGGTCACTATTCCCATTCTTGGTCAGGGCACATGCCTGGCTTGTGGGTTCAGTACCCAATCAGGGCATATACAGAGGCAACTAATTGATGCTCACATCAGTGTTTCTCACCTTCTCTTTCTTCCTTTCTCCCCCTCTCTCTATAAATAAATAAATTCAATCTTTAAAAATTAAATGGCATTTTAATACCATACTTATTTGATTTTTAATTGTCACTTTTTATTAATTAAAAGTAATGCTTTTTATATGTTTTTTCCCATTTAATTTTTTTCTGTAAATTACCTCTCCATGACAATGTTCTAATGAGTTGCTAGTCCTGTTACAGAACAGACTTGGGGGAGGAGGCAAATGATATGCTATTGCAGAATGAACCCACCCTTGTGCTCCAAAGGTCTCCCACCCCATACTAGGTTTGCCTTACCCACCACCAAGGAAAGACATCTCGCAATGCCAGAGATTGGTGAAAAGGAAAGGGATTATTTAAATGTCATACAAACTTAAGGGTAATGACTTAATGTCTTCATTGAAATCCCAAAGTCTTTAGAATACCCACAAACACACAGTCCTTTCCCCCTTTGCCCAGTCTGGGATACCATATCTCAGAAAAAGAAATAGAAGTCTGTAGTTCTTCTCTGCCCAAGTGGCATGGTCTCAAAAAGATGCTCCATGGCTGCTCCACCTGGGTTTAAATCTCAGCGCCAATCTTCCTCTGCCACACCATTTCCAACTCCTCCCACAATGGGCCACAGCTGCCAGCATTCCTGTATTTTTCCAGCTTTACTGGGCTGCCATAAGTCCAGGCAGGTGTGGCCCTGTGGTGTGGAGCCAAAAATCTCCAAGCTCTTATTCAGGCTCTGTAACCAGGGGGAGTTGCCTCCAGTTACATTGTGGATTGAAGTCACTCCCATCCCCCTGGCTCAAAGCCTGGCCACAGATGTTTAACATATCTATGAAACCAGTTAAAGATTATAGATAGTTAAATGACCATTCTAGAGGTTATCTGCAAAACTAATGCTATTCAAAACAATTCTCAATGGCCCTGCTCCATATGTCCTATGCCCCGGCTCAGACCTGTGGGGGTGAGGACAAATATATGTATATTTTTCCCTAATATTTCCTGGACACCATGTTCTAGACTCCATTACAAATACTTATTTGGGTCCCTGTTGGGAATCACCCTGCCTGGTTTCAGAAGCTGTAACTCCCCAAGGCTAAGGCTGAGTGGGTGACCTTAGCACCATAAGGAGCAAAGCTTATCTCTTCTGCCCTTTTACTTCATCCATAACTGGCCCCCAATGCTTGTTTGGTTAGCCAATAATGAGTAAGATTCCCCAAGGGGGGGAACGATCTAAGACAGGCACGATCATGTGGGAGGCCCCCAAGGAAGGACTTGGGGGGCTACAGCAAAAGGGGGTGATGGACTCTCACCCCTCAGCTTTGACAAAGCCTGAATCTCATTCTGTCTGTGAGAAGTCTCCTAATCTCTTGGCTGCCTTACTTCCCCTGCCTGACTTAAGTCTGAAACAATGACAGAGGGCAGTGCAGCCCCATGCTGGAAAAGGCGGGCTCCCTGGGTAATCAGGCCTGAGAAAGAATATGTAAAATCCTGTGAAACCTGCTTTGCTAAAATGTTCTTAATTAAATGATAAGGGTCCCAGCAGGAAATGAGTTTGTTTCCCAAAGTTTTGTAGCCCTTTAGCTAATAGACCCTGACTCAGAATAGGCCCTCAGAGTTCTTTGTATGTTATCTATTGTTTGATCCTTACTGTCTGATAATGATTAATGAGTTTTACCTGTATTCCTGTGCAAAATGAACCCAATAAAAGCCCATTGAGGAAAAGGCTCTTGGCCCTTCTCTTTTGAGAGATTGGCCACCTTTCCTTCCCAAGCAGATCATTTCTTGGTAGACTTATTCTCATCCATGTCAGCCAGTGGGGGCCCTGCCAGCAGAGCCCTGCCACAGGTCACCCCCTTGGCTGCACCCTGTTACAGTCCTTTTCTAAGTGGCTTATAGAAATTATTTCCTTTACCTTCTGACATACAAATAATTTCAGAGGCTTTTGCTCCTCTTTTTACTTAAAGTTTTGTGGGGTTTTTTTTGTCTAGGAATATTTTTAGTTTAATGTTAAAACATTACCTAAAACTTCTCAATTTCATCATGCTTAAGTGGCCCAAATTTATTTTTAATCACCAAAGGTATTTCAGATCTTTAATGATTTTATTTTCATGCTTAAATTTTTCCAAGTAGGATTCCTTTTGAGTAAGGAGTGAGATAAAGCTTCCATTTTATTTTTTCCAAATGGCTAGCCAGTTGTCCAAATACCCTTTATTGAATAATACATGTTTTCCACAGTGTTTTGAAAGGCAATCTTTATCAAATCTTAAATTTATAGATTTTCACTATTTCTACTTTCTCAGAATAGGGAGTTATAGGTAAGAGATAAGAAACTAAGGAAGAAAAAACATAAAATAGAAAATACAGTGATTAAAGTAGATCAGGAAAAAAGAAAATAATGTTTACAAGATACTAAAAACTAAGCATCATATTTTTATGCTTTCTCTGGTTACAAGATAATATTTTTCCTTTGTTGACTAGGCTCCAGAAAATTGGAAGTATTGTTAGCCTATTCATGAGACTTGGACTTTTACTGAATATAGTGTAGGATAAATAGATGAACATCTGTCATCATTTTTATTAATCTTGATTTGTTAGCATTTTTTGGTATTGGGAGAACAAAGCATCTTTTAAAAAATCTTGTCAATTTTAGGTAAACAATACATCCAACAGTACTCTGTTGCTACTGTATACAACACCCCACCACCAGTACCACCACTTATATTCTGAGTATTTTTATTTCTGTTTTTAAGAATAGGGTCAATTTCAAAAGAAAATAATAAATGTTTCTGTGGTGGGTGTGATGAAAATTAAAAGTAGAGAGAGATACATAGGCATTACCCATCTCAAAGTACCTATGAACGAATTTTGGTCTGCCATGAGAAAATGTTTCAGATTCAGAAGCAAATGGGACTACTCAAGAGGACCTGCAAATGGACCTACTGAGAAGCAAATGGACCTACTGAGAACCTGAGAGTAACAACTTTTGCTTCTGAGGTCCTCAAGACCACATATGGTTCAGTCTAGAGGACAGCCTTAAACTCTGTACAGAATCTGACACCTTACTGGAGCTGAAGTGTTTGGAAAACCCAAGGAGCATCAACTCGCATTCTTGGCAGAAATATTTATTTCTCATAGCACTAGCAAGTCTTTTCCAAGAGTCTATTTTTGACAGCATTTGTAGAAAAAGGTGATATGGAGTGGGAGAAAAAAAATGAGACATAGGAAATTCAATGACTGTAACTGAACTTTTTCTTTTGGTCACATTTAAAATACTTGTTTGATCCTTTCATTTACTGATGAACACTTAGGTTGCTTCCAGCACTTAGCTATTGTAAACTGTGCTGCTATGAACATTAGGGTGCATAGGTTCTTTTGGATTGGTGTTTTGGGGTTATTAGTATATAATCCCAGCAGTGGGTCAAAAGGTACTTCCGTTTTTAGTTTTCTGAGGAAATCCCATACTGTTTTCCATAGTGGCTGCACCAGTGTGCATTCCCATCCCACTTCCCACCCTTGATCCTTCCAGCCTTTGGTTTTGTCCATGTGTCCTTCATACATGTTCCTGAAAACTCTTCCCCTTTTATTTCCTAATTATACCCTCCCATCACCCCTCTGGTTATTGTCAGTTTGTTCTTAATTTCACTGTCTTTTGTTATTTTTTTCTTGCTTGTTTGTTTTATTGATTAGGTTGCACTTATAGGTGAGATCATATGATATTTGTCTTTCACCACTTGGTTTATTTAATTTAGCATAATGCTTTCCAGATCCACCCATGCTATCTCAAAGGGTAGGAGCTCCTTCTTTCTTTATGCTGCATAGCATTCCATTGTGTAAATGTCCATAGTGTTTTGATCCACTTATTTACTGATGATGGCTGGAGTGGGAGAGTGGTAGGGGAAAAATGGAGAAAACTGGACTTGACCAGCAATAAAAAAAAAAAGGAAAAAAAAAAGATACCTGTTTATAGGAACTCGGGGAAAAGCTAAGACAGAGGCCAAGGGCCTTTACTATTTTTGTGGAGGCTTTCAAAGTAATAGATATTTCAAGTCACAAATATTTGGAAAATGAGTGAGTGAACAAACCAATCAATACTCATTATTATAAAAATAACCCCTTTTAACACTTTAAGCAGGTGATCTCATTTGTGCTGAATATTAAAATTCTGCAAATTAGCACAAAGTACAAAATTAGTCTTTGAAATTTATGTTAGAAATTGTTAGAGAATTATTGGTACTTTAATTTATTTTTTAAAACATTTATTTATTCATTTATTTTTAGAGAGAATGGAAGGGAGGGAGAAAGAGAAGGAGAGAATCATCAATGTGTGTTTGCCTCTCACATGCCCCCAACTGGGGACCTGGCCGGCAACCCAGGCATATGCCCTGACTGGTAATCAAACCAGCGACCCTTTGGTTCGTAGGCAGGCACTCAATCCACTGAGCCACATCAGCCAGGGCAGAATAATTGGTACTAAAAATGATTATTTTTGTGGGGGGGACTGGTGAGGGGAAAATGCAGACAATTGCAATTGAACAACAATAAAATAATTTTAAAATGATTATTTTTATCATGTTTTCAGCCTCTACCACTGGGGCTTAATTACTTCCTAATATCATTTTCTCTGAAAGCAAAATTTCTAGTAATCATAAAATAAGAGATTGGGAGGTAGAACTCAGCTCAAAGGTCCTGAGTGAAGTTCAGGGAAAATAGGACATGAATGTATTAGGAACCTGGAGTTAATATTGTTTTGTGTTAGCAGAAAGAAACGGGGAAAATGGGCTGACATCCACTTCTAATTTATGTCTTAGAATCCACAGTGACTTGATATCTAAGTTAATTCTCATAAAAGAGAGAAGAAATTGATGCCACAATCATCCCCAATATGACTAATCTATAAAGTTCCTTGATAAACAGTACTTTGCTGATTTTGTCACAGTGTAGAGAAATGCAATTCAAGATTCCTTTTGAGATACACGCACACAAAAACAATTTAAACAACTTTTGAATCTATATTATCCTGAGGTAACTAGAAGGTTTTATGCAATTTGAAGAGGAATTTACTATTACAACCCTAGAGAAAATATTCTTAATATTTGTCAGAATATTTATTAAAAATTGAGATCCTTAATAACGTTTCTGCACTTTTAACTGTTTTCCAAAAATTCCTGACTTAAATAATTACTACTTTAATTAACACATAGGACAAATGATAATGTTAAAGTATTTTAACAAAATGCCCCCCCCCCCTCAGAAAGGTTGGCATTGATTTTAACCAAGTGAACACTATGTTCTGTCAAGGATGGATGGTCTAGGCACACAAGGCTACAAGAATTTTGTGAATTACTGTGAATTATATCCAGCACAAATGGTGTATAAAGGAATGGAAACAATATAACTCAAAAGGCAGGTTGGTACATTTTGCCCAGCACAATGTTTTGAAGCAACACTGGGTGAATTTTGAGATAACCAAATAGAAATTCTTAGTGATTTATAAAGGTTTTTTAAGCTCAAAAACTACATATGTGATCTCCTTTAACAGGAGCAGTTGTTGGTTTAATGGCTTTAAGAATTTTGAGGCTTTCCACCATTTTAAGCTACTTGCAAAGCTACTGTGTAGATGAAGTTTTAAAGCCTTCTTCTTTGTACTAAAACAATGATTTAGAAAAAAAACATACACTGAATAAAAATTTTAATGAAAACAGTCTCTCTTAAATGCAGATGTCCTCCAAGACAAGTTTCCTGAGGGAGACACACAAACTCAACATTTTGCGTGCAAAAAACTGACTACAATGCTTTGTGTAAATGCTAAGAAAAATTTACTTATGCCAGAACTGTTATTAGGATTGTTTTATTTGCTTTTGATATTGGTGTTCAGGTTATAAAGCTCATGAATTGATATCTGCCTTAACCCTAGTTTTCCCATAATCCCTTTTATCTTGAAGGCAAGATTGTGCCCATCCCAAGGTTTTTCAGAACACAGGATATCTAAACTTCCACTTGAAATAGCTGTTCATTGTCCTTTCTTTAAAAAAAAAACTTATTGGGATAACACTGGTCAATAAAGTTATACAGATTTCAAGTCATTTGTATATTGCATTGTGTGTCCACAACATAAAGTCAAATCTTTTTCCATCACTGTGTATTTGATCCCCTCTACCCATTGCTAACCCCCAACTCCCTTCTTTCTGGTAACATCATATTGTTGTCTTTGTCTATAAGTTTTTGTTTGTTTTTCTTGTTTGTTCATTTGTTGCTTTCAGTTTTATATTGCCCACATGCATGACAACCAAAATGTTGTTCAACAGATGATTGGATAAAGATGTGGTTCATATATACAATGAATTACTATTCAGCCATAAGATAAAATTAAATATTGCCATTTTTTGCAACAACATGGATGGATCTTAAGACTATTATGCCAAATGAAATTAGGCAGAAAGAAAAATTCAAGCAGCATATCATTTCACTTATATGTTCATTGTCTCTTGAAGTGAGTTAATTGCAAGGCTGCACACACTTGAGCTGTGAACCTTCCCTCACCAGGTTATAGAGGTTTATTTTTCTTCACAATAGGGCATCTTGTAGCCAGAAGTGCAGGGACTTCACGATCCTTTGTGGGGTTTGGAGTACATTTTGTTAACATGCACAAAGTTGCAGCATAAGGTTTGGAGCAGCCTTAGTAGTGATAGTTGTTTAAATATTTTGGGTATCTCAGAAGTTATCTCCTACTTCTTTTGTATTGTTTTGGAAACACAGTAAATACAAATGGAGTGGATAAATCTGTATACTAAGCAAATCCTACTGTTAGAGATAAGAGTTTACCCTGAAAATGTTGAATATTAGCAGGCACTGTGCTGTTGGGAACCGCCCTGACTGGTATCAGAAGCTGAAACCCCCGCCTAGGCTAAGGCTAAGGGAATGCCCTTGGAACCATAAGCCAGCAAGGAGACGAAAGCTTATCTCTCTGGCAGGAATGCTGCTTCTGCTGCTTTATTCATAACTGAACCCCAAAAGCTTGGTCAGTTAGCCAAAGACGGGTAAGATTCCCCAAGGGGGGAATGACCTAAGACAGGCACGATCACTTTGGGAGGCCCCCCAAAAGAAGGACTTGGGGGGCTGCAGCAAAAGGGGGTGATGGACCCTCACTCCTCGGCTTTGACATAGCCTGAGTTCTCATCGTCTGGGAGAAAATCTCCTTATCTCTTGGTTGTCTTAGTTCCCGTGCTAAGCCTGAAACAGTGACAGGGTGGTGCAGCTCTGTGCTGAAAAGGGCGGATTCCCCGGGTGATCAGGCCTAAGAAAGAACATGTAAATTACTGTGAAACCTTCTTTGTTTAGAATGCTCTCAGTTGAACGAGAGGGGTCCACGGAGGAAGTTATGTTCCTCAAAGTCTTACAGCTCTTTGACCCCGACTCAAAATAGACTGGCAGAGTTCTTTGTTTTCTATGGTTCCTTACTTGCCCCTAATGAGTACTGTACTTTACCTGAATTATTATGCAAAATGAGCCCAATAAAAGCAGGTATGGACGGTAAATCAGCGCGCTCCCCACTAGGGGGGCTGGCCATTTCGTCCCTACTTCCCCACAGAAACTAGTTTGTCTCTGTGCATGTGTGTTTTTTCTCGCGTGTTTTCATTGAACCATCCACAGTGTTCTGTGGTCACTGCTGGCCGGGGACCCACGCATCACTGTGCCATCCGGCACCATCCAGCAATCCTCACGATAAAAATACTACATGCCCTCACTCATGATATTCCACTCACTTTTCCTTCTCATTTCTGCTCCAACAATGTAACCAAGGATGATGGCCAATGTTACATATGCAAATACTGACAAAAACCCTCTAGGAAAATATAAAACTCAGTTTATATGCAGTAAATTGTCACAGAAGTATACTGCTTATTATTCATTGCCAACAGAATTTTAATTTTTGAAAGATAAAAACAATATATTTTTTAAAGGCAATAACAGAAAACAAGAGATGTCTCTTTTTACTTTCTATCAGAGATGTTAAACTAAGCCAAAATGATTATGGCTATGAATGTACTGTGTATATTGCAGAGGTGGTCATCCACTCCTACAATAAGATTGATCTCTGCTCCCCAACATAAATGTAAAATTAGCATAGAAGGTGCTGATTGTCTTCCTTCTTTGAAGCCTATTCTGTCCCTGTGAAGTTTTTACGTCCTTTATAGAGTTGCTATAATCACCATCAACATACCATCTTAAACTCTAGGTCATTTATAGAGAATCAGCATAAAATAATTCATTTTTTAATAAATAATACCAAAATTGTTTTTTTATTTTATTTTTGTATTTCTTTTCTGAGCAATGTCTGAAGCTCTGATAAAAATCATTTAAAATATACTGAGGATGTCTGTAAGTTAAATAGAGAATATAAAAATGGTTATTGAACCAGCATATTAGCTGTTAGCCTTTCTATTTGCATATCATACAATGAGAGTGGTATTTACTTTTTATTCTATGAAGGACAGGCCCACTTTCTGTCTCCAAACAGTTAAAAGAATTAGATGAGAAATTATTCTAAATGAACTGCACATGGTTTGATTAATCTAGCTGAGGAATATAGTTTCTGAGAAAAGAGTCATCAACAAGCTGAGTTAAAATGTATTCTTATTAAATAATAAATTGAAGCCGTAAATGCTGCATGCAGTACCACATATGTGTGTGTTACCTTGTTAGCAACACAATAAGTATTTAATTGACTAACTAAGATGAGTTATTTTAAATCCATCCCATTTAACATCACAACATGGAAAAGAGGGTCTATTTAAATGGATCACAAATTATATATAAAATAGAACAGATTTTTATTTTATGTATCACAATATTACTTGATATGATTTTTATACCTCAAAAGGCTGTTCTCATATATACAGTCACTTAATTCTTATCACAGACAGATAGAACAGTGTATGTTCTGATATAATTTTTGCACCAGAAATTGACCTAGTGAAAATATCCATTTTGTAATATAAAAGAGGAACATAAATAATTGTGCAACTTATTTATATTTACACATAGATATATGTGCATATATAGTGTTTGTGGCTATATAAAAGGAATTGCAAAATCATAAACATAAATCAAATATGTTTTCTTGTTAGTATGTGAAAGAATAAAAGTAGCCCAGTATTAGAAATAAAAAAAAGTCACACACAAGGGCAACAATATCAGTTTCAAGCAGACTGAGTAGATTTGCAAGCTCTAGGACAGTCTAGCATCAAATGTTTAGTTTTCATACAAGTTCTTTATCAGTTGTTGAGGTGCGTATGGTGTAAGTGCTTGTGTGTGAAGCAATCTGGAGACTCTTTTCTTTGCAAAATACGTCAAGAAAAATAAATGAAGTGGAAAGTCAAGGTGTTGTACACATGCTTCTACATTTATCTATGAGACTAAAAGATGGGTTACAATGGTGATAGGTACTCCACAGTACCATGGAGAGTAAAACCATATTTCAAGCCAATCTGTAACTATTTTATTTTAATTTCAAAGTATTATTCTATAACCATTTTCACAATTATGAGAGTAGATATATTGTGTACTGGTATATTGTTGATGTTTTACTGAATTTTCATAAGGAACACAATTTTAGAACAGAAAAGTAGATAATTTGAAGAGATAAAACATTCCCATTGGACAGCAAGATATTCATAGGCATTGATCTACGAATACCATTATAATGCAGAAAATATTTCCCCACCTTGACTTCAGATGGTATGTAGACGAAGAAGGCAAGATAAGCAAATAAACTAAAAACATATAACATTTAATAATATAAATGATGGACACCATGGATTGCTCAGTATCATGGATGCTTGTCTGAGTCTTTTACTTATTAAAAAATAAATAAGTAAAGTTAAAACAATAAAACAACAGCAAGCTTGGATGTGCAAACTCAGATTTAAAACCAAAATCTTTCTCTTATCTTTCCTCTTTCCTTTTCTCTGCCTGGCTCCAAGCACACCTTTCCAGCTCATTACTGCAAATCATTTGAATTCCAACACACAATGTCACCTGCTCTGTAATCTGATTACTTTACAGAGGAATTAGTATGTATATTTAATGTAGAAGGGTTTTAATCTTGATGAAAATAATCCTAAGGAACTGTGATAGGGCTGCTCATATGTCTGGCAGATATGCCAGTAACATGCTAATAAATGACAGCTGATTTATGTATCTGGATTCTTTTATTTATAAAAATAGCAAGTGGACTGATTTTTGATATTAATAATACAAGTGAATCCACTTTGATTAGACTTCTGTGGAGAGCTGTGCATATCCGGCATTACAATTAAATCTTGTGATGTGGAATGGGAATGACATGCTAATGAAGCAAGCCAGTGAGCCTGAACCAAGAGTGTCCAACATCATTATGAGATATCTTAGATGAAGAGTAATTATAAGAGGAACACTGAAATGTCATTAAAAATCTTCACTAAGAGATTTAACCTACTATTTTGTACTAATGCTGGAATTTTTTTTAGCAACATAGCTGAACACAAAGTTCCCTTTCAGAATTTAAAGAAAAAGGTTTTTAAATAGGTCTGGGTTTAAGAAAAGATATAATCTACTATCCTAATTTAATTTGATACATCAAAATTCAATGGTGGTAGTAATTGAAATCTCTTTTTAATAATTTCAGATGAATTAGCAATTAGGGCTTGATCCTATTTCCATGAAATTTATTAAAATTGAGGGTTGAAGCCCTTGAAAATTTTTAATTCTTTTCACTCCATTAGCACAATACATCCAGTTTAAATGACTCTGTCAGTATGGTGCATTCCTTGTTTATTTATGAGAATTTGTTTCAAGGAAGTTCAAAAGAGGTAATGTAATGAATATTCATAAAATATAGCTTATAATATATGATTCAAGAAAGCTCTTAAAGCCTAACTTCTCTTCCTTTTGGGGGGAAAATACTCTACCTTCATCTACAGATCTCTATTTGCTTCAGATCAGTTCTTACTTGGGCTCTTCCCATATGTGACTTCATTATGTCACTGGCCTCCATGGAAAGATGACTTCATCATGACAAATTGCAACCTGGCACTGTTAAAACAGAACATGTGGAAAGATGAAACAGAGTAACTCTTAACATTATAATATGTGAACTCAAAACACTGACTCCAACTTTATATATCCAGGAGCCTGAGTATAAGAAAATGCGACTGAAATCATTGTACCCATCACACTGCCTTGGTGCCCAACAGGAAAAACACAATGCTTCTCAGTGAAAATAATTAATAATAATAATAATAATTAAAGTTACACTCAAGCTGAAAGACCAAAAGAAATATGCCAAGCATTTGTTCCACTTCTTTGGGCTCTTGGTGAACAAATGTAATTATGCTTAACAAAAATCACCATAGAACTGGTTGCCATCACTCTGAAGCATAAATGTGTTTCAGTTTCAAATATGTAGCATTTTCAGAATGTTTGTATCTATTATGTGCAATTTGTTCATTGTATCATTCTGGAAAAACCAGGTCTTGGCTGGATAATTTTGAGAAGGTAAGTAGTATTTTCTGACTGTGAGCTGCTATTTCTGAAGTTGAAGCAGAAAACTCATAATTTATCTTTTTGAGGAAATGTTATCAAGTCAGGCCTTGCCTATTTGCCTTCATCAATCTGATCTTACACAAATTAGATCTCCTCATTGTTTAATGAAACAAACTCCCTGAAGATACATCTATGGGACATGGATGTCTTTTAAGGACACTGAAGGTTCTATAAAGGGAATAACACAAAAACCTCAGGTTTTTCTAGTTAGCTAAATTTTATTCAATAAGTTTTTATTCTTTATCTGCACAGTTTAGTGTAGAAGATGGGTGTATGGCAATACTTCACTATAGTATTTTAAGGGCTGAGAGAAATATGCCCCTGGTGCTATGGGAGTGTCAGGAGTAGACCATTTGAATAATGAGACATCCTGGAAGATAAGGTGCCAAGCTAGAGATAGCCAACATAGATGGTGACAGAACAAGTTGAAAAGGGCACTGCAGGGAGAGGAAAAAGCATGACCAATCATTCAGAACCCTGAATTTGAATGGTGTGTATTGTAGAGATATTGGGAATGGCATCTCTCAGGGATGGGTACAAAATGTGAGTACAACATGGCCTTACTATCACACAGGACAACAGATGAAGAAAGACGTAGCTATAAGTGCCAGATCTCAGTGGGCCTTATATATTATGTTAGGCAAATTAAACTTTATTTGGAAATTGATGAGCAGCCATTGAAGGATTTTAAGCCCCAGGAAACCATGATCAAGCACACATTTTAGGTCAATACCTCACTTTCCCATTTTAACTTTTGGTTGAACAGTTATGACTCTTGAATGCCCTTTCTCAGATTCAACAGATTCAGTTTTAGGTAGTTTTGTGACTCTGATGGAAATTCAGCAGTATTTCTGCCAATAATCCTGAAATAGTTTGAGGAGTATCAAGCTATCTCAGGTTCTCATAATGGCAGTTCCATTTATGCTGCAACACTGTCCTAGCTTCTTTAATATAGTTACCATTCACAACTGTTTTATGCATATTAATATTCAAGAAAGGAAGACAACCCTGGGCAAGATAGTGAATTTGGATCCAGCTGAAGCCCTTTCACTGAAGTCAATTCTGCAGATGAGTTTCAGCTTCAAGCCTTTCAGGTACACAAACATTTTTTGCCCAAAAACCACTCCAGGAAGAAGGAACACAAGAGGCTTTGCAGAGAAATAATTACATTCGCAGAGCACAATAGCTAACGCCTTTTACATCCCCATAACTTGATTTTTCATGACACTACCTCTGAACCTTGACCAATGTGGAAATTTGAGAAGAAGGTTGGACAAGAGTGAACAAAAAACAAAGAAGAGAATAATATCAACATTGAGAAAAAGAGATGTCAAACAACACAGCTTGAAGAAAAGGACAATATCTTCAACCATTAGCTGTCTTGCCAATGACCTTCAAAAGTCATTTCTGAGATCATTAAATGCTCAGGCTTTTTAATATGAAACATTTTCTACTTGCCTCCAATTTTCATTTTTACCCATTTTAACATGCTAAGAAGTATACAAAAATCTATTGCATTTAATTTAAAAAGTAAACAGACCCTCAAGTGGCATCTTGAGAACAATTTGAAGCATTATCTGCAACTGGAAGGTCTTATTCAATTGTTATATTTTTTTCCACCTGGCCTGCTTATATGGAGGTTCCAAGGTAAAAGTTTCCAAGTACTTTCTTGATAGTGAGGGAGAGAGGTGGAATGGAAAGGAAGTAGGGAAAGATTTGGGAATATTGTCTAACTATTAAAAACAAAATACATAAAGAGGGGAGAAAAGAAGAAAAAATGTGCAAAAGAGGGGAACCTCACAAATGACCTAAGAGCCAGAAAAAGTTGAACATAAATTAGATAGAAAGATACCTTCACCAGTGGCTCAAATAAGGTAGCAATCTTTTCCCATCACCCATCTTCTTCCTTCTCCTTCCTTCTACTACTTGATGAATTTTGCCTCATGTTCTGTCAAACATATTTATTTCTTGAAGATGTGAACTAAGAAATTGTAGTCAGAGGATATTTTATCTGGGAACTATAAGAAGCAAGAGAGAAAATTTAAGATATATTTGGAACTATCTAGGGGTGTCCAACCTGGGACCTGTGGGCGGCATGCAACCCAGGATGTCTGTAAATGCTGCCCAACCAAAATTATACATTTACATAAAATATTATGAAATTTTTCTGTGATTACATGTTGCTATGTATTTAATGTGTGGCCCAAGACATCTCTCCTTCTTCCAGTGTGGCACAAAGACACCAAAAGTTTGGACACCTCTGATTGTAAACAATGATATTGAGATATAAGAAGAAAAGATCAGCCCTGGCTGGTGTGGCTCAGTGGATCGAATGCCAGCCTATGAACCAAAGGGTTGCTGGTTCGATTCCCAGTCAGAGTGCAAGCCTGGGTTGCGGGCCAGGTTCCCAGTAGGGAGCATGCAAGAGGCAACTACACAATGATGTTTCTCTCCCTTTCTCCCTGTTTTCCCGTATCTTTAAAATTAAATTAATAAAATATTTTAAAAATGTTTGAAATAAAAAAATTAAGTTTGTGAGTAGGGTTAAAGTTAAGCAACTTTGTCATTGCCATGAGAACATACATGAGCTACCCAGGAGGAGGAGAGATGCATGGAAAATCAGGTCAAGATCTGCAAAATTGTCCTGGTGAGCCCACCTAGCTGTTATCCCTCAGATGTCTTAAATGCTTGTACTGAATCAATATTAACTGCTGTGTGAGACTGAGAGAAATTTGTGGTTTTAGTTTCTTCAATTTTTTAAATACAAACAATAGCTAACTGGTGAAGAGAAGAAAAAGGTACAAATTGGTCAAGATTGATACTCTTCCGGTACCTCTTTCTTTCCCCAAAACTTAGTTATTAAGGGGATTTTTTTAAGGATGAAGGATAAACAATAGCTTAGATGTTGCATGGGAGGCAACTTCTGACAGCTAACTTTTAAATCAAGAGCTAATTCTTAACACTATCATGCTTCACACATGATGCACTTCTCTTTTAAAAATTTATGAAGAATATTTTATAAGTAGATCTTCAAAACTTGACTTACTATCTTGTACTCTGACCTGCCAAATTATTTAATTTTGTTTTGGACACCATCTTATGTTTATTCACATCATAATACAGATGGAGGTAGGTGGGAAAGTCATTAAAAAAACAGGATAAGAATAATTCAGTTCCATCTTATTGCTCAGTAAAATATAGTGATGCAATCTGAGGGCTTTTTAGCTAATGTTACGACTCCCTGAGCTGTGATGGATTATGTCATCTGAAAATACGCAATGACTGTTTTTCCAACACAACTTTTTAAGTGGTACTAGAATAGTGTCAAATTAGAAAGATTTTGAAGTTTTAAATCCAGTCATCAGCACTAGGTCCTATGTTGTTTGTAAGAAATGCTTTACTTAGCCTACTGGAATGTGTCCAGGTGAAAAAAATTGCAACCCTTAATCTTTAGGTTATATTTCACTTATGAGTTTTAAAGCTACTTGTTCATGACTGCTCACCAATTGTTGAAATGTTCATAGCTGATTGTGGCACAGCTATTATAGAAATAATATATTTTTATCCTGTCTTTGATATTTTTAGATTTAATTATCTCAGGTACAATGTCTGTAGAAAACTACTTAATTACTTATCAATCAATATTTGTGGAAGAACTTAACCAAACATTATCAAAGACTTAGAAAATGAATAGTTATGGCCTCTATGCCAAAGGAGTTTAGAATTTGGTGGGTGAAAGCTAGATCAAAATATATGGAAAGTTAAATTACCGATGCGGCAACAATTCTTGAAATGTCAAAGATGAGTTTACAATTAGGAGCCAATTCTATGATTTAAATTACTAGTCCTGCTGGTTCTGGGAAGGGAGGGAGCACTGAGCTTTTGGGTGATCTGGAAATACTTCCTGAAAGAGAAAGACTGTGCACTAGACCTTGAAGGTTGGATAGGAATTACCAGGTAAGGAGTGGGTAAAAATAATGTAGTTGAGAAGTAACTTCGACTTATTTCATCAATCAATTCTATGAGTTCTTGAAAGCATTAGGAAAACTTTTATATTAAGATGAGTTGAATGGGTAATCATAAAAATAACTATACCTAAAACATTTCAAATGTTTATTATTCTATTACTTATTATACTATCTTTGTTAGTTTTCCAGGACTGCTGTACAAAATACCACAGGCGTAAACACTAGAAATGTATTTTTTCACAGTTCTGGATACTGGAAATCCAATCAGTCCCAATCTCTCTTTTCCACCACTAATTCCTTTACAGAAAAGCTACTCCATCTTGTTATCCCATAGAAGCCTTCCACTACCTTCTAGACCATCATTATAGGCTGGAACCTCCTCTAGTTTTTAAAACTTGCTGGTACTTGCTGGTACCAACCACAGACATTTTGTTTTAAAAGTATCCCAGGAAAATCCAATGTGGAGCAAAGTTTGTGAACCACTGTGCGGAAGAAAGGGGAAGCTTCTTTACCCTCTAGGGATCAGTGACTTGGATGTGAAGTTAATGAATTTAAAATCATAGTCCTGGTGTTGGTAGAATGTACTTTGTAATCCTTAGGATAATTCTATCCAAATAAAGATAATTCACCTTAAAGAGCTATTCTGAACACTTGGCATTTCAAAGCTGCCAGGCATGTGCTGTTATTTCCAAGGGAAGTGGATAATAATACTTTGTATCATTTCATAAAGATGTAGTGAAATAAAATTTGGAAATACTAACCTTCATGTACCTCACCCCTTCCATAACCTGTTGAGAGCAATTGTGCCAGTAGTGTAAACAACTCTGAGACACGTGCAGTAGAGTAATGTCAACAGCTCTGAGATGTGTGCAGTAAAAAGGCAGGAAGATCACTTCCAAAGAGAGCATGCATAGGAGGGATGTTGGCTAAGCAAGAGCCATGGAAGAACTGTAAGAACTCAGGATTTTAGCAACAGTTCAATGCAACTTCTCTGCAGGTTGAGTCCACTTTGGGAGTACCTAGTGACTGGTTATCACCTGACCTCCTTGAGACTCAGCTTTGGAAGATGTCGACCATCATCCACTGCCTCGCATTTTGGAAAAACCACCTTGAACTTGGACTCTTGGACTTTAAGGTCATTACCCCCTTATAAACTGATATTGATGGTGTTACATGCATGATTAATCTTGTGTGCATAACTGTGTGAGTTAAACTGTATTTTGCAGCATAGCATATTGGTGTGTGATCTGTGTCATTCTTGGTGCCAGGGCATCAGAGACCACCACAAGGTGGCCTGACATATACGAAACACCATATCAGAACAAACAAGAGGTCTCATGGGCATAATCATTCAGTTTATTCATGAGAGATATGTAACGGTGGTGAACACAGTGACTGGGCCTCAGGGACTAGTTGATAGAGCATTACATAACTTTCCCTAGTCTGAAGGTTCCTCATAGTCTGGGGGTGAATCCAAATTGTTAGGGCAGGAATACAAAACACTTAGCTTCCTTTGATTCCCAAGCTATGTTCTTGCAAATCAAAAGGGAAGGCCTCAAAGGGTGTGGTATTTAGATAGTCTACCATTATAAAGGAGGATACATAAAATATCAAGGAGAAACTGAGACAGAGTCCATAAGCTACTTTATCCTTGGAGCCAAATCTTATCAACTGATTTCATTGCTATTAAGCAAAGGCTTTCCATGGATCATGGCTTTCACTGACTCCAGCCCCTCCAGGACAGGTTTCCATGCCCTGAGCCCCTCTTCAGTTTTATCACACCCTTTAATAATGGCTCAGAACATTAAGAAGCATCTTCTAAAACAGAAGAGGTATGGGTCTTGACTCTCTTGGTAATAGTGTTGGTGTGCAATAGAAAGTGGAATTGGGATAGCTAATGAGGAAAATATTTATATTTTATATTTATAAAATATATGTATATTATATATATTATATCTATATCCAGAGTAAATTAGTCATGAAGCAGCAGACAGTAGTGTCATTTTAACAGGTACATATCAAATTTTGCACATTTGTGTTTTGCCATATAGAATAATACAGGAAAAAAATGGTCTTCTTGATATATTCCTCCATTAATGCAAACCTGGTCACATTGCTAACTATTCTCAGCTATAAAAATTGCTTTTAAGTACACCTTTCCGAAGAGCATTCATAGTTTTCAAGGAATTCTGCTACAATGTAGATACTAAAGGGCCAAAATTAAGAATATAAAAGAGACCAGTACTATTGGTGAGACTATTCCTGTATCTCAAAACTGGTTACATATCCCTTTGGTCACAATAGACTTTTCAAGTAAACCTTGTGTACTAAAAATTTAAAAAAGATATTTTAATATTTCAGTTTATTTATAAAGCTGGTAAATATAATCAGCCTTCATTCTGCCCTTTTTCCTAATCTTCAAACTAAAGGTGAATCGTATATGTCTGGTATTTAAGAAACCTAAAGGAACATGAGGAAAATATTATCAGAAATATCTATTAATAAGGTGTTAGTAATGCAAAGAGAAAATAATTGAAGATCATTATAAAATAGAAGTCCATGAAGTCATGCCATCAAACACACTATTCTAATCATGTTCCCAGTATGCTATTTCTTATGCCCTAAGTTGCTGGGGCCATATTGCTATATTTTAAGCAAAAACTCTTCCTGAGTTCCTGAGCTAGTCTTTATCATGATTTCATCTTGAAAATATCTGACATTGCTATTCAAATAGGAATATACATAAGTACACAGATTGGTCATTATGTTGAAAATCCTCAATTCAAAGTCATAACCACAAATTTAACTTTGAGGTCTACTTAGCACTTTAAAAACTTTTACCTAGTATAACACTTTTGCATGGTCTACTCATTCAGGAAGAAACTGTTAGCTTCATTTCCACCCCTCAGAACTGTCTGAATTCCTACAGTCCACATTACAAATGATTTATGCCTCAAACTAGTACAACCGACATTCGTTTCCACCTTGAATTTACAGAGCTATAATGTGTTATTCACAGATCAAACTCCTCAAAGATATCACAATGCACTAAATCTTTTCATTCAAGTTTTTATCTTCCTCTGACACAGTACCACATGTTGTACTTTGAGGATGGTTATCATTTGCTCCCCTGTGGCACAACCCTTGACACATTATTCATTTGTTCTTAATATGGTTTTCTTCATTTTTCCTCTAAATTCACAGGTTCTTCCTTCTGTTATAATTCAAACACCATTGTTAGAAAAGCAGATTTGACAATTGACAGCAAAGCATTCACCTCATAACTTCTCAGGAGAGACCAGTGAAGAACACATCACTTCCCCTAAATAGTAAAAGAGTTCAGATTTTCTGCTGCTAGTTTTTGTTTAATCTTGGGAGAAATGTTGTACATCCACATTAAGACATTCAGTATAAATGGCTTTAGCTGTCCCTGACAACAATAGAACGTGGTTTCACTATATTAACCTTGAACCCTACCCAAGTATCAGGAAATAGCTTGCATCTGAAGATAGTATCTGTTAGATACTAAAAATATCTTATTAATTAATACATTATATTTGAAAGAGAATTTAAAAATTTCTAAATAACCTGCTAGGTGCTTCTTTTCCATGGATTTATTTATAATAAAAGTGCCATCAGATTACATAGCAAATGTCTTATCTGGCCAAATCAATTTTTCAGTTAAGTGAGCTAAATGGTTATCTGGTATTGCTTCACCACAATGTTGACTTTAGCTCTTAAGTTGTTTTTATATTTACTTCCCTTTCTGAGTTGCCTTTAGATGAGGAAACATCAAGTCATTTCTTGATGATGAAAGATATTTCCACAACAGTAGATCATTTCCTTCAATCTCTCATTTTGTTTTGCTGTATCTTGAACACTCCTACCATAATTCAAGAGCAGGGTGAACTATCACCTCCTGTTTAATACCATCCCTGACTCAGTCTACACACAATATGTTTTTCTGTCCACATATAGTAGTTTATCTCTACATTCCCATATTATGTTATAAATTGTCATTTTTATCATTTTGTTCTCTAGTTTATGAGATTAGGAAAGACACCTCAGTGATAGCAAATAAACCCTCAAACCCCAGTAGCTTAACACAACAAAGGTTTCTTTTGCTTCACCATCTGATGAAGGTGGAATAAGCCTCATCCACCCTGTAGCTCTACTTTTTGAAATATGTAGCCCCCAAGAAAGAAGTGACAGCTAAATGTTTTTAATGGTCAGGACTGGAAGTTGTTTACATCATACTGCCCACATTGTATTGACCAAAGCTCGGTCACACGACCATACTTAATTGTGTGGGAGCCTGAGAAATGCCATCTATCTGAGTGCTCAGAAAGAGTAAAGGGTATAGTCAATACATAGCATTTTTATAGTGACAATATTCTTTATGATTTCATTTCCTCTCTAGTTTCTATCATGATATTTGACACATAATGAGTATTTAATACATGTTTTTGAGGGAAGAACTTTTTAAAAAATATCTTTTTGAAAGAATACCATTTTGCAGTATCCTATCAGGGTGGGAAGATGTAATTAATTGCTATTTCCTGTTAGTTGACATGTGAGGATTTAACACTGCTTCGGTTTGATGTCATTCTCTTAGGATAAAAATGTAATTTCCATTACTGTAAGAGAAAGTCAGTTTAGAATTCTTTCTTTTATTTATTTTTTTCTATTTAACAAAAGCAATAAGAAATGATGAGATACTGTGTATATGCTACATCTACTTGGCCTCCTTCCTTATGGATGAATTTATGTTGAATCCAAATGGATCACATCTTCTTTATTTTTTGCTAATATTATTAGTTTGGTGTGAAATGTTAATTACTCTCATTACTGACAAAATGATTATTACTGAAATTACAAATTCATATTTTACACTTAGTAAATGAATAAGAAATAGCATTTTGCTATGAAAAAGAAGCAATAATTAGTTTTTATAGTATTCTTGATTTTCCTATAAATCCACATGTATTATGTGTACATTGCTGTACAACAGATCTCTGGAACTTATTCATATTATATAACTGAAACTTGATACCCATTGAACAATTCCATATTTCCACATCCTCTCAGGCCCTAGCAACAACTATTCTATTCTCTGTTTCTTAGTTTGACTATTTAAGATACCTTGTATAAGTGAAATCATGCTTTGAGGCTGGCTTATTTCACCCACCCAGGTTTAACCAGGTTGTCATATACAGCAGGATTTCCTTCTTTTTAATGTGTTTTAAGACCTCCAGTACATTCCTGAAACTATAGAAAATACAAAACCATATATAAATTATGTTTTTCCTACATAATACTTATGATAAAGTTTAATTTATAAATTAAGCATAGTAAAATATTAATAACAAAATAAATTAATTATTACAATATATTATAACAAAAGTTATGTGAGTGTGGTGTCTCACTCCATCAAAATATCTTGTTTTACTGTACTCATCATTTCACTTAAAGGAAGTTCTTCTTTACAGCTTCTCTTTGGCATGTTCAAATTGCCAAAGCATAAGTACTTTTTTAATTTTTATTTTTCAAATATCAATTTTCATTCAATATTATTTTGTATTAGTTTCAGATGTACATCATAGTAGTTAGATAATCATGCACTTTATGGAGTGGTCCCCCTGATGTTTAAAGTACCCACCTGGCACCATGCATACATAGTTATCACCATATTCTTGACCACATTGCCTATGGTATAATCTATATCTCTGTGACTATTTTGTAACTACAAGTTTGTACTTCTCAATCTTTTCACCTGTTTCAGCCAGTTCCCCAACTTCTCTCCTCTCTGACAACCATAAGGCTGTACTCTGTGTTTATGACTTTGTTTCTATTTTGTTTGTTTATTTTTCTTTATATTCCACATATAAATAAAATTTTATAGTATTTGTCTTTCTCTGCCTTATTTCACTTAACATAATACCTTCTAGGCCCATCCTTGCTATTATAAAAGGTAAGACTTCATTTTTTTTATGTCTGAGTAGTATTTAATTGTGTAAATGTACCACAGCTTAATGTATCCACTCATCTACTGATGAGCACTTGGGTTGTTTCTTTATGTTGGCTATTGTAAATAATGCTGCAATGAACATAGGGGTATTTCTATCTTTAGAATTAGTGTTTTGGGTTTCTTTGGATGTATTGCCAGAAGTGAAATCACTGGGTTATAAGGCAATTCAATTTTAGTTTTTGAGGAATTCCACACTGTTTTCCATAGTGGTTGGAAATCTACACCAATCTACATTCCCACCAACAGTGCATTAGGGTTCCTTTTTCTCCATCTCTTCATCAACACTTATTTTTTGTTGATGTATTGATGATAGTCATTCTGACAGGTGTGAAGTGATAGCTCATTGTGGTTTTGATTTGTGTTTCTCTGGTAATTGGTGATGTTGAGCAACTTTGCATATGTCTATTGGCCATCTGTATGTCCCCTTAGGAGAAATAGCTATTCAGGTGTTCTGCCCACATTTTAATTGGGCTATTTTTCTGGTGTTAAATTTTTTGAGTTTTTTTTTTGTAAAGTTTGGGTATTAATCCCTTACCAAACATTTTATTGTCAAATATATTTTCACATTCAGTAGGTTGCTTTTCGTTTTGTTGATGGTTTCCTTTGCTGTACAAAAACTTTTCAGTTTGATGTAGCTCCATTTACATATTTTTAAAATTTCTTTTGCCCAAGGAGATATATCATAAAAATGTAGTTAAGAAAAGATTTTACTGCCTGTGCTTTCTTCAAGGAGGTTTAGGGTTAAAACCAATCCTACATGGTAAATTAATACTTGACCATGGAGGCAAGAACATACAATAAGGTAAGGAAAATCTATTCAATAAGTGGCATTGGAAAAATTGGACAGATACATGCAAAAAATGAAATTAGACTACCTACTTACACCATAAACAAGAATAAACTCAAAAATTAAAGACTTCAATGTGAGAGTCAAAACTATCATCATTATTTTTGTGCTTTAATGCCATTATTAAACAAAATAAGTACTTAAACACAAATACTATGATACTATGATACTATGATACTATGATACTATGACATTTGGTCTGATAATTATGCAGTTAAGGACCAGGGAGCGTATATGTGGATATGCTGGATAAACTGATAATTCCCATAAAGCAAAACCAGAATAAAGGGGCCTACTGTACCACATTTTCTTTATCAATTCATCTGTCAATGAACATTTACATTGTTTTCATATCTTGGCTATTATAAACAATGCTGTAATGAATGTAGGAATACATATATCTCTTCAAGATCCCAATTTCAATTATTTTGAATATATATACAATCTTTGGATTGTTAGATCTTAAAGTAATTTTTTAAAAAATTTTAAAAAGATATTATTAATTTATTTTTAGAGGGGAAGGGAGAGAGAAAGAAAGGGACAGAAAAATCAATGTGTGGTTGCCTCTGGCATACACCCTACTGGCACGTGCCCTAACTGGGAATTCAACCAGCAACCCTTTGGTTCGCAGACCAGCACTCAGTCCACTGAGCCACACCAGCCAGGGGGGTAATTTTTTAATTTTTATTTTTTTGAGAATAGCCTCATTTTTATAGCAGCTTTGCCATTCTGCATTCCAACTAACCACATATAATTGTTCTAAGCTTTCCACATTCTCACTACTTGTTGTCTTTTGCTATACATTTTATAATAGCCATCCCAACAGGTGTTAATGGTTATACTAATGTGTTAGGTATATCTCATGGTTTTGATTTTTATCTGATGATTAGTGTTGACATCTTTTTATGTACCTCTTGGCCATTTGTATGTCATCTTTGGAGAAGTGTCTAATCAAGACCTTTATCCATTTTTAATTGGGTTATTTGGGAGGGTGCTATGAAGTTGTAGGTATTTTTATATGTTTTGGGTATTAATCCCTCATGCTATATATGATTCCCTCTCTCTCACAAATAGGGCTGGGGAAACTGGATATACACAAAAATCAACTAAAAATGAATTAAATATTTAATCATCAGATGTTGAGCTATAAAACTTCTTAAAAAACATAGGGGGAAATCTGGATATGATACTAAAAGCACAACCAAGAAAGAAAAATTAGACAAGTAGAACTATAGTGTACTAAAATGTTTCTGAAAAGCAAAGAAAACAATCAAGAGTGAAAAGGTAACCTACAGAATGGAAGAAATATTTGCACACCATGTGTGGTGATTTACAATTTGCCTATAAATGTAGTGGCTTTTTCCATAAGCCAGTTCTGTGTCAGGAACTTGGGCACATTTCTTCAGCTTTCTCAAAGTTTCTATGAGTTCTCCAGTATTCTGTTTCAACTAATGAGAGTGGATTCTGTGAACACTTAATGCTGCTACTCTGAGTAGCTACTTTATGCACAACAGTTAACTAGACTTTGTAGAAATATTAGTTAGGATTTTTTTATGTGCATTTATTTGAAGGCTCTGAGGTATCTTACAGAATGATGGAATGTTAGATAAAGAACAAGGTCTGCAAAGAGGAATAATAGGAAAGTTCTGAGTGTTCAAAGAGTAAAAATTTAAGGCAGCAACACTTGGATAAATTATCTCTAACCTTCATCTGTATTTACTACATTCTGCTGAAGATTCATTTCCAGGGTATAGAATCCAACTGTCTTAACTTAAATCTTATGTCCCTTCCTTGAAAAGTGGAGAGAAAGAAACCTTTATTTCTTTCCTTACAAGTCTTCACCTATTGGGATAGTGGTAATTGGTAATTCCTCAAAGCGAAATAAGTATGCTTTGTTGTAAGCACAACAAAACTGAAAGCAAGAAGGATAACAAACCAAAACCAAAGTCCACTATTGATCAAAGATGAGTCAGACTTTTTATCTGTTCTTGGGAAACTTACAATTTTAGTAGAAAAGATTAGACTCCAAATCTTCATTGGATTTAGAGTCCACCCTTAATCAGTATAGCCTTATCTTAAATTACCTAATTGTATTTTCAGAGACCCTATTTCCAAATAAGGTTTCATTCTGAGTTCTTCACGGACATGAATATAGGGATTAACACTATTCAAGTTATTACAATTTCTCAAAATGTAAAATGAGTTTAGACTTTTACCTCATGTGAAAATCAGCTCTGGATGATTTTGCAAATAAGCAAATAATGCAAATATATGTATTATTTTATATAATTTAAAATAATCTTGTGATAGAAATATGCTGGAGTGGGGGGAGTAAATGCAGACAACTGATTGAACACCAATAAAATTATTAAAAATAAAATAAAATAAAATTGTCAAACTTAAAAAAAGTAAGAAAATAAAGAATACTTATGCAAGACTCTATAAGTCAGACTGGCATTCAGAAAGAAGACCCTCCCATCTTCCTGGAAGATGGCTCTCCCACCTTCCTGGAGGAAAGACCTGAAGGAGGCCCTGCTAAGGGCCTATAATTCATCCCAGTTGAGCCTTTTCACTCAACACCTCTCTTAAATGAGTTTTTTCTTCTTAGGCAAAGAGGAAGTCAAGCATAACCAAAAAAGAGAAAACAACAACAACAGGAAATTAGTACTGCAATACCTAGGCCTTAACAGCCTTAATATTCATTATGGTGTGACATAAGTCATCTATGAGTGTCTGAATTCCTGGGTAAAAAAAAAGAGAAAGGGAAAATGACTTTGAGAAAAAATTTCTGACACTTAATTCTTCATTAAAAGTCTCATTTCTGGAGCAATTTAATACATATTTCATCATATACAAAAGATATGAAACTTAAAAAAGGAATATGCACATGATAAGCAAGTTTGGATCTGATACTGGCATATCTTAACTCAGATATGAGACAAAGATCTATTTAAATTGGCTTTCTCAAATATAAACACAATTTGCTGTTATTGTGTTCAGAGGCTATGTATCTGAAAACTTCCTTTTATTTAGGCATTGTACTGCAAAATAAAAAATATTTTCTCTGTATTACTTTATTGGTGAAATTAGTTTGGGGGCTACAGAGAAATTAAGCAAACCTAGAGATTGATTCTTTGTAAGCTTAGAGATTCCACCATGCTTAGAAAAATTAAGCTGTTTTCCACTGATTTATGTAAAGAGTAATTAACAAATTAATACATTTGAAGATAAGAAAAAGCAGGAAGCACTAATGTATTTTTGTTGTTTGAAAATTACTGAAAGTAATGGCACAGCTAATCTACTATAAATTTCTTTTAATTAAATAGTGGTTGGAATTTTTTTTCCCAGTTCAATCTATTTTATGCTATTCTTGCATGTATTTCATGTTTACATGCTTGGGGAAGTGTTCTGATATTGCCTCTATTTTCTGCATAACATTATATTTATTAATTACAGAGTAGTTACTCTGTGAGTTAGAATGTTTTAGTAAGACCTGTTGCTTTAAAATGAAAAGATATTTCCAATGTTATTATTTATTTCAAATGCTAGCAATTAGTGTAATAACTGGTCAGATATGTTTAGAGTGATAAAATCTCATCATTGTGAGACAAGTCATGAAATACCAATAAACCTAAGCAGCATAATTTGGGACACTGTTTATATTGAGAAGTGACACTATTTATTAATTTATTATAACTTGCATGAATATACTCATGACTAGAGTATAAATACAAGTAGCACAATACTCAATCCATATGGTAATAAAATAAAAGTGTTGCTTAACAACTTTGCTGTCAAGTGTATCAAAAGACAAACATGATGAAATAAATCTTACTGCACATTGTGCATTTCTCTTCCTGGAATATTGTGAGAACTGAACAAATGAGGTGGTATAGCTTCAGAAATTTAGAACTTTACAATTGCCATGATATGTAACCATAGATAAACATTGCTTTTCCCTATGGAATACTGAAGCTTAGTCAGTTGTGGCCCTAGTAGGGAGAGAGCTCAGTCTCTGATTAAATTGGAGTTTTCATGATTCACAATGACTGCAAACAACTTTGGATGGTTTCATTCCCACTTAGACTTCCAGACCTGTCCCAGAACTGACCCAGCTTCCCCAGTGACACTCATCCTTCCTAGATAAGACTAATAGCCTACACAGAACTACACTGAAAGAGCAGACTCCTGAACTCTCCTCAGTTTTACTTCCCTTGATTTTTTTATCACACCAGGTTCCTGAAGCTATTAACTTTATGACCCACAGTGTTTTGTAGAGCACTCCCTTCAGACCCTACACTGTCTTGCCAAATGCCATAAAGTGTTTTGTTTTGTTTTGTTTTGTTTGTTTTGTTTTGTTTTTCCATAAAGATAGCTAAATCATTCTTCCTGGATGATAGTGATTTGAGCTAGAAATGGTAGGGTGGTCATGCATAGAGTTACTAAATGGGCACCTGGAACATTAGTGAGAACATTTCTGATTAAATGTATCTACCATAAAATGCCTTCAGCTTTTACCTGGGCCAATAATATTTGTTTCATAACAGCAAATGATATTCCTGCACATGTTGCTAGGTTTGTCCTCAATGGCTCTCCTCATTCTTCTTACTACAGAAGGGAATAACTTTCTCCAGAAATTAGTCAGTTTTCCTCATTAATGTGAGGGTGAACAGCAGGTATAGAAACAACCGAAAAAGGAGAAAGCTGTTTTCTCTCCTAATTTCTCCTTCAACATTTAAATATGAATTATAGCAAACTCTAGGCTTCTGTTCTGGAAGATTTATCATTCTAAGCAAAGGAAAATCTTCTCTTCCTCCCTGTTTAAGCAAACAAAGAATTCTAAACTATTATTTCATTTATTGAGTATTTTGTATTACGTTATTTTAATATGTAAGTAATTACACATAAACATCTAATATTTCATTGGTTATTTCTTGTATTACCTTTTATGCCCTTGAACATTTTTTTACATTTTATATCTATTTCTCTCTCTCTCTTGTCCTCTGTGTGACAAAACTTTTTCTTTTTGCCTTTTTGCTAATTTATTTTTACAATTTTTGTTTTAAATTTTCATCAACTCTTTCCTATTCTCTGATGGACCCTTTTTCTTTGCAGTCTGTTCTTTTTTTTTTTAAGATTTTATTTATTTAGTTTTAGAGAGGGAAGGGGGAGAAAGAGAGAGAGAGAGAAACATCAATGTGCGGTTGCTGGGGACCGTGGCCTGCAACCCAAGCATGTGCCCTGACTGGGAATTGAACCTGAGACACTTTGGTTCACAGCCCGTAGTCAACCCACTGAGCTATGCCAGCCAGGTGCAGTCTCTTCTTATTATATGGATACTGTATTATCCACAATCTCTGTAAGATAGTAAACTTTAAAAACACTATATTTTCTTTCCTAAACTTCATTTTTGAGTTTCTGTTGTTTTTACTTGTCCATCTCTTTCTTTCCTTTTTATTCTGCTAATTGTTCTCAAATAATTTCTAAAACATTGCTTTGCCTTCATGCAACTGAATGATGGCATGTATGACAATCTATGTAACTGTCATAGAGTTTCTCTGTGCTCTTATGATCACAAACGCATTAAATGAGACTACATATGCTCATATGTAGCTCATGCTTTTCCCTGAAAAAAGAAAAAAGAAATGGCTGCCAGTTCTGGGTGTACAAGAAAGGTGTGCAGACCTACAGAATTCATCTGAGGGCATTTGGATGTGTTCTCAACTAGCTATTGCTAATATGAGAAAGACTTGATTTAAGATGGCAGCTCCAACACTAGCCTCTTTTGTAGGTCATCTGATGTCTTCAGAAAGCAGTAGCTTCCAAAAGTGACAGTTTCACCTCAGACTATACAAGATGTTTTGTTGGGATAATGGAAGAAAATATAAGCATACTACTGCAGAAAATCACATTGATTAATATTTTCCCAGTAAAATGCCTCTTGCTTTTCAGTATCCAATCTTCAGAGAACATTTATATATGTCAATACAACTTTTTAGTTAATATTTTATAGAAAAATATATGACATTCTGAATACTCAATACACTGTAAACCAAATGATGGAAATTATCCTGAGATACATTTAAATATAATTGGTAATATCTCAGAATCACATATGGATGTTTTTAAAGACCTTACAAGTATCAACAAAAAGGATGTGTATATACGCTGAAGCTCAGAGTACATGTTATGTACTCACAGCAACTATTTGTTAGTAACTATATTTTGTAGATATAAAGAAGTGATATGCCTTGCATATTACATTTAAGTATTTATTATATATAGTTAGGTTACCATGTTTTAGTTACATTTTAGGAAATTGGGAGTTTTGAGTTGGCACAGTATAATGAAGATATGTTCACAATTAATATTTTTACATGGAATATCAGATTTTTCAGAGATGTGTTCTAATTTACACTGAATGAAGCAAGTATTAGAATTTCTATTTGGACTTCTTTTTTTATTCTTTTTAAGGATTTCTGCTCTTTTTCTTACAATGCCAGGCTTGGGTACTGCAGGCTTGGGTGAAAAAATAACTGAATCCAAGAACAACAGCATACACAGCCCATCCTGAAAATGGCACAGAAATGACATCAAGACTCTGATCACAAAGATAGGAACCTCTTAAGGGGGCCCCAGGTTCCTGAGGAACATGTGCTTTTCCAAGAAGCATAACACAAAGGGACTGAAGATGATGAAGGCCAAAAACGCCAAGTCCATGAGCACACATGTTGAGGCTATCAAGGTCCTTGTAAAGCATAAGGTCAAGCCCAAGGTCCCTCAAGGCTGCAATCACAATGTCAGTGGACTCATCTATACTGCTCACCTCAGGTTTGGGAAATGTGTCCGTGCCCACATCACCAAGGGTCTCTTGCTCTGTCAGCCAAAGGTCAAGGCCAAGGCTCAAAGCAAGCCCCAGGCTGCAGATGCAGATGCAGATGTGGGTACAGCTCCGGCTACATACAGCTCAGCCCAAGTCCCCATGAAGTCTTCATAGTAGACACCTCTGATTGCTGATGTGAGTACACAAGAACTGGTGTGATCCCTGAGCTGCTCTCTGAATGGAGCTGGTGTCCTCCTGTGGTATTTTTACAAATAAACCTGAGGCAGGATCTGTTTAAAAAAAAAAGAATTTCTATTTGATGTTTTATAATGCATAGCACACAAATATGTAATTCAAAAATAAATAATATACCTGTGACCTAGGCTGAGAAAATGCTTTTTTCTAAAAATAGTGTGATAGAAATGGATATAATAAGATTTCACTCATATGTGAAATCTAAAGGACAAAATAAACAAACAAATAAAATAGAAACAGACTCAGATATGTAGAACAGATTCATGGTTGCGAAAAAGAAGGGGAATGGGTGAAAAAAAGGGGAGGGATTAAGAAATACAAACTGGTAGTTACAAAATAATCATGCGGATATAAAGTACAGCATAGGGAATATAATCAATATTTTAATAACTATGTATGGTAGCAGGTGAGTACTGGAAATATCAGGGGGAACACTTTGTAAAATATGTAACAACTTTGCTACATACCTGAAACTAATACAAAATAATATTGAATGTAACTGTAATTCAAAAATTAAACAGAAAAAAAGAAATGGGTGGTAGACTACTATACTAGAGGGAATCTTTCTAATTCCAACCTGGAGACCAACAGAGCTGTCATAGAAGCAGGCTTAGAGATGAATGTGGGCAATATGGGATGTTGTTCACATTCAGTAGTTAAGTCTTTAGTCCATTATACTATTTTCTGACCCTTTTCCCAGTGCTGTTCTCCTTTTTGCCCACTTTGGGAAACTCTGTTGTGAAAAATTCTTTTTGCTTTCTCTACCCTTGTCTCTCTATGGTTCTCTCTGTTCTGAATTATCCATCATTATTACTCTTCCCAGATACCTCTTTTTATTTAGCTGCTATATCCATGCCACTCTCCCATGTCAACTCTAGTATGTTTATAAGTTTATTATCTCCTGGAAAACTTTAGTCTCATTTAATGTGTTTGTGAGATAGAGGAGAGGTAATCATGTGGCTTGATTACCCTCTTCAAGGCAGATATCTTGACTTCAGAGACTTCAACAGGACATGGACATAACCTGCTTCAGAGACCCTGAACCCAATGGGCCAACAGACATACACACACCCAAAGGGCCAGAAAAACCCCAACCCATTACGTTCCCTTTCTAATTTGGAAGCATTATTAAAGTTATGTTCGTCAAAAGGTTTCAAGTTGAGGCAAAATTTCTACTCTGATGGTAGGCTGCCTATCATCAGGAGTATTTCTTATTCAAATAAAAAAAATAAGTTATTCCACTGCCAAGAACAGTACATTTGTGGTAATGGTGGTGATATGTATGCAAGTTCTATACATATTAAATTCAACCTGAAGATTTCACTCCACCACTCAAGGAATCATCTTGTGAAACTAGAGAAAGGACTGGTAATTCCAAAATGGAGCAGGTAGATTCAATTCTGATGCAGTAAAAAAACAATTGGGAACCATGACTTTGTTTTTCTTCCCCCATCAGGATGCTTGATGAAATAGAAGGTGTCCATTTTCAAATTAAAATCTTTGACTCAAAGCCAGCTCCTCTAGTTTAATCTCCACCCCAGTGTTTATTTGTGTAAATACAGCCTGATGACCTGATTCATTTCTGATTTGTTCTATTTAACCAACTGCATAATCATACTATAAGAATATAGCCTTGATGGATTAAAAATTGAGTGGAGAAAGGTACGGGAGGGTGTTGCAGCTAATTTCAATGTAAGATGGGCAATTAAGTTAAGTATGATTGGGTCAGTAAAACCCCATAGAAAATACAGATAACTTATAGTTTCAAGATGGGGAAAACTAAGGACAAAATCTCTTTCCTTGTGACTGCATTCTCAAAAATAATTTGACAAATGTGACAGGGTCCAAAAATTATGGGGATAAAAATGTCTAACCTTTAGCCTAATATCTATTTATAATCTAATTAGAATAAAATAATGCAATAAAATATTCCAGAATGAAAAAATGCACTAGAGAATAAAAATCAGGGAAGTTTGGAACCAGATACTAACAAGACCACAGTAGGGATACCACCCAGTTGTAGGAACCTTGTTAAAGCAAAGGAAGTTAAAAGAAATAAGAGAGAATAACTTTGAGCTACAATGTAAGCCAAATAAAAGGGGACCCGTCCACATAAAAATGTTAAATATAAAAATCACAATCCTTTTTAATGAATAACATCACATGAAGGTATGGTAGACCTGAAAAGGCAGAAAATACGGACTGTGTGGCTAATGGAACATGTTTCAAACCATAGTTTTGGATTAATCATGGTCCTAGAGCATTACTTGTACACTGAAATGTCTCCCTACATGAGATACAATGACTGTGGAAGTGGATTAAATAGAACAATGAAAATTGAAAGCAGGATATCTGGAATAGTGCTGGGGACAGATTTTAGTTTCGAGGACAAAGCCAACAGTTAAACAAGGCTGCTTCTATCTTTGACATGTAACAGGAATATATTCTAACAAAAAATTGTGGGTCAACATGAAAGGTCCATTCTTGCTAATTAACAGGAAAAGAAATAGCATCCAGGAGGTGATTTTGAGATGTTTAGCATATGCTTTATAGCATGTCCATTCAGTCCCATGGGGCCTAATGAGCCACAGGTGTGATTGGGCTAGTTTAAGGCCAATGTAAGTGCCTGGAAAGGGTCCAAGGACAGTAATGGGAGAAAGTAAGAGTACAATGGGTCTGACTGCACTGAGACTGGTGGGTTAGGCTATTCTACAAAACAATACAATCAATACATGAAAGAATACTTTTACAATGACTCATATTAAATCATCATGTTGTGCACCTTATGTAGTTTACAATTTAATTTGTTAATAATATCTCAATGAAGCTGGGGGAAAAAACCCCACAAAGGAATCGTCAATTATTCAGTTCATCAGGGCTTGGGATATGCTGAAATGTTTTCTATACGTGTGACAAACTCCAGAATCCATCTGGTCCAATGCTTAAGCCATGTAAACTTTGAGAACAGCCCTGACAGTAACCGCTATCTTCCTATCTTGAAGAATAAAATTGTACACCAAGTGGAGGGCTTCCGACTCATTGTTAGGCCTTGAGCAAATTCATCTGGTTCAGCAGGTCCAACCTGAACCTGGTGCAGCCATCTCTGACCACATCACCTACAACCCACCACATCACTTACAATCATACTCTTAGACCCACCTTTTTCTAATGAAAAAACTCAAGAAAAAGAAGCATCACTGTATATTCATACCAATGCTTCTACTTCTTGTGTCAACAACGTAAGAAAGTTTTTCCAATACTAGTCTGTAGTTAGGGATCACAAGGTCTATAAGTACATCATCCTTTAAGTGCAGAAATTTTGCTAGAGATGCAAGATTTTTCTGGGGCATTTCCAAGAGCACCTTGACTAGATGTGGGCTCCTCATGAGATGGTAGCCAGACTAAGGGGTACACTGGTCATGTTTAATTGAACCATTATTAGATTTATAAAAAACAGCTGCACTGTTTAGTCTGAATGTATTTGAAATCCATGGCCTATTTTGCATTAGTATAAATCTTTAAGAAATCTGTTCTAATTGAAACATCAGTGAATGTCAGGCTGAAATTTGATAAAAAGTATTTACTTGGGCAGTGCTGAGTCAAAAGTCACATCTTCTTACTTTTTCCACTGGGAAGGGAACTGATGTTAATGCTTTCAGGACAAGAATAGCATCAACTCGATTATCACATCTCACACACTGATTCTTCAGAGCTTTTAACAAAGAACAGAATATTAGTCCCCACTACCCAAGGATGATATTAACCTCCACCCCTGCAAGAGTGAGGACACCACTAAAGTCAGCTTCTCCCGCTGGATGGGCCAGCTGCCAACTGTGAATGGGAACTTGGTTAGAGTAAAAGATTCTTTGTCAGGAAGTGTGGAAATTGTGACATTAGGGACTAGCCTGAGCTAGAGGATAAAGCTTCAATGAAATTTGCAAGTTCATTTTGGTTTATATACCTGTTGGAGCTGAGACATTAAATACAGAAGGCTTTTTTAATCTAGGTATTTTAAACACTACTTGATACCATGGACTAGTGTCACTCAACAGAGAACACTTCAAGGACAGAGCTATCTCTGAACCAGAATAAGACCCCAGGAAGGCTGATTCATCTCAGAGCATTTGGGACGGGGTTATTTTCTTTTGTTTCAACATTCACTTTTGACAGAACTGGCTTTTCTCTTTGCCTCTGCTGGAGAGCTAATAACTTCCTTCACATTCACTTTACTCCAGTCCCCCCACATAGGCAGGTGTACTTGATTCAATATGCAGGTATACTGTGTGCTTATTTACATTTATTTTTGTCAGTAATTTGCTATCAAGATATAAAGAGAAACACCCTAAGTAATCAAACACAGAAATGGGTCAGGAAGGTTAACTTGACAAAAAAAAACAACATGGAAGAAATAACCATAGAGCATAGGCTGTAATTCAATATTAGAGCAAGTCAATGGCAACACAAAAATAAGATTATAGTCCAACCCTCTCCTATCTCAGGCAATGCTATTTGTTCCTGAGATTTCTAAAGATGAGTTTAATTTCTGCATATATCTGAGAGTTCTACAACTGTGGCCAATATTGAAAATAAATAATTCAATTCAGCTTGCCTATATTAGCTGTGAAATTCACTTTGCTGGTGAGATAGAATTTACTTAAGGCCATGTAGGTCAATAGCTTTAGAGACAAAATTCCAAAGATGAAGGCCCTTCATAGAAAATGCTCAGTCTTCAGACTTATGTAGTTCTAAATCAGAGGGCTTAGCACCTCCAAGCCCTCCAGCTGTTGTGAGGGCAAACTTAGGAAATAAGTGGTCATTGGATATAGCCTAAATCCCCTCTCTGCTATCTGTCCTCATCCCCTGAGACAGAATACTGTTGAGGTGTGCTACCTTGATTCCCCATGAAAGCAAAGAGGCAACTCATGAGGATGGAATCCTGGAGGGAACAAAGGAAGGTATGAATGTGTGTGAGCTCATATTTGTCATGATGAAAAGTAGGTACTCTTCAAAGGTCTGCTGTGTGACAGGGGGCTCATTACTGAGAGCCGAGCTTAGCTGCCCACACAAAGGCAAGTGGGGAAGAAGGGGCTCAGTGAAGTTAGAATACAGACAATATGGAACAAGAAATCATTGAATTTTAAAATCTGCAGGCTACTAGCAAATCCAGTTAAAGACATTGGTAAGAGCAAAGAGCAAAGAATGGACTTAACTGGAAGATATGCTTGCCTGTTTTGCTGTCCAGATAGTTTTTGGAAATTCTAGTTGAAAAACCCTTTTTATCTTTATCAGTCAAAATGAGAATGAGTCTATGGTAGGCAAAAATAATTGCCTCCCAAAATATGTCTACATCTTAATCTCAAAAATCTGTAAATATATTTAGTTACATGGCAAAGGGAGATTAAGGATGTAGATGAAATTGAGGTTGATAATCAGCTATACCTAAAATAGGGATATTACTCTAGATTATTGTCATAGGCAAAATATGATCACAAGGGTCAAAGTGAAAGAAGTAGGCAGGAGAATTCAGAGTGGAATAAGAAGGACTTGACCCATTGCTCTGGCTTTGAAGATGGAGGGAGAAGGCTGAAAGCCAAGGATTGTGGGAGGTCTCTAGAAGCTGTTACAAACAAACTGGATTCTCCCCTAGTCTTTATAGGAGAGAAGGCACCCTGCTACACCTTGATTTTACTTCATTGAGACCTGTGGTGAACAAATGTAAGATAATAAATTTGTGTTATTTAAAGTCACTGAATTGGTGATAATATATTAGAGCAGCAATGGGAAACTAATAGAGAGTTCAACAGTCAGCTTGACATATAAATATATAGTGTTTGTATTAAGATTTGTCTGTGGTGGTGACTGCTAGGAAATCAATATACATTTGGGGAAAAGAAAATAGAATTTGTCACCTAAGTGGAAGTCATACTACTTTTTCTGCTTGGTTGACTAGCTAGCATCCTGGTTTCATCTCCTGCATTTTATGTGGTAGCCTGCTGGGAAGGCAAACATTGTTTAGCACTTTTTATCCCAGGGGAACTAATTTCCAACAAGTAGTTGATCCCAATACTGCTGGTTTGATCCTACAGAATGACATGTTAAGCAATCAACCGTATAGCAAAAGGCCATTTGACCAAAGGGTGGTGCCTGTCAGTTTTTGTTTTCTGAATACTTGAAGCCCAACTGTTGCAAACTATGTCTTTCTGTGATCCCAGGAGGAAAAAAATATAGTCCTGCTTTACTTTGGTCATCAGAACGAGAGTGAGGAATGAACAGTGACTATATCACATTCAAGTCATTCAAAAAAGTCAGCATTATAGTTAGAAAAGAAATCCAGGACATAGAAAGTTGGGTTTCTATCACATTCACCTGATAGCCATTTTATCCTTTGTTTTGTGGTGGCTCCATGCCTCCATTGGTTCTTTTCCTTTGTGTTTCTGTCTGTTTTTGTTTGTTTGTTTCCTTGTTTGTTTGTTTAGTGGTATTCAATATTTATTTCCTCTGTTTCCTCTTTCTTTAAGCTGTGTGTCTCAATTTTGGTTTGTTTGTGTGTAGTTGTCATTAGGTTTATGAAAAAGAAAGTTGCATATATACAGTAATGTTTTTTTTTCTTTTTAGTGTATCTGATCTCCATCCTCCTTTGCCAGTTTAGACCTTTATCTCTTCCCCTTTAATAATTTTGTCACAAATTATCCCTGTTTAATCTGTAAGTTTTCAGTGATCTTACAAATAGTGGTGTGACTTTTTGCTCTTTGTTTCAGGTAGAATAACTCCTGTGAGTATTTCTTGTAATGGAAGTCTTCTGGTGATGAATTCCCTCAACCTCTGTATATCTGGGAAAGTCTTCATTTCTCCTTCATATTTAAAGGATAACTTTGCTGGATATATTATCCTTGGCTGGTAATTTCTCTCTTTCGGTAGTTTTAATATTTGGTTCCACTCTCTTCTGGCTTGTAAAACTTCTGCTAAATCTGATGATAACCTGATGGACTTTCCTTTGTTCACTAATTTGTTTTCTGAGTGCATTAGATCACCTGTCTGTATTCTCTCACATCTTGTTGAGTATTTTTAAAACTACAGTCTTGAGTTCTCTGTCATTTATGTTTCATATTTCTATGTGTTCCAGTTTGCTTTCTGGAGGTTTTTCCATTTCTTTCTTTTCTGCCTTATTACTTTGGTTTTTAATAGTATTTGAATGGCTCCCTCACTGTCTAGACATCTATGTGTTGGCATTTCTTTATCAGATTTCTAGGAAAAGATCTTTCTACTGTTTTCTAGTGCATGGCACTGAATCACAAGTTTTTCAGCTCTGAAATCTCAAAGCTGAGCTCTGGGGCTGCCATCAGTATAACCACTATGCTAGGGGGTGGGGTTTGTTTTGCCCTTTTGGTAATGGTGACCTCAAACCTTCTCAGGGCCCACTCCTCCTGTATGTCCCATTCTGGGGTCAGTCACAGAGAGATATTGCGATTCTGTGGTAATAGTTCTTGGGTTTGTAGATAACTTGCAAAGAGATACAATACCATGAGTGACAGGAGGTGAGTTTTGGGATTCTAAGAGACGTCAGGGCTCTGTGTCTCCATTTCTTAGTTTGGAACACCAACAGCTTTGGCAGAATCCCTGTGTCATGTCCTTACCCAGTTCTCTGAGCCACATTTTGCACTACTCACTCCTGCAGGAGTGACTACCAAGACTCTATGCTCCTCTTGGTTGAAGGAACTGCCAATTATAGCAGGCTTCCTCCCTCTTCAAGCCAACCCCACCGGGAACTCTGTGCTGTAGAGTGCATCTATGGCTCATCTGAGTTCTCTTCTCTTCTCATCTCTTGTTTGTTCCCACTTTCCCACCTTTAGATGCTTCAATGCATGTGCCTGTACGTTGAGTGGGGAATCCTTTGTTGAGTTATAGCTGATCAACTTGTTGAAATTTCAGGGGGAGAGACCAAAGGGATCTCTCCTGCTGCCATTCCTCTGACATCACTCTCATTCACTTGAAAACTGAAAACTAAATTAACTTCAGGTAGGGAGATAAGAATGAGGAAAAGTATCTGAAACTAAATATACAATATGACTTTGTTTTCCTTTTAAAATAAGTGAATGTTCATGTGACATGCAAACTAAAATATGTTAGTATTTGATCTACATCTGTGTATATAATATACTGTGAATATAATATACTGTTCACAGCACTTGGAACATAACTATTCATTAATTCCCAGCATCCTTAGATAGAAAGACACTGCTATAGTTATTAGGAAAGGCTGGAGAGACACTTTCCTGGCCTGACTAGTGTGGGTGAAGAGAGATTCTTACTACCTGGTGGCCTCATTATATTTTCAACAAATGGCTAATGGACAGTTAAGACAGAACTTTAGGAGTGAAGAGAAACAAGTGGGTAAGCCCTGGGGCGTGGCCTCCTCTGAATGAACAAGCACATTTTCAACACAATTGGCTGCCTAATCACTTGTTGCAAACTTGGTTGAAGTATTTGGATATGTAAGCAATTATATTTCCTCTAAAAGACTGGGTTGATAATGCTTTTGTTCTCCATTTCTGCCAACTGAACTAACAAAAAAAAGAAATTGGTATGGAAATGACTTTCAATATGTTTTGTTTTGCTTTTTAACTTTTCAAAATACTTTTCAATTAAGCTGGTCAACTGGTGCAAGGTTTATTATACCTCCTGACACCACATAAAATAGATAGCAAAGAAAAAAAGAAAGAGTATGTATGTAATAAAAGTAGTTTCAGCAATAAAACAATTTTTGTTTAAAAAGACTACTTGTTTGCATTAAACCACATTACTTAAAGGTGATTAATGTATTGAGTACTTCTTTGTCCTAGCCACTGAATTAGTTCTGAGTGTTGAAAATGAGTAAAACATAAGGTCCCTGACTTCAAGAAACATCTCTTCACATAGACCTCTGGCAGATATTGGCTATATCTGAGTTACCTGAAGTTTCATGAGATGAGACACTTTATTTCCAAAAGAACCATAACTATAAACCATATGCTCTGATTATTTTGCTTTCAAGAACCAATCCTATCACAACCTTACAGGATTTCCATAATCAACCTAACATATTCTGTTGCCAATTAATTTCAAATATAATATGCATTGATTCATTTGGGGACAAAAAATAGAAGTCATGTTGTTATCTCAAATCATTTGGGAAATTAAGCAGACCACAAAGAAAGAAATTTAAAAATTGTCACATGTCTCTCATAGAAATATGAAATTTAGGTCTATAAAGCCATTTGTTCTTGTAATCACTTCCTACAGATATTGCACACAATGGTTCTGTAATTCAGGTAATATTAGTCCTTCAGGATTTCAACTTCAGTGAGAATTTACTTAACATTTTATCATTAAAAATCTGTCCATGTGCAAAATCAAACTAACACCTAACATGCAAACAGTTGTGGGAAAATAGATGCTTTACATTTAAACCCCAGGTTTTTTTTTCTCTGTGACATTAGTGATGTCACCATAGCCCTTTCCAACTCTCAGTTTCCCCATCTGATAATTGGGGAACTATGTCACAGAATGGTTATTAGCATCAAACAAGATGACATGTGAAAATTTGCTTTGAGTAATGCCAGGGCATATAGAGAATCTTTTAAAATCTGCACCAGAGATATAATTCCTCAAAACATCTAGCTCTGAAAAAAGAACAGCTACTGGAGACACACATACTATGGTGAGCTGAGATGGCCCTTGAAGAGCTGGTGCTTTACTTTCTGTCATATCTGGCTTAGGGCCCAGCACAGAAGTACCAGTAGATGGAGAGTCATTCAGACTGAATGAGGCTCATTTGTTGGTCTTGAAGCATTGGCCTGAGGCACAGACACCTTGTTTGGGTTATATCTGGAGGCCTGCGAGGTGTTCTCCAGGAAGAAGGCCAGTGGGCACCATCTTCCCACTTTACTTTGCCTTGTTCCAGCCAATAGGTACTACCTGCTTGTGAGGGTTTTTTCTTTTTGTTTGTTTGTTTGTTTTATTTTGTTTTAACTATAGGTTTTATTGAAAGGGTTGAAATCAGTAATGATTATAAAATTTTCAAAATATATTTGTAAATTCCATCAAGGAGATTTTAAGTATCTTTTCATAACAGTGGAGGTTTAGTGCTGAAGATGATTGTACTCATAACTTCTCTGGTGTTCAGCATTGTAAATGTAGTTTGAAACCTACATTATTGCAAACTGATGATGTCACCTTTATTGACTTTGAATGATTATCCTGGCACTTTTTATATATGCATAACTTTGAAGTTTGGAGTAACAAAACAAATGAAAAATATAACATTTAACATTCATTGTCACAATCTGCAAATTAATATATCCAGTAATCTTAGATTTTTACTTTTTCTAAAATTCTTCCTAATATAGTTAATTATTGGAGATGCAAATAAACACCAAGTTCATAATCTTTACAATGTTCTTAGTCTTCTGGAAATCACCATAAATTTTAGCACATAGAAATCAACAGAAAGAGTCCTCATGTAGACTTATTTCTTACCTCCAATTCCAGACACTGCATGTAATTCTCTTGGTGGGCCTTCTCATATTAATCTTTCCTTTTGAATCAGAGTACTGAGATGTATCAACAGACCTTTAGCAGAGGCATTTTGGATTTTATGGGGAACATCTGGGGCTAAAGGCCCAGGATATACCAGGGACTAACAGGTGATTCCACCAGTGGTTGAGGATTCAGTTATGGACAGAGACTATGAGCCCAAACAGCAATCTTAAGAAATTCATTCTTAAGGATAGCAGAGGCATGACCACTTCCCCCAACACAGAGACACAGTGGGAAGACCACAGGCAAGGATGAAAACCACTGATAAGGGTTACTACATATGTCAGCACAACCAGAATGTGAAACAAACCTGGAGAACTTCAGAAAGAAAGACAGACTCAATCTGTCTTTAGGGGCAGTTGTCATAGACAGATTCAGACGCTTTGGAAACTTGTCTTACTGACTTCTTGCAAGAGCTAGGGCCTCCGGAATGAGAATTGCAAAGATTACAATAGCGGAGATTGTATCCAGAGGTTACTGTTAGGACATGTAATCATGTCAACTGTCTTTTCATCCAGATGGAATCTGAGAAACATTGTTAAATAAGCATATCCAAGTTCCAACTAAGACCATTCATTAAGTTAGGGCTTCAGGGGTCTTCAGGCCTGTAGGTCTCCCAAGGTCCCTTCATTTAATACTCCCAGAGAAGAAGCTGTTTGAATTGGAACTATTTACAATGCAGATTTTGATAAGTATATAGCTTTATTTAAAAAAAAAAACTTACTTCTAAATGGTGTTGATTTCAGAGCAACCCAATGGCTTGGCTGGAAATGAGAGAATAAGAAATTTGTCTAGCAGCACAAGCAGGTCAAATTTCAGCCTACTACAAAAGCTTCTTCCCTGTGATAGGAGCATGTGTCTCAATTCTCTAAGAATGAGAATCATTTTTGGATAATCCTTGAGTCCCAACTAAGTATAGAGATCAATATTTAGGGCTTTATGTCTAACAGGAATTCACCAAATACAATAGTCTCACCGTTAGACTTTCCACTTACGCTGCTTTAAAACCAAACATCCAAATTTGAAATTATTCCAAACTCAGTGATCTTGTCCATTGATAAACCTCCAAATTTGTGTAACTGGGCAGCCTGGGGTCCTGCCACCTGCTGCTGTGTTTAAACATAACACTGAAGATTTGTGGGGAATGCAAAAGGTCTTTATTAACAGTGTACCAAATTTTAGAGGGCTGAAAGCCTGCCTGCTCCAAGCCAAGCTCTTTTGAAAAGCACAGAAATTCCCTTGTTCCCAGAACAAGAAGACTGAAATCCAAATCCATGCCCAGAAGCTTCCCATCATTTCTTATTTGTTCCTTTTGGAGTCAGAGACTTCTACACAAATGGGTCGCTTTTCTCTCCAGCTTTCAAGCTCTCTCTCTGGGGTGAACACTTGTGGGTTCCAGAGTCACCATCACCTTATGCAACTTCTCTCTCTTCTGAGGCTCAGGGTGCTGTCAGATCATTGTACCTTGTCATGTGGGGGTAGCTCCACTTGTGGGGTCCTGGTCCCTGAGGCTGCCTGTGCCTCTGGGACCAAGGACGTTTTCTGGCCTGTGTATCTCTCAGGGTGAGAGAATAAGAGTGGTCCAGGACATGTGTGCTGTGCTCCACAGGGTCATAATTCCCCAAGGGCTAGAGCTCAGCAAGGCACATCCCATTGCAGGACTATGCCTCTGCACATGTTCCCACCTGTTCAAGGCAAAGAAGTGCTCCAAGTGGGCCTGGCATATGTGGGTCCCACCAATACTCCCACACCACACCCCAATCAGTGGCATGAAGTAAGAAAGAGGAGAGAGTGCTTCTGCATGTGTTCTGTTTTAAAATCCCCTCCCTAAATCCTATGCACTGTGGGAGTGTCCTTTTGTCCACCAATTCTAGGTGTGTCTGTCTGTACCATGTCTAACTTCTCAACTAATGGGCACTAATGCCTGCCATGTTTGTCAGCTCCTCAGTTTTTTTAACCTTCTTTTGGCCACCATTTTTCAGAAGGGGGCAGAGTCTGTAGTCACACACAGGAGTGCAGCATATGTTTGACCAGGACAGGGTGTCATGTTGTCACATGTGTGTTTTGTGAACTTCTCAGCCTATACAATCTCTGTACAAGCTCCCTCTGGCTATGTTACAAACACATCAGTTGTTTACCCTCCCCTGGGATAAATGAGGTTATTTTGCAGGCTGTGGCTTCAACCACTGCCTCAAGGTTTCCTCCCCACCACTTGCCCTTTCCTGGGGCAGTTTCTTGTGCCATATTGGGGTTCTCCTCTCTGCTCCCCAGCATCTTGTCTGAACCAATTTGTTACATTTGAGCCACTGTTTGAATATTCCCAGATCTCATTGTCATTGAGGAACCAAACACAGATTGGTAAATCAGTGGTCCTTTCGTCCTACTCCCCCCTTTCTCTTCTCATGGAAGAAATCACTAGTAGGTGATGGTACATGTTCTTGTGAAGACATAGTCTCATAATCCATAATGGAGTGTTTATTAAACTTCTACATTGTGCCTGGTACTCCAAGTGGCCACTATGAATCAATCAGAGTTGGAAAATTACATGAAGCCAGTTTTCCATTTCAGGCCCAGATCCTGCATTCAATCTCAGACCCTTACCATAAGGAGCAATACCTGCCAGCTGGTTAACTCCCCATCCATGCTCCTTCTTTCTAATGGGCTGGAACAGGATGCTTCTTGCTCTAAAAGGGGCTCTATTATAGTTTAGTAAAGAAAATGTTGGATTATTCAATACTGCCAGTGTTTCCCAAAAATGTCAAAAGGTAAGTGGATAGTTTTGTGACCCTGTGGAAAAGTAAAGCTATTGACTGGATATTCACCTTTTGAATACAGTTAGAATGATCACTAAACATGAAGTTACTACCTATTGTTCTCCTGATGGGTTTCAATGTTAGAATCCATGGAAGACCTGAGTTATAGAAAATAAATTCTCTTTTGTTCAAGTCATCATGTCTGAGTTCTTTGGCATAAAATAGAGAAATATTTTCCTCCATATTTTTGATTAGGTTCCTTGGAAATAAACCCTGGTACATCACTTAACTTATGCTAAGATGCATGAAATGTCTTTTTAGATGCTTGAGTTCAATGTCTATCCTTCAAATTTTATGTATCATACGTGCTCTTCAAGTGACCCAATAATTTTCCTAAATGAAATAACAATTGGACTATATTAATGATTGTCTGCCTAAGACTGTTCCTTCAGTAAAATAACTACTAATGCACCACATTATCCAATAGTGACATCTTTCAATTTTGCAGAGAAGAAAATTAATGACATTTTTCCATTTTGCCATAGAGGTTACTATAAGATTATATCTAAGATGATGGGAAAATAAAAAGTGAAACAATACCATATAGGGATAACTGAGTATGCCATATAAGGAGACTATATGTGAGAATCAAGTGTCACAGACTGGAAACAACCAAAATGTTGGATTCTTTTATAAATCTCACACAGCTTTTCATGGCTATTGAGAAAATGGTTTGATCTTTAAAATAATTTTAAAAATCACTTGTTTATTTCTTTGCAATCTTACTTTGTTTTATTAACTTTGAATTACTTTCTATTACTCAAGAAGCTAAAACTGTAAATAAATGTGTGGCCCTGGTAGCAAGCTTTTGATACTATTATAAGACTTTTAACATCTGTTATCTCCAGATGAAATATTTCTGTTGAAGTTCTTTTGGTTTGGTTTCTTGTAGACTAGTTGCCTAAAGCTCCTTCTGCTTATGAAAGGGGAAAAGTTAAAATTTTTCTGAAAAGTTTAATTGTTTGGCTTATAGAGGATATATGAATACATTATCATAATAACTATATTAGGAGAATGTCATTTTAGAATTTATAACTTTCTCCCAAGACTCCTTGTTAATTTTTTAGCACATTTAACCAAAGAGGATTGGTAATTTTTAATGTTGCATTTTCTATAACATCATTTAAATATATTTATTTTATTAATTTATTTATTTTTAGAGAGAAAGGAAGAGAGGGAGAGAACCATCAATCAGTTGCTTCTTGCATGCCCCAACCAGAGACCTGGCCCACAGCCTAGGCATGTGCCCTGACTTGGAATTGACCCCAGTGACCTTTTGGTTTGTGGGACTTTGCTCAACCCAGGAAGCCACACCAGTCAGGGCCATCTAAATGCATTTAAAGGAGAGTTAAGCAGGGAAGGCAGGTCAGGTGTTCCCTCCAGTATGTTCCAATGCCTCAAGGGCTGCATTGCTTTCCAAGAAGATGGTGACTTAGGGGTTTGTCCTTTATCAACATCCCTGAATGATATTATGGGAACAAGCAATCTACTCTATACAATCTCCCCAGGGCAATAGCAAGTTGTTATTGAACACAAGGGGGAACTTCAGAGAAAGTGATTGAGAAGAGAATCATATAGATAGTTGAATTTCAAATTGATAATCCCTTCAGCATTATAATCATGACATGAAGAGTTGAACAAATACATTCATGTCTGGCCAAAGGCAGCACATTTTCTTTAATAACTCTTCATTTTCATGTCTCTTTTCTGTTTATACTCACTCGCCTCTGCGTGTGTTTACTGCCAAAACTTTTGATCTCAAGGATCCTCAAATATGAAGGGAAGGAAAATAATTTTTATGTACATGTTTGTATTTTCTATAGGATCATTGGAACCTGAAAACTCATGAAGTAGGGAATAAGATCAACTTCAACTTTAGGAAACCGATTGACTAGTATTTATTTCAAAAGATATCAAGTGTTTACTTCACAGCAGAGTGTGAAATCAATAATAAACATTTAGGGCTTAAAGCTATAATTTTGTTTATTTTTTGAACTATGTGTATTTGTATACATTCATGTGTATCTTATTGGGTGAAGTAATACATTACAATCAATGTAAGGTACAAATTCCCCAGAAACTTCTAAACTTTTATAACTAATGGTGTTTCCATTTTTTCAGTTGCCACATGGCTTCTTCTAGAATGTGTTGATGGTGACTGAACAGAGAGAGAACGATAGAAAAAAAAATAATGTGTCAGATTGTAAGTGAAGCCACACCTTATTTTCTCAAGTTACACATTCTCATGCAGTAATATTGTACTCTGCTGTTTAAATGTTTTGAATGAAATTCAAAACCTGATTAATAATGAAAATGTGCATTTTATGTTATTTTCCCTCATTAGCATTTAAATGTTAGAAGTTGTCTCATTTTGTGAAATATTTGGAAGCAAGAGTAGAGTTGGGTACTTAGCTTTCACTACTTCTGCCTAGAGAAATGGTTACACTGTAATTTGTCATCTGTATTTTTATTCTAGTTAGTGAGATTTTAAGTTGTCATCTTCGTTTTAATTTTTAAAAATTCAAAATAATTTAGTAACTGTTTTTACAAATCAGTTGAATCCTCTGTTGACCTAACACAATATATCTGGGCAACACAATATTTTACTACAGAGTGACTGGAGTTTTAACTAAGGTTTAAATACAAAATATTTGTCAAATCACTTTTTCTTTTTTTTTTGAATTGTTAGTTTTAATCTCTAAATTAGTTTCCCTATATTAAGAAGAGAATACGAGACCATTGAATTCCCATCTTGTAATATAGCCTTTAATAAATTAAAAAATAAATACACTGGATGGGGGTATGTTGGTATTCATTTACTTTCAACTGATAATTAAATATGAATCTAAGGTTCAATAAAATTAATTTTATGTTCACATTTCTCTTAAAACAATGTATTATCTTTTGGAAGCTTTTTGGTCAAGGTACTCACTCTCTCATGAGGATGACAAAAACTATTAAAATATGCATAAAATAAAAATATACTCAACATATTTATTTTCTTTTACTTCCAATTATGACAAATTCTGGAATGTATATTAAAGTTAAAGAAAAAGGTAAACTTTCCTTCTGCAGATGGCTTGTCTTGCCTGTTTTGGACACTAATAAAGGTCTGGGACTGGTCACTACAGGCAAAGAAGTATTCCCTTGGAAAGCTTTTTACCTTTCCCTGTATATCCTCTTAAACCACAGCAGAACTCCATGGATGTGACTGATATTTAGGGGCCTAAAAAGATAAAGGAAAATAATAAAGTTAAATATATTAATTATGTTTCTCCCTACCCCCACATTTTTTGAATGTTCAGAATTGTGATGTAAAATTCTATTAGAATAAAAGCATGAAAACATGAGATGATTATGTGAGCATGTCAAGTTTGAACCTGAAAATGGTTTCTAATGGGATGTATTTGACAAGAAGCCCCTACCTTTATTGATTTATTTTGTATATGATTTGGTTTTTGAATCTCTGATCCTAAGAAAGTGATTTTAAACAATTTGTGGGGCATGTATACACAAATTTATGATTTAACTCTGGCAGGGAAAAAGGGTATCTCTGAAAAAATTAAATTCTAGGGGTTATAAATGGGTCAAAAGAATTATAATTTTTATTTATACTTCAGAAATGTGGTCAAGTGAATGAAATGTTTTCATATACATTTTTACATTCAACAGCAGTGACACACTCTTCATACATTAATTCTATAGGAAAATGTACATCCTTCTTTTTGTTAGGTAAGATCTACCAAGTGTTCATGGACAAAAAAAAAAAAAAGAAAGAAAGAAACCCTTTCATTGCAACCCAAACTTGTGAAATTACAAGGGTAGGCTATGTTTCTTTCAATAACTTTATGACATTAAAAAGTTGTTGTCCAAATGTGTGTTAATATTGGCATGTGTAGGATGAAGTCTCACAAATTCTTTAAAATGTGAATATTTAATTTGAAAACCACAAAATAATCTAATGGCTATTGTGACTGAATCTATCCAGGGACATTAAAATCCAGGATGGTTTAAGTGTGCTTCTGTAGCTCTATTCCTAGCTGTCTATTCTTTGATTCTCTAATCACAAAGAAATGCATTCTTATAAAGTTAAGCAGCTATAGATACAGAATGATGATGTTAACCTAAAGAAAACTTAGTTAATGGTAATTCTACTGAATACTTGTTACATTCACATGAAATTTTAATTGATTATCAAATAGTACAACTCTGCCATGAATCCAACCACATAGAATATAAGCCTTAAGCTCACTAGGTTTAAGCAATTGTGTCTTTGTAGACTAAATCTATGTAAAATAAAATATGATAACTCCCTGGTGTTAGAGGTAGACAGTTTTCTTTCAAATCCTAGGTTTGGTCCTTTATTTTATTCAGCAGTGAAAGCCATGAATACAGAACAAATAACAGCTGTTACAATTCTCAACCATGACTTCTAATGTCAGAGAATTCAAAGTATGAACATAGTACACAGTAATGAAAAGTATCAAAAATTAGTTTACCTCAAAAAAGATAAATAAAACAGGTATATTCCACCAATACATAAACAGATGTTTGTGCTACAGTTAAAATTTCTTGTATACAAAAGATCATAGTCCCCATAATCAGCTTGATAGAAGCAAGAATACATGAGCCATTTAAACTGTCAGACATTATGTTTTATAGGGTATGCACAGAAGTTCAAGCAATAAATACATACATTAGTTCAAAGCCTTACAATAGCTACGCAAAGCAGATGCAGAAAAGCAGATTTGCTATTACTAGCAAGCAATGATATAAGTAAAAATTCATGAAATGTATTAAAGCAACATTTTTCTTAAAAAAGTCTGGTCATTTATGGGTCCACCAACATCTTTACATAATATGCACAATTATCAAAATACAGACCAAGCATTTCAGAAAACTCCAAAAAACCTAAAATCTATTTTCAAAGCAATTGCAGTTTTGGAGGTTTTTCTGGTATAATGTGCAAGCAGCTATTTTTTAAAATTGTATTCATATAAAACCCATGCAAAACTCTACAGGTATATGCATTCTGTGGCTGAGACTTCCTTTCAAAAGTTTTGTAACTGAGGTATGCATACTTTAGCATTGTAATCTTAGGCCACTCTCTGGATGGTACAGCTCTCACAGTTACTTTCAATCCATCAAAGCCTTTTGAACATGCACCTGAAAAACCAATTTTCCCTTCAGATAATCCTGACAGGATCCTAGATGACTGAAAATCATCATTCACAATATCAATCATTCTTTTGATACCATGTGGTAAACTTCCTGTTTGTTGATCATGACCCAAAGACAAACATAATGAAAAGTAGCAGTTACTGTGACGTTTTCACGTTTCATGCAATCTGCCATAATTGTCCTAATTTTTTTCTTTTTTTCTTTTTTTTTCTTTTTTTTTTTTTTTGCAGAGGTAGAAGCTTTCAGAAAGCCTTTTGGGTAAGTGGGAAAACCCTTTTGAAAGCCATTATGATCTTTTATTTGGTGTGATAGATGACTGGGTATCTCTCTAACTTTATTTGCTGACTTCAGCAAAGAATAAATGATGAGCTTAGTTTGCAAGAACCAGCTCCATCACATGGAACTGGTACATATGTTAAGCTCTAGCAGCCACCTTCTGTCAAAACTGTTTGTAAAGCAATAACCATAATCAGGTTATGAGGTCCCTTGGTTGGGGGAAAAGTATTATCAAGACTTGGCACAGCACAAGAAAAGCAACATGTAAAGTTTCTAGGTTTTAAGCAAACATCTGACTATGCTATTTTCAAATACTCTATTACATATCACTATAGTTTTGGGGTTTGGAGTTGTCAAGGAAACCAGCATTCCAACAATTTGGCCTGTGCAAGTCTTTAAAAGGGAGTGTATTGTTAGTGTTAATATCCCGTATAAGCAGAGGCAGAATTATATGTAACTTTGGTTTGATTGAAAATAAATACCATGGACTACAATTGCTATAATCTTTGCTTTCAGTGTAAAAACTCAGCTAGATCACTTTGAAATCAATATGAAATTAATTTTTGGCTTTACTAGACCTTTTATGTTTGGTTCCTACTTTTTGTTTTTTCATTATAACTTAAGACTATAAAAAATAGCACAAAACAAAGATTCAGACCATACAAGACATCTTCTAACAACATGTATTCACCACTGAAATTAAGTGAATTGGAGAAAACAAAAACACAGTGTACTATATATATAACAATATGCAATCTGCATTTGCATCAAGTACATAATCATTTTGGTCAGTGATCCACATTTGTTGCTTTCTAGCATTATCATAACTTCCACTGCAGATTTTGTCCTCACCTCTCTCTTTAATGAAAGCAAATCTTCATTGCATTTAGTTGGACTTTTGGTCTCAGAAGATTACTCTGTGACTGAATTAATTTTTTTAGTTGTGGTTTTTGTCATATTTAATTCTTTGTTTAGGGCTAAAAGAAGAGATCCCAGAGGTCATCAGAAAACAGCAGGTAGTTCATGGAAAAGGTTCCTTTGTACTAATTGAAGTTACAGAAGGCTGACCAAAGCATGTGG